>NC_080570.1:103666511-104025678 GCF_030247185.1 Malaya genurostris | reverse complement strand
AAAACTTAAAAAAAATAAGCACGTCATCGAACGATCAAGTCGTTCGAGACGTGCTATACAGTCCTAGTACGATACCTCCACTAGGTCATGTACTATCCACGGGACCGATTACCAGAGTAGAATCAGTTGGCAAGAGACATAGAATGTCGCACTATACCACTATATGGTATAGTGATATAGTGCGAAAAGTTTTACTGTCAGTGCTGAAAAAATTCGTTATCACAATGGTGACTCGAGCTTACATTGAGACAACACATATATCATCGTCCACCCAACGACGATTGTCGCTAATTGAATCATAACAAGTATCATGACTGCCGAACCCTTTCAGTATCATTGGAAATTGATTTCATGAAAATGTAAACAAAAGTTATCCCCCTATCACCCGGCGATGAGCCAGTGATAGACGACAATATTTGTCTCATTCGACATTCAGTTGAGCATCAACGGTATCATATTCATTCCTGAGAATCATCGTCAACCGGGTCGATTGGGCCCTTCCAATCATACGCAGTTCCCAGCGCCCTGGAGAATAAGTCTTTGTTTAATTTAATAAGTAAAATGTTTTCCAACGTATCTTTCCCAAGGCCAGTGCGTTGATTAGAGAGAACCAAGGCAAGGGCACTGAAAGACCGTTCAACAGAGACTTGGTTCGATGGTGTGGATAGTACAACCATTGCTACTGCATATATCTCTGGGTGCGTAGTCTTACGGCGCAACCAATGGTCCCACACGTTGTAGTTATGTTTTTGGCGTGGCTCTAGGTCCAAAGACTTAACTTGTTGAAGAAACCCGGTCTCGCAACCAAGATTCACGGATTCACCAAACATTTGCGTAAGATACTGATCAAAATCATCGGTAGACTCTGACGATTCTCTACTTGTACTAGCCGGTGTTTTACCCAGTTGGCAGATACGTTCCCATGTATCGACTATGTATTGCTGAATTTTATCTTTTTCCTCAGCCGTGAATATTTTAGAACCTCGATAGTTGAACCTTGGATCCAGGTATAATGCCATCTGAACCGCCTTCAATTGGCGCAAAATGTTCAATCTATTGTTCAACGACCGAAGTAAATGGGGACTGAAAGAGTTTTCGCGAACTTTCTGTACCTCACTCGTTGCCATCAGCCATGCCATATAGAAGTCAGATAACGACACGTGCTTCTCTTGCATTTGCTTTGTGCAGATGTACAACGGCTTAAACGTATCATAGTAATGCTCAATGAACGACCATTGATTGGAAAGGTCTAGTTCGGGAAAATTATCGGCCAACTGGTTAAAAAACCTTTTTTGGTGTACGAACGATTCCATCATTTTGAATATACCACCCCATCGTGTCCTACTCCAGACGGGTGGGTATGAAGCATCGTAGCTTTCAAACTCTGACCGGTACTTCACCAGCTTACATTTTCTAGCAACAGCAGTGATGGCTCGGATAGACTCATCGGATTTATCAACAACATCCAGTATTGCAAGCTGTAAGGTATGCACGGCACATCTCACAAGAGTAATCCTTTCGGACAGTTCATTGGCCAGTTCAGCAGTAACGTTTCGTTCACACTGTTTATCATCCTCTATCACATCCGACTCATCCAGCTCATCTATGTTCGTACCATCAGCCTGCTGCTCTGTAGGCATTACGTACGTATCATTGTTTAATTTTCTAACCGTTGCCACCATATTAGCCCCATTGTCGCATGTCACGGAAAATATGTTCTCAAGAGATAGCCCATAGTCGGCCAAAGTATCCATAACTTTTGATTTCAAGAACACCGCTGTTTGACTTTCTTTGATTTCGATCATACCAAGGGTACGAATGACCACCTGCTCGTCTAGGGTATACTGTACATTGATGCCTAAGATATGGCGATTGTGTCGGGCAGCAGAATCTATTTTCAAGCAGACGAGCTTGCCTTTCATCTCATCTATCAACATTTCTTTTAGACGACAGGCAGTCTTCGAGAGATGACATTTCATTGTGACACGGTTCAAAGTGCACCCAAGAGTCGTTGTAATCGGTTTCAGTAAGTCTTTGAAGCCTTCCCACTCGAAGCAGGAAATAGGAAGATGATGGAAGGTCGTCAGCTTAACTGCTGACGCAATTAGTAACTGCCGGTCAATAGCTATCAAACGCTTAGGAATTACTCTTTCCTTCTTCTCCATTGGATAGGCAATTGTAAGGAGATTGTTTGCACATGCACGTTCCGTATGTACGGTACGAAAGTGACGGATGAAGTTGCCAGGGGCAAATCTACTCTGGACGTATGGACATCCTGACGCGGGATCGATGTTGCAGATAGCTTTATCGCCCTGTCTTACTACCAATGACGACGCAATGTCCGTCAGTGACCGCTGCAGCTTATTGCGGTCTGCTCTTGTTGTAGGTGCCATCGTATAAACACCACACAAAATTTAGTCGTTAATGGTTTAACTCTAAATACGCTCCTCTATCTAAACACACACACTTGATAAATACTTCTTTGATCAATATTGAATTCGCACTATATCACTATAACCTTGTCTGAACCGGATTCGTTCGGAATACGATACGAAACCTGACAGACTCTCCCTCCTACGCCTCCGACAAGTGCCGGAAGCAACGGTGGTATCTCATTGTTGCCCGGGAGATAATATTTTACCCGAGCTCCCACCTATCTGGCAGTGGGCCACGGTAGTGCACCACTTCACCAGCGCTCATATAGCTATTCGCCTCTCTGTTCGTACCTGTCCCTCCAAACCGTAGTTAGCAATTCCAACAACCTACATATTTTCAGTTAGCTTTTCCAACAACCTATCCGATTTTTTTTTCTTAGCTAAGTCCAACACTTTTTTAGTTATTCCAACAACCGATTTAGTTCAGTCAACACCCGCATTTTTTTTCCAAAACCCAGCTGTTTCACATATGGTAGTGCCGTCCCCGCTCTGTCGAATGCAATTGACGTGAGCGTAGTACGCGGGATAGGTGATAAGTTACGAACGTAGGCGCAATGCCTATCCGTGCGGGATATGTGCCAGTTCGTACATGGGTAACATGCTGGAAGGCCGCAGCATGAGAGGCATACGCTTAGTAAACCGGGTTGACCGGTTGCAACTTGGTCACATTTGTATGGAACAAAAAATTTGTGCGCAGATTTTCCAAAACGGACTTCACGTCGTGAAAGTACGTCGCAAAACTACCAGAACGCACCATATGTCGTTACGTTCGTTTACCAAAGTAAGCCGTAACAACGATTTTAAATAATGCCTCTCGGTACGAACCATCACCATGGACACGTATATGGGCGGTCCGCTGTCTATGCCGCATCGATAGGCGTTAACGGTTAACACTGTATACATAACTACGGACGCGTATACGGGAGCGGTTCGCTGCATGTGCATCGCTGTTAGGCGTTAGCCATAGATACGTTTTCAACCAATCACCAATCTTAAACCACTCGTGCACTTAACAATTGTTACGACATGTACGACCCAGAACTTTATATCACTGGGTCGATGTTGCAAAAACTGGTATTACTAATACCAGTTTTGGTACTAATACCAGTTTTTGCAACCGGGTTACTTGACCAAGTTTCCATCTGTTGATCACATCGACCCAGTGATATAAAGTTCTGGGTCGTACATGTCGTAACAATTGTTAAGTGCACGAGTGGTTTAAGATTGGTGATTGGTTGAAAACGTATCTATGGCTAACGCCTAACAGCGATGCACATGCAGCGAACCGCTCCCGTATACGCGTCCGTAGTTATGTATACAGTGTTAACCGTTAACGCCTATCGATGCGGCATAGACAGCGGACCGCCCATATACGTGTCCATGGTGATGGTTCGTACCGAGAGGCATTATTTAAAATCGTTGTTACGGCTTACTTTGGTAAACGAACGTAACGACATATGGTGCGTTCTGGTAGTTTTGCGACGTACTTTCACGACGTGAAGTCCGTTTTGGAAAATCTGCGCACAAATTTTTTGTTCCATACAAATGTGACCAAGTTGCAACCGGTCAACCCGGTTTACTAAGCGTATGCCTCTCATGCTGCGGCCTTCCAGCATGTTACCCATGTACGAACTGGCACATATCCCGCACGGATAGGCATTGCGCCTACGTTCGTAACTTATCACCTATCCCGCGTACTACGCTCACGTCAATTGCATTCGACAGAGCGGGGACGGCACTACCATATGTGAAACAGCTGGGTTTTGGAAAAAAAATGCGGGTGTTGACTGAACTAAATCGGTTGTTGGAATAACTAAAAAAGTGTTGGACTTAGCTAAGAAAAAAAAATCGGATAGGTTGTTGGAAAAGCTAACTGAAAATATGTAGGTTGTTGGAATTGCTAACTACGGTTTGGAGGGACAGGTACGAACAGAGAGGCGAATAGCTATATGAGCGCTGGTGAAGTGGTGCACTACCGTGGCCCACTGCCAGATAGGTGGGAGCTCGGGTAAAATATTATCTCCCGGGCAACAATGAGATACCACCGTTGCTTCCGGCACTTGTCGGAGGCGTAGGAGGGAGAGTCTGTCAGGTTTCGTATCGTATTCCGAACGAATCCGGTTCAGACAAGGTTATAGTGATATAGTGCGAATTCAATATTGATCAAAGAAGTATTTATCAAGTGTGTGTGTTTAGATAGAGGAGCGTATTTAGAGTTAAACCATTAACGACTAAATTTTGTGTGGTGTTTATACGATGGCACCTACAACAAGAGCAGACCGCAATAAGCTGCAGCGGTCACTGACGGACATTGCGTCGTCATTGGTAGTAAGACAGGGCGATAAAGCTATCTGCAACATCGATCCCGCGTCAGGATGTCCATACGTCCAGAGTAGATTTGCCCCTGGCAACTTCATCCGTCACTTTCGTACCGTACATACGGAACGTGCATGTGCAAACAATCTCCTTACAATTGCCTATCCAATGGAGAAGAAGGAAAGAGTAATTCCTAAGCGTTTGATAGCTATTGACCGGCAGTTACTAATTGCGTCAGCAGTTAAGCTGACGACCTTCCATCATCTTCCTATTTCCTGCTTCGAGTGGGAAGGCTTCAAAGACTTACTGAAACCGATTACAACGACTCTTGGGTGCACTTTGAACCGTGTCACAATGAAATGTCATCTCTCGAAGACTGCCTGTCGTCTAAAAGAAATGTTGATAGATGAGATGAAAGGCAAGCTCGTCTGCTTGAAAATAGATTCTGCTGCCCGACACAATCGCCATATCTTAGGCATCAATGTACAGTATGCCCTAGACGAGCAGGTGGTCATTCGTACCCTTGGTATGATCGAAATCAAAGAAAGTCAAACAGCGGTGTTCTTGAAATCAAAAGTTATGGATACTTTGGCCGACTATGGGCTATCTCTTGAGAACATATTTTCCGTGACATGCGACAATGGGGCTAATATGGTGGCAACGGTTAGAAAATTAAACAATGATACGTACGTAATGCCTACAGAGCAGCAGGCTGATGGTACGAACATAGATGAGCTGGATGAGTCGGATGTGATAGAGGATGATAAACAGTGTGAACGAAACGTTACTGCTGAACTGGCCAATGAACTGTCCGAAAGGATTACTCTTGTGAGATGTGCCGTGCATACCTTACAGCTTGCAATACTGGATGTTGTTGATAAATCCGATGAGTCTATCCGAGCCATCACTGCTGTTGCTAGAAAATGTAAGCTGGTGAAGTACCGGTCAGAGTTTGAAAGCTACGATGCTTCATACCCACCCGTCTGGAGTAGGACACGATGGGGTGGTATATTCAAAATGATGGAATCGTTCGTACACCAAAAAAGGTTTTTTAACCAGTTGGCCGATAATTTTCCCGAACTAGACCTTTCCAATCAATGGTCGTTCATTGAGCATTACTATGATACGTTTAAGCCGTTGTACATCTGCACAAAGCAAATGCAAGAGAAGCACGTGTCGTTATCTGACTTCTATATGGCATGGCTGATGGCAACGAGTGAGGTACAGAAAGTTCGCGAAAACTCTTTCAGTCCCCATTTACTTCGGTCGTTGAACAATAGATTGAACATTTTGCGCCAATTGAAGGCGGTTCAGATGGCATTATACCTGGATCCAAGGTTCAACTATCGAGGTTCTAAAATATTCACGGCTGAGGAAAAAGATAAAATTCAGCAATACATAGTCGATACATGGGAACGTATCTGCCAACTGGGTAAAACACCGGCTAGTACAAGTAGAGAATCGTCAGAGTCTACCGATGATTTTGATCAGTATCTTACGCAAATGTTTGGTGAATCCGTGAATCTTGGTTGCGAGACCGGGTTTCTTCAACAAGTTAAGTCTTTGGACCTAGAGCCACGCCAAAAACATAACTACAACGTGTGGGACCATTGGTTGCGCCGTAAGACTACGCACCCAGAGATATATGCAGTAGCAATGGTTGTACTATCCACACCATCGAACCAAGTCTCTGTTGAACGGTCTTTCAGTGCCCTTGCCTTGGTTCTCTCTAATCAACGCACTGGCCTTGGGAAAGATACGTTGGAAAACATTTTACTTATTAAATTAAACAAAGACTTATTCTCCAGGGCGCTGGGAACTGCGTATGATTGGAAGGGCCCAATCGACCCGGTTGACGATGATTCTCAGGAATGAATATGATACCGTTGATGCTCAACTGAATGTCGAATGAGACAAATATTGTCGTCTATCACTGGCTCATCGCCGGGTGATAGGGGGATAACTTTTGTTTACATTTTCATGAAATCAATTTCCAATGATACTGAAAGGGTTCGGCAGTCATGATACTTGTTATGATTCAATTAGCGACAATCGTCGTTGGGTGGACGATGATATATGTGTTGTCTCAATGTAAGCTCGAGTCACCATTGTGATAACGAATTTTTTCAGCACTGAACAGAACGGCGTCGACTGAGTGCTATCGCCTTCTGCGGTAGTAGCAGACTGAGAGGGTGCGAATTGATGTATATTCATTTTAAACTCGAAAAAAATAATAATCATTCATTCAAATATGTCAGTTATTTCGTCTTGACATCCTTTTGCTGTAGTGTATTCATTTCTAGAGTTGAATGTTTTCGATTGTTGTCGATTTATTGCAAATAAAAATGGGATTAAAAATGTAGTGTATTTGAGCCTCATAATGGGGTTTCAAATCTTTAGTGTATCCAGTATATTAATAGGATATTTATATGCGTTTTATAAGTAAAGATAACTGATTGCGTATGAATAATTTCTCATTATTAGCATTTTATGTAGAAAAAATAAGTAGAAATTAGTGTTTTATATAGGAAAAATATTCAGTTGTGTGCAATATCACACTATGTCCAAAGAGTGTGATTGGCAGGTTCCGACGACTAAATATTCGGAATTCGATTGAATCAACACCTCCCTGAGTCCTGGACTGAAGTTATCTGCATGTATAAACAAAATACAAGGAAACATCTTTTTTTCTGTTAACCGCTGCCAAGGTGTGCTATTAACTCTAAGAGAAAAGATTGAATAAACTAGCTTTGTAAAAACTTAGATACTATGTGTTTGTTTATTCCCAGAAACTTTCGATGATCATTTTTGTTTTGCCGATGGAAGTACTGCTGCAGTGGTATTAGGTACTGCGATCTCGAATCGAGGAAACGACTGTAAGCTGTTAATAGAAAGTACAGCGACACGAACGTGACAGAATGTGGAACGAAGCAAACAAACGCGGAACAGACAAACCGCGGTCCTCAGGATAAAGAAGCGCTAACAAGAGGAGCGAGGTCGAAAAGCATTGGAATAGCTGTACCACGTAAACGTAACACTGAAGTGCTACAAGATGCTAAATAGTTCCCGGAAAGGTTACGTGCCGCAAACCAACATGTGTAGTTAAACGGCAACCTTCTCACGAACTAGTGTGAAGAGATTGAGTGGCGGAAGGAATATTTTGACAAGTATCTAAACGGCGAAGCAACAGAAAACGAAAGTAACAAATGTTGTAGCACCTGGAGAAGTCAAGAGAGAAATCGGTTGACTAAAAACCTCTAAACTGCTGATGTAGACCAACTGCTTAGCGAGCTGTTAAGATATGGTGGTAAAACATTGGTCAGAGTTCTACACTGATTAATTGTTAAGTTTTGAGAAGAGGAGATAATTCCGAAGGAGTGGATGAAAAAAAGCAACAACTTGAATGACTGTAACTGCCGCGAGATCTCATCACTGAGTGTCACCGCTTTGTCACCCACTGTCACCATTTGTAAGAGAGATCTTTGAGCATTACCAAGCGGGATACTAGGGTTATCGTACCACCACAGATCAAACATTAGAAATTCAACAGGTTTTGCAGAAGTGTCTGTACTTCGAGGACTACCTGACATGATGGAAGCCGAACTAAAGCAGGTAATACCGAAGGCTGGACTAAAGAATGTGATGATGTGTTAAATGAAACGACATAATACGGACAAAAAGTTTAGAGATCAACTGTACCTGGTTCATCGGGAGAAGGGCTCCATCACTATGAGTCAACTGAAAACGATTAAATCGTTATTCCACATAATCATCGAATGGCAAAAGTATAAACCGGTACATCGGGATGTCACACAGTGCACGAACTGTTTGAACTACGGCCATGGTGCGAGGAATTTCCACATGAAAAGTCGGTGCGGGAAATGTGCCGATTCACACAATACCAACGATTGCCTACTAGATGACATCGCTGTAAAATGTGTGAACTGTGAGGGCGACCATCCTTCTACTAGCAAATCGTGTCCCAAACGTGTTGAGTTCACAAAAATTCGACAACAGGCGTCCCGTAAACAATCAACGCGCAAGAATGTTCCACACAAGGATGAAATTAATTTCCCACGGCTCCCACCGAAGAGGGATATTCCAAATTTGCCGCCACTTCCTCGCAGCAATCCAAAAGATTCAGCCGCTGGATCACAAAAAAAATCTTCCTCAAAAATCCCTCCTGGATGGGACAATAATCAACCACAAGCACTCTGGTGACTTATTTTCTGCTGAACAACTGATCGTCGTTTTTGAAACAGTGACAACAAAACTACGAAACTGCAGAACGCGGTTAAATCAAATCAACGCCTTAGGCAAATTCATCATCGAATATGCAATATAATGAGTTGGTTATAGTAAATTGGAATGCTTGCTCACTCAGGAGCAAAACTGCTGAATTGTCCGACTTTCTTCAAGAGAAGAATGCCGATATTGCTATTTTAACAGAAACTCATCTAAATCCTGAAATTTCTATTTTTATTTCCAATTACAGGATTCACAGGCTCGACAGAACAGCTACCAGAGAAGGGGGAGTTGCCATTGCCATTAAACGATCCATTCAGCATAGGCTTATGTCAGCCTTTAAATTGCAACTAATAGGAGCCATCGGAATTGAGATTACAACGACGATGGGACCCATCATCATCATTGCAGCGTACTGCCCCCAAACCAATCTTCGAGATGGTACGTGTGCATCATTGAAGCGAGATCTGGCTATGCTCACTCGACGACAGAACAAATTTATCATTGCTGGGGACCTGAACGCACGGCAAGAGCTGTGGGGAAACAAAAGACAGAATCGAAACGGATTCGTACTTGTCGAAGATTACGAAGCTGGACAGTACAACAATCTCGCTCCGGATCAACCAACGCGACTTTCCAGATCAGGAGTTCATTCCATTTTGGATGCATTCATCAGTAACATCGCCATAGACAGCTCTCCGGTTGTCTTCAACGAGCTCTCTTCTGACCACTTTCCAGTAATATTGACGTTGGGATATTCACCAGAAACAGTTGCCTATTCGACCTCGGAGGAAATATTATCGCACCGACTGGGTCCAATTTCAACAAATCGTCGACCAACTTATTAATCTTGATTTGCCACTTGATTCCCCAATGGAAATCGATGCAGCCCTATCTTCCTTCCAGCATTCAATCACAGTTGCTCGTGATAGGACGGTTCCAGTACAACATATGCCGAGTTCCTCTCTACAAATTGACAGTGTCACCAACAAAACTCATCCGACTTCGAAATATCTACCGGAGGCAGTATCAACGAACTGGCATCCTAGATAGGAAGACTTCTTATAACAACTTAACTAGGATAATCCAGGAAAGGATATCTGAGCTTCGCAACAGGAACTTCCAGCAAAAGCTTCGAAAAATTCTCCCACATTCAAAGCCCTTCTGGTCCTTAACGAAGGTGCTTTAAAAAAAACCGAAACCTATTCCTCCTCTGCTGCCACCCCAGGACGCAGCTGAAGGAATACCTTTAATCACACCAGTAGAGAAGGCAAATGCGCTAGGCCAGCAGTTTGTGTGTTCTCACAATTTAGGACTCAACATTGTTAGTCCACATGAAAGAGCCGTTGCAGATAGCGTAGCTGAGGTTGACCAATCAGTCAGCTTGGTTCCTGAGGAAAGTAGAGTCACTGCGAATGAGCTGATGGCTATTGTGAAAAAACCAAAAATATGAAGGCCCCCGGTTTCGACAACACATTTAACATTGAGCTGAAACATTTAAGTATTCGCTCATTTGTCTTCTTAGCTAAAATTTTTAACAGGTGCTGGGAGCTTGGTTACTTCCCTTCAAAGTGGAAGTTAGCTAAAGTTATCCCAGTTTTGAAACCGGGGAAAGATCCTTCCCTTTCCAAGAGCTATCGGCCCATCAGCTTACTCTCTGCCCTATCCAAGCTGTTTGAAAAGTCAATACAAAGGCGAATTCTTGCTTTCACAGATGAACAGGATATATTACTGGAAGAACAGTTTGGGTTCCGGAAAGGAAGATCCACCATCCACCAACTCACAAGGGTTAACAACGTCATCCAGCAAAACAAATCAGTGTCCAAAACGACTGCCATGGCAATATTGGATATTGAAAAGGCATTCGATAATGTGTGGCACGATGGCCTGGTGTTTAAACTGCATCGGTATAATTTTCCCATGTATCTTATTAAAATTATCAAAAATTACCTTTCAGATAGAGCATTCCAGGTTTCTCTGAATAATGCACTTTCAGAAAGATTTACTATTCCTGCTGGGGTACCCCAAGGAAGTATCCTAGGTCCCATTCTATACAACATTTTTACATCAGACATCCCACCTCTTCCGGGTTGTGGTGTTCTGTCACAATTTGCTGATGATACTGCCATTCTTTACAAAGGTCGTGTCATTAATGATCTGAAGAATAAAATACAGACAGGTCTGGACGCTCTAACTGAATATTTTACAAGCTGGAAAATTGTGATCAATGCAGCAAAAACTCAGGTCATCTTGTTTCCACATTCAAGATCTCCAAAACTTGTTCCATCAGACGAATGCAGAATACGATTCGGTGATGAGGTCATCCAATGGTCCGACGAAGTTATCTATCTAGGACTCACCTTTGACAGACATCTGATATTCAGGTCACATGTTGACAAAATCGTTCATCAGGTCTCTGTATCCGCTGATTTGTAGAACATCTAAACTGTGCCTGAAGAACCAGATGGCTGTATATAAACAAATCATCTACCCCGCAATTGAATACGCAGTCCTTGTTTGACGGGGCTGTGCACGAACACACAAACTTAGGCCTCAGCGCATTCAAAGTAAGATCTTAAAGATGATTCTAAATCTACCCCCTTGGACAAGGACTAGTGAAGTACATGAGATGGCCTCCCTGGATATACTAGAACAAAAATTTGAACAATACTGCACGAAATTTGAAAAGAGGTGCTCAATCTCTGAAATACAAATAATTCAAAATTTGTACGTATTAAGTTAGGGATAGTTATAAGTAGGTAGATATTTTATTAATAATTAAAATAAATAATATGATTGAACATTAGTATGTAAAACAAGAGTAACTAAAACACCTATTATTAATAACAAATCGTATGAACAACAAAGATGAAAGGCCAAAGGGTCAAAACACTTGTACTGTAAAATGTTGATGTAATACACAAAAATAAGATTAATAAACAGATATTTATGCAAAAAAAAGCAGAAGTGTCGCCAATATTCCGTGCTCACTCACATCAAATCGTCATACGACACAACTAATCGAAACTTAGGACTATAATGATACTGCTTTATGTACAAGCCAAAGCAAAGCCTTGGTATTACATTCCTGTATTGGAATTCGACCTTCTGTTTCGACAGACTTAGCAGCCAATTCAGAAGTGTACAGAAGCATTGCGTGACTGGTGCTACGATCCTACTGACACTACGAATCCTTTCAGGTCGGGGTTCGAACATACGACAACTGGTTTGTAAGACCAGTGCCCTATGCATTGAACCGCCAACCCGGGCTTAGTGTACAGCTAACATGATTAGATGAAGAGCGTCGTTCGAGTACCGGGGATACTCTCGAATCCATTTGAATCTTTCAAGAGTGGTATCATTGTCGAAGAGCAAGTATAATTTCTCCCCTCACCCAGACAACATCAACCAAAGCTCTTCTCTTTCACACATATACACCACTGTTATATAAAGTGGGCACGCATCATGAGAGCGAGTGTTCATTCACTTTCCACTCTAGCACTGGATCACACACTGGATTGCTAGAGCAGAGCTCTGAAATTCTCTGAGGTGGATGAAGATATTTTCTCCGAAGTGTGCACGCCGGCGAGGACTCTGATGTACGGTTCGCATAAGAGAAGCGTGGGGCACGCATATTCAGCAAAAGCGCAATTTATCTTTAGAATTTAGTTTTTCCTTGCTGCGAATAAAATTTTCATAGCAAGGCCATAGTTACCTTCTAGAAATTTAAAAAAAATTATCACAGAAGTGTTCGCTCACTTGCGTGTCTTTAGGCGAGAGCGCGTGAGAGCGATTCATGTGAAGAGAATGTATTTCACTTGCACCAGCTGCTTTAACCACTCGCCAGCTGCTTTAACACACTCAAAGTCTGTCTATTCGACACTGAGAAGTAGTGCGCTTTCCTTTTTGTGTGATGTTCGCTTCTTGCATTCCCTGTGTAGACAAGAATTTTACACCAGCGTGTTATCACTCTGGTGAAATTCCATCACTGCTGCTGTTATACGTTGCGTTAGAAGGTGTGATAAGAAGAGCAGAAATAACGATCTTTTTGGCTTCGCTGTGACGACATTGACATAATGCCACGGAGTTTTGAGGTGATGTCGGAAACGTACATCCGACAGAATGCTGAGGCCAGCCGGGTTGGACTTTCCATCAACATTGTGGGGAGAAAGTACATGACAGAGTGCGACTCTTGTGATGCTTCTTCTTCTTCTTGCAATTCAGATCGATGGTGATGGAATAGAGGCTGTCAAAAAATTCATTTTGGGCACATTGGTAACTGTCAACAATGATACCAGCATAGACATTCAGAGACGGATCGTGGCAAAAAACTCTTGCCTACTTTCGACTCCGGAGGACGCTCGGATTAACCAGAATTCAACGTTGCACATTTGCGGCGAACCGGCCATGTCGTAAGCATGTCGGACGACGACTCGGTGAAAATGGTTTTTGAGGCGACCCTACAGAAGCCAGAAGACGGGACACACAGCGATCACGGTGCATCGACTTTCTAAATGTCGACCTGTGGAACCTCCGCATAGAGCGAGCCTTCAGATAATGAGCATAGAACGAACTCTAAGCTAAGCGTTAAGGTAAGTGTGATTTAGTTTCCGCCCCTACGCAAGGTGTGGTCGACCCAGCCTCACCTCCATTCCCGAGATCCTGCTGATAACAACCCCTACAGTTAGGTACCCGTTTTGGTTACTTTTACTAAGATACCCTGTATCCAATCGATTAAAAATGTTGTGGTACCCCAGATATTGCGAAATGAACGATGCAACGACTGAGTGGATGTCGTAGGGTCAGCTTTGAGTATCTCGGCTGATATGTGACCGATCGCTGGGGCTTTGTTCGATGTCATGCTTAGGATGGTCATTTGGATTCTAGGCAAAGATGGAGCTTCACAGCGATACGCTGAACCCTTGTCGGTTTATGCCGTGGTGGTGATGCCTTTGCTGGAAAAGTTGTTCGAAATGTTCGAGCCAGCGCTTCAGTTGGTCAATTACGGCGGTCATTAGCTGACATCGCAGATGAGCCGAATGTTTCCGGCTGCTGCGACTTTCTTCTCTTTATCGGTGAGATATTTTGTGCACTCATGATTGCCTCGTCGACATAAGTGCTTCACATCATTCTACAGAGCCGATGGGTTCCTCTGGTTTTTCTTCGCTTCTATACCTTCTTCCAGTTTCTCATCGGTGTTGCATTATTTTCTCGGGATGCACAGGGTTCACTCTGGTTATTGCCACTAGTAGCGATATAAACGTTCTAGATGGCGGTCCATTGGTCTTCTAATCCGCCTTTTTAGAAGTATTTGCGACCATAGTCTCATGTTCTTCAGCTAAGGACCACCATGTCATCTTTTAGTCGGAGTAAGTCGATGCATTTCACGCGGCCCACCTGGGTTCGATTCCCAACCTCGCTCATAGGGTCGGAAAGTTTCCGAAGAGGCGAATGATCTTAAGGTAAAAAGCTCTATAATCGAAACAAAAAAACACGGTGAGTGACACTCCAGGGCTGCATGACGAAAAACTACTATACGAAAGTAAACATCCCTTCTTCTGGATATTCTGGATCGGAACTAAACACCATAATATGCAATGCAATGCACAAAATAAAGCATGTTTCTCCGGAACAATTGTTTTTACCCACTTTCGTAGTTGATTGTCATTGCCGCATAAAGTATTGTCAAGTCAACCGTAATAAATAAGAAATGCATCTTTCATCCTGCCGCGGCAGTCGTTCTATGGTACTGACTGAGCATTTTTTTTTTAAACGCAAAAAACCTTTTACTATTCAGGATGTTTTTGTTGCGGTAGGTAATTAATTGTAGCAATGAAAGCATTCATTTCGTTACACTCAACTGAAAAGTTAAGTGGTGTCATTTTGGTTGTTTGTTTACATATTTGTTCATGTCTTCAACCTACCAGGTTGTTTCAGTTCACCGCTGAATGGTCTAAAATTGAGGTGCTATCTGGAAAAAGCTACAGTCAACAGTAACACAGTAACTTCAGATCGCTCGACGCACTTAATTAAGTGATAGCACAGCATGTACAAAGTCTGAGAGAAGATTACCGAATTGCTTGCGATTATCGCAACAGTCTTTAGTAAGTAGCGAATGCCAAATAACAAATTATAGCTTGTCCCGCGTGCCAACAAGAGGGTAAAGCAAAACAAAGTGCACAGAAAAAATCTCTTCTCACAAGCCACCACCCACCTCAGAAAATAAATAATTGCCAATGAGAGGAATGAGTAACGATGGACATTATCTAAGCTAGTGGAAATCCCAGACCCAAGTGTCTCGAATCGTTATCCCACAATCTGTGCAGTAAAGCACTTTTCCGTGGCCTTCATAATTCAACCGACGTCAATGTTGGTCATCCCTAAAAAAATGTTGAAGAAAATGGTCCCGTTTTTTTCTGTCTGTTGGGCCGGATTTTTAATAATAAAATAAATCCAAACAACGTCCGGACAGTTCTGTTAAGAGTCGAGATTTTGGAAGAGAGTTTCTGTTATCATTCATCATTGAATTTCACAAGCCAGTGTTTCCATTGGATACTTGCCTATATCAATTCGTTTGATTAGAGCGTTGTTGATTCGAAAGCTAGGTAGAAAATTTAGACATTCTGTTGAAATTTTATCTTCGAAATACGAAAACCGTTTTGTCCTAGCATGCGATGGATAGATATGTCGAGATGTTTTATCTATTGTTGAACTTAACCGCAAGGGTACTTCGAATTAGAGTAGTTTAGTTAGAGTTGCTTGCATGAATTTAACGGTGGTACAAAACCAATTAAAAGTTTCTCAGATTTTACGATTGAACTAAGTTTGGACGAACAATTTGCATACGTATTAAATTTTAATTCCGTTGAGACATTGTCATGAAAAAATTTCAAAAATCGAATACGTGTTACGTTATTGGATAAATTAAAATAGTTCATGACGAAGATATCAGGTTTCGGAGATAAAATCTCATAAGAGACGTAATCGAAAATCTGTATTGCCCACTTAATTTTTTCAGAGATAAATAAACTTAAACTACTTGAAATACAGCTTGGTTACATATCACGTTCAAATGGATTATGAAAAAGTCGCTCGGTACTTGATATATAATCGTATGAGTAACGTAAACGACAAAACACTTGGATCAATGGCGGCTGGACTGTTTTAGTAAATATTAGGGCCGTGTGGTCTCAAATCAAGAAAGCATTTGGTCGCATTGACAAACCTATAAAAACTACTTTTCAAACTATAAAAAAGTTGATGTAGAAGCACATCTTCTGAAATAACTAAAATCATTTCTCTCGAATCAGATTCAAATTGTTCGCATTAAAAATAAATTTCAGGAACAAAGCCATGTCACATTTGATGTTTCGCAAGGCTGCCATTTATGTCCTTCTCCATTTATTTTGCATTTTATTTTATTTCCTTCATACATATAAAAGTACTTATTGCAGATGACACGGATATAACGGGTGTTTTAGGATGATTGTTTTTTTCAATAGGGATTACTCTGTTGTCTGAAAGTTATTTTGACAGTGTAAAGTGAAGTCTTCACTCAGTATTGTTTGGCAAATCATCATGAATTAGTGTTTATAGAGCAAAATTCTCTTCAGTGATGAGGCGCATTTTTGGTTAAATGGATATTTCAACAAACGAAGCTGCCGTATTTGGAGCATAGAAAATCCACATGCCGTTCAAGAAATACCGATGCATCCCGATAAATGTACTATTTTGTTCTGTCTATGGACTGGTGGAACCATCGGTCCTTACTTCTTTAAAATGCGGAAGGACGACGCGTTACCGTGAATGGAAATCGATACAGAACCATGATCATTGAATTTTTGTTGTGTTTTGTTAGCGCTTGGGACAAAGAAATATTTGCTACTCTTGTTAGATGCTCCTCGTTCGACCACGTTATAGTCGAACTATCGCTTACTTCATTACCCATTGCTGTATCAATCATAGTAACCCTTGATTCAGTAGACAAAATTTGACAGCTCTATCAGTCGAACTCTAACCGTGATGGCAAAAACAGTGAATCAACTCCGTTCAGAAGTGTGCGCGTTCTAAGAATGGCATCCCGCCGTGTCCAAAACGGACGTGCGGTACATTGTGGACATAGGATCGATCTGTCCCGGCACCTACAATCTACAAAGCCCGGTTCTGGATGGTCGATGACCCTGAACTACAAGAAATTTCAAAGGAAGCCTGAGAAAAAGTGACTACATTGCTGCGTGCGCTTGGCAAAACAGTGAAAATGTACCTAGCAAACATGAACATACATGTCAGGAAGCGGAAGTCGCGTCCACTAGTTTCGGAGCTGCAGACAATGACGCAGCGGTAGCGGCTGAATATGATGTTGAATTGGATTTTCCCGGAAAATTGCGACATGGCGGTGGTGATGAACGACGAGATCTATCTCACCCTGGATAACAACGACTGGCAGGGCCCTTCGTATTTTACTTCCCCCACGAAGAAAATGAGCGTCGAAATGAAGTTCATTTCACACACCAAGTTCCCCAAGGATGTGCTGCTGTAGCTGACAATCAGCGAGAAGGGGATGTCAAATCCGCTTCTCTTTTGTTCCGTACTGGCCATGAACGGAGAAATTTATAATATAAAATGTCGGATCTTGCGTCGTTTACCAAGAAATACCATAATAGTGATGACGCGGTGTTCTGGCCGGATCTGGTGTCGGCCTATTACTCGAAGCGATTGTTGAAGGAGATGGAGTGGCTGAATATCGTCGTGCCAAGTCGGCGAACTCGTCTCACGTTTCTGGACCAACCTGAAGCGTAAGATCTACTTCAACCTTTTTATCTCGAAAACTGAGGAGGAATTGATAAATAAAACAAAGAAAGATCTCATTAACATGCCTACACGCATGTTTTCGTCCGCCAGATACATTCGGATTACAAGAATATTACCCAATGAGTAACGAGCGCGCCACAGTATTGTTAATTTCCCGAATAATTCAGGAAATGATTGGGTCTACCAACATTTGTTTTAAGAAGAGGAAATGTTATAAATAAACTTATGAAATCAGTAAAGTAATGTACAGTATTGCTCACCGTGGAGCATGTCCATGAAAAGTATGACATGTAAATCCTAGAATGCTGACAACGTGACTTTTCGTAGCCATTGAGCCTCCCTAGCCATAGTACCGGTTCTGACTAATAAAAGTGGATCCAACTTTTATCGACAGTTACAGTTACATTAGCCCTTATTACCGTTCCCACTTCCACTTTCACATTCACTTCACTTACATGTCACTTCACTTGATTTTCCCTATTACCAGCATCACGCATAGTGAAGTGATCAGTGTAGTGGAAAAAACTATTTTTTTCGATAAAATGTTGGTGGCGTGATGATCATAATGACATCAAGTTCATCCAAGTAATTACTTTTGTCTATGAAGCGGTTTCCATAATAAGGACCTAAATTCACTTCACTCGATTTCCACCGTGAAGTGATACCGATAATAAGGGTCACAATCACCTCACTTTGTTTTCACCGTGTAGTTATACTGGTAATAAGGGCCATTATATTTTATATATGAACAAATAGAATATTCCATTGTCGGACATGGTAATCCGATGTCGGAGCGATTCTGATTACGAATAATTTGTAAATCGATTTTGTCGTGCAACAATTGTATAAGTTAGATTACCCAAATATTCCACCGTTTACTTCTGAGTTAGTTCGATAATGACTAGAAGTGATGATACTGGAAAGTTTCTATTATCTTCTATGTATTACACACAATCAAAGGCCCCCAACGCCGTGGTTTGATTCGTCCGTTACTTCCTATCCCATTTTTGATTTGGCAAACTTTGACTTGGTGCAAACTTTTTACCACAAAACAACCCCGGTCCGCCGTAGTCAACCAGTCCCTATTAGAACAAAGTTATTCTATAGGTATCTGAATGTTTTTGCTCATCCCCCATTAGTTGCATTGATATAATTCGTTCGTCAGATTTTTGCTTTCGATTCAAAAAGTTTTGGGTATGATAGACGAATTTTCCGTTCAACTTTCTACCGGGAATGTAGAAAGTGGCCTCTCGGATGAAAAAGGCAAATGGTGGAATATTTTAACCCTATATGCAAGTCGGTTCGCATAACGAAAAAGGAAGAAATTTGAATTTACCCACAATTCTAGAATTTGTTTTGTCATGCGTCTTAAAACTTGTGAAAACCTTTATCCTTCCACCAATCGAAGATTCTCTCACGTATTTTTATAACAATAACTAATAAAATAACTGGAATAAACTAAGTCAAATATACTAAACACATAGATACTAATGCGGTAAAATGTTGATAATTTACGATACAAATGAAACTTAACTGATAAAATCTATTATGTGTTTTGTGGGGACATGCTAGTGATAAATTACCAAACAGAACATCGAGAAAAGCTTAAAACTACCAAATTTGCTGATGATCATTTATTGATATTTTGCAAGCAAAATGATTAAGAAACATTCCCCACATGCAATGTTCAACGAAATACCCACCCATGAGTCAGACAACCAAATGCCATACAACCAATTTTTTATTAAATTTTTTTTAAGATATTCACCTGTTTGGTTTTACACAAAAGAGTTGGAGAGCCAATGTAATTTTTAATAGACAATAACACTTTTGGAATATCAAAAATCACTTGTTTATCGCACGATATAAGACTGTTAGTCTGGATTTCCAAGCAACCAGAAGTTCCACAATTACATAAAATATAAACTTCTAGCTGCTTAAAAAAAAAGGTGACAATTTTCGACAGTTCGAAGTACAGAACAAGTTCCGCGTGAACTTTCTCGCTGCTTAAGAGTACATGTTGTACTTTTGGCAACTTGAAAGTACAGAACAAGTTCCGTGTGAACTTTCTCGCTTCATAGAAGCTGAACAATGTATTCTAGAAGCAGCTTAGAAGTTCGTTCGGTTGCGTCGCGTGGACGTTCAAGTGTGGATAGTTACTTAAAAAAATCGGCTACTTAGAGTGCTATTGATGAACTTTGAAAGTTGCTTAAGTCAAATCAGTCACTTTTATCCGAACTTTTGGTTAGTTGGGTTGCTAATGAAAAAATGACATGAAACTGAAATAACTCGATGACCAAAGTTTCGTATACTATTGGGATAACAAAAACATCACTAGAAGATTCCGTCAAGATTTTTTTTTTCACTGATAAAATCAAAAACTTTCTATGGTATAAACCACCAGAACCTATTCAATTTGTAAACAGTTATGTCAAATTAATATATATTTAAATGTGGCAACCCTGCATGCTCTACAAAATTGAACAAAGCACGCTGTGTGTTAGGCGGCGGCGCTTTCTTCTTTCGTACCCGCACGTACCGATGCATACCAATTTGGTATCATTTTGTATGTCACTTTGAAAGTTTTTATACTGATTGCATTATAACTTCGGAAACGAAAGTCGGATCTGAATGAAATTGAACAGTATCTTTTAAGACACTGAGAGCTTTAATTTGAATCATGAGTTGTGAAAACCGAACCGTTGATGAGAAATTGAAGTGAGTTCCGTTTTTTGAGCTATTCTTCACTATTATCGGTGCGTTCGGAAGCGGAGACCAGGGACTCGTAATCTCAAAGTAGATTTAGTAGTCAGATCTGGATCAACTTTTCGGGGACTTATTAAAGAATTCTAAGACCTTTCATTTGCATCTTAGTTTGTAAAAATCGGTTGAGAAATTTCCAAAAAAAAAATTAGTGCGCATTTTCTAATAGATATTGCTTTGTAATTCCGGAACCGGAAGTCAGATAAAGATAAACTTCAATAGCGAGCTATGGGTCTATAAGACCTTTCGTTTGAATTTGTGAAAATTGATCACGCTGTCTCTGAGAAAAGTGAGTGACATTTCTTTTTTCATTTTGTTGGTGCATATCAACCTGTAATTCCGGAACCGAAAGTTGGATCGGGATAAAATTCAATAGCGATTTATGAAAAAATAAGACTTTACATTTAAATCAGAGTTTGTGAAAATCGGTTCAGCCATCTATGAGAAAATTGAGTGACATTATTTGTCACATACACACATACATAAATACATGCACACACAGACATTTGCTCAATACGTTGAGCTGAGTCGAATGGTATATGACATTCGACTCTCCGGGCCTCGGTTCAAAATTCAGTTTTCACAGTGATTGTATAGCCTGTCTATACGAGAAAGGCAAAAAAAAACTTTACATTAGAAAATCTTTGAATATACTTTCATTCGAAAAAACTAGGATGCAAATAATAGCAGATTAAATAACTCTAATTTGAGAATGATTTAAACCAACTTCTAAATACCAAAATAATTGTTTAAGTCCTAATGTATTCAAGGATTTCATGGACGAATGATATCAAATCTATGTCAGGTTTTCGTACAATAACTTAAGTAATATTTCCGTACCGCCCGTCGAAACCCGTTTCCCAGAAGTTCTTTGTTGTTTTCAGGAAAAAGCAGGTTTGGAATGATTTTTTTTTGGAAATAAAAGGCTTAAAAGGCAAAAGGACTTCCTGAAGAAGCACAATAGTTCCGCAACAAGGATTTAACTCTTCATCAGTATCCAAAGAGAAAAGACAGGAAGAAAACTGAAGAATGATATGTTGGAAAAGGAAATTTGCGAAAAATTTATTCAGAAACAGGGCTCGAATCCAACACCGATTGAACTATCTTGGAAGCTATTAATCAACTCGGATAATCCCGCGGAAACTGCTAGAAAACCATAAAAATTCATTAGCCAAATAGGAGAAAATATTTTTTGTTTCGATTATGGAGACATTTTAATAATACATTATAGGACATTTTGTATATAAAGATTAACTTATAATGTTGTGAGTGAAAATGTTTCGCAAAACTGATGCGCATTAATCTCAATTATTGCAATCTTAGACTTGTTTTCTTAAGGGATTTATAACTTGTAGATTGAGAAAATAAATTCATATATTAATAAATTCATATATATGAATATCATGAATTTTCATGAATAAAAAAAATCCATGATACAATTATAAATTATTTTGAAAAAAATATTTTGGTAAAATCCTTCCTTCAGTTTTTACATCTCAATCAAGACAGCGAATGTGTTGGTCTTAAACGACTGCATTTGCTTCATTTGAACAAGACAAATAATCCAAGACAATATATCCAGTTCTATAGGAAGTTGGAAGTGATATAATTTTTTTAATATATTGACAACGTGCACTATGTGGAGTATGACAACATCAAGTACAACATATCAGGTAATATGGCAGATAATGTTATAAAAGTGCGTGATCTTTTTTCAGCCACAAACGATCAATTATTTTGAAAAAAACTATGTCCCAGTGCGAAGAGATTATTTACATTATAAAAAAAGTGTGGAAGAATTCATTTCCCGGCGTTGTGAATAGCATGCCTTCCTATGTGACTTTCGCTCAGAACACAAGAATTCTATGTAAATCGCATGTTACCTACGACAATCAGATGACAATATGTCAATGCAGTGCGTAATACATCATAATTTTACCTCGATTGTTTGGAAAAATCGCGCAAATAGACCTGGATCATGTTGTCTACTTACTATCCGCAGAATTCTATGACATTTGTTTTGATGCAGGATTTATTTTCGTTCTCGACGGGAAAATATATTATATGTTAATATGGATCACTCTTGCTCTTCACTAAAATCTAAAATCCCTTTTGATATAAGTGTACGTGAAATTTATTTTCAATCTATGTAAAACTGTAAATCTTAACGCAGAACGAAACGAACATCGATTTCTCAGTAATTGGAACCCTAAACCATTGATTTTAACTATGATAGCGATGCTTATGTGCTTCATGTAAAGCTCTTTCACAGTGATTTCGGTCTTTAATCGCTCCATTGATGCAAGCTAATACTTGCATTGAGGTAGTCCTCCAAAAGTATACTATAACAATCTTAGAAAACTGACATCATGATCTTGCCGACCCATTGAGCCTCCTTTCCAGGCAATCGTTCCGCTTCGAAGAACGACTCCAGTCCATTGTGGGGTAATCATTTACGTTTACTGTCATGCCATTTCAGTCTCACGTGTCCAAGACCTTCTAAATGCCCATTTCTAGAGCACAAAAATCCATAAGACTTGTGATAGATCTGAGATAGCTCCCTTATTTCGATTCGTGGAGAACAGCTTCTAAATTTGTAGGTCATATTAGTTGATCGTCCCGGGTTGGCGGTTCAATGCATAGTACGCTGGTCTTACAAGCCAGTTGTCGTATGTTCGAGCCCCGACCTGGAAGGGTTCTTAGTGTCAGTAGGATCCATAGTACTAGCCATGAAATGATTATGTACACAAAGAATCGGCTGCGAAGTCTGAAACAGAAAGGCCAAATTCCACAAAAGGAATGTAATGCCAAGACTTTGCTTTGACTTATTAGTTGATGGCTTTACAAACTTACTTTGGCTATACCGGTTTCGGTATCAAATTCCGGAAGTAGCTGTGTAAATTTTTCAAAGGAAACTTACATCGATTTCTCAGTAATTGGAACCCTAAACCATTGATTTTAACTATGATAGCGATGCTTATGTGCTTCATGTAAAGCTCTTTCACAGTGATTTCGGTCTTTAATCGCTCCATTGATGCACGCTTATACTTGCATTAAGGTTGTCCTCCAAAAGTGTACTATGACAATCTCAGAAAACCGGCATCATGATCTATCCGACCCATTCACCCTCCCTTCTAGCCAATCGTGTCGCTTTGAAGAACGACTTCAGTTCATTGTCGGGAAATCATTTTTTTCTCTAACATATAATAATGAATCCGGCCAAACATGTACTCGAAGTGCACTCGCGTTTGTCTTTTTAGTCCTAAATAAGTGTGTGCGGGATCCAGAAGAAGGATATCTTTCTCATCTACAGAATCTTGTCCAACTGTGGTAAGCTCAAGCACTTTCTCTCTCCGGTCATGCAGCACAATGTAGCGTCTCCATTTAGTTTCGCTTCGTATCAATTTTAATTTCGGAAGGGGACTGTTGACCAAGTTCAATGAAAATTAAAACGAGTGATATGACGAAAGCAAGCACGCGTTTCTGATATTACTAGACTTGCTGAATTCAAACTCTTTCACTCAAGTGATCTGTTTGCAGCATTAAATAGTATCATACTTTTCAACCGGCATCATTCGAAACTTACTATAAGCATTACTCTGCAGCATTTGGTAATAATCATTGATCGATCATAAGTTCAAATGTGCCACAATTTTCATCGAAATTTGTGGGCACGACCGTCTTGGCATCCAATGATGACTTGGAGAACCACGGGATCACCCACACGCGAACAATTTTACTCGGAGCTACTGAAGTGTGGAGAAGAAAATAGAAAAAAGGAAAGGCTATCCAGGCCGGCCAGACTTGCGCAAGCTTTAAAATAATTATCTATTGAAACTGCTTGCAGATTCGTGTTTTCCCTTTGGATGCGCGTCGCCCAACGTCATCGCTAACCGGTCCTCGGGTTTTGTGCTATACCTTCTGCAGCAGAACGAGTCAAGAGTCGTATGGCATGGGCATGTCTTACCAATGAACATAGTTTGTGATAGCGAAAGTTACATAAGCGATAAATGAAAATTAATGTTTTCCACCGAGAGGACAGATCCAGCATATACTTTCCGAACGAAACGTTGAAATTCGAGTACAAATGTTTTATAAATATGTGGTTGTTGGATAGGAGGCACGAGAAAGCTGCATAAATCAGTATTTGGTATATGGTTGATATTGCCATAAAATTAGTCTCATAAAGCTTTAGTCCAGTATTGTTCTGATATGCTTTTCTGTCGCATTATGTTATGTTATTGAATTTATCGAGCAGATGTGCTCCCTCAGATCTCAGATCGTAACATAGTAAATACGCAAAGGTAGCTGCTGATTATATCATCAAAATTGCACACTTCTTAACCATTTTTGATTACTCGTCCTTAAGACCAGGACCATAAATTACGGTAAAAGATAATTAATTTCATTACCTTAGCTAATGGTTCACCTTGTGACGATGATGAATAGATATTCCCATAAGAAGTTAGTCGAGGTGTATGTGTGCAAAATATTTCAGAATAAGAGGGTAATGATCTCAGCTTCACTATGCTAAAACCATTAGTTAGAGTGATATTTGTTATCTCTGTTTGATGCATTGGATCAAAGGGTAAGATGAAAAATGAGACATCCACTTCAAATGTTCGCTTCGTCATAACAGTAGTATTGTACATTCTTCAAACTAATTTGTCTGGGATATTGTTTCTAAGAACTGAAACGAAAATATTGTATAGGATTTTATCACTATTCGTTGATTGGAAATCGTTATCCGCAAATTTACGTTCTGACTATACTAATGAGATTATTATTAGTAAAATAACCCTATGTATAGAATGGATTTTACCTTTTTGTCAATCATATGAACAATTATGATGTCAAAGCATGCTAAATGCTCAAGTTTTTGTTTAAGATTCAAGCTCATAAGAAGGCAATGCGAATACCAGAAAATTTACTTTCAAATGAACGGCTGTAGCAGAAATGAATAGTCAGATAAATCCAACATCCCTTTTTATGTTTTTGTATGATTTCCATAATATTTATGAATGGGCTAGCTTCAAACATATAGTCCCGTAGTCAAACGGCCTCTGGATGTTGTAATTATGAAAATTCTGAAGTTCTCACGTGGTCTTTCGGTAGGGGTTTGCACGCTGCAACTAATGTTATCTAGAAACTTCGTTTTTTAATGTCATTCACTTCATTTTACATCGACTAAAAGTAGTTTTATCACGCCCCGAAATTTTTACAGTAGTTTGTTTACATTTCAATAGAGAATAAGTGGTGCAAATTTGATCAAAGTGGTCGACCGTGTTCCAAAACAACGTCATGTGGAACTCGAAAGGATAAAAAATTTTGTGCTCAAATACTTGAAAAATTTAGAGTGGTGCTGTTCCAAGCTGGTTGGAATGACAAAGAAGTCGGAAACAACTGTCGTATACTCCGAACCTATCCAGAGTGTGAAAGAGAATCAGTGGGCATTCAAAAAACTGTAACCAGTGATCGTCAGCTGCGCCGTAAGGTATTGCGGTGCATCAATGCTAGCCACGGCGTTTTGATCCTAGATATGATCAGAAGGTACAACGTCAACTTTCAATATACTTGCCATGGAAGAATAGAAGTCCTACAAAGTCTGTCATCCAAACCGGTATATGAAGCCGCATTTGGTGGCCAAGAAACGTGCAAGGCTGTTGTAATACCGTGTTTTGACGAAACATAAGCAATTGGATCGATGATAAAACATACATCAAACTCGGTTTTATGCAGCTTCATGGTCAAATATTTTAGATCGAGGATGGACGTGGTCATGTACCAGGTAGATTTGTCGACAAGTTCGCGAAGAAAACCATTATTTTGCGAGCGATTTACAGTTGTGGACTGAAAACGGAACCATTTGTCACATCTTCAACGACGACATTCCAAGTTTACACCGAAGATTTCCTGAAATGTGAGTATTGCTTGTGTTCAGCTAACATAGTGGCTAGCATAGCAAGTCATCTTTTGGGACAATTTAGTCGTTCAACGTTCTACAAAATCTTATTGCTCTCTTAGTGGGCCGGCTCGAAACGTTCGATGAATATAGTAAAGTCAGTTCAATACAATTTGAATAACTTTATAATTTTTCAATAGTTTCCTCTTTCATCAAATGGAAATTGAAAAAGGCTGTTAGAGAACCTTGTTTGCGAGTGTCATCATTCTATTACCAACAAAAAAGCTTATAAAGCAACACGAAGTGGGGTTAAGAGGCGCTCGAAATTCATTATGTTTCCTTTCCCGATATTG
This sequence comes from Malaya genurostris, assembly GCF_030247185.1. Taxonomy (NCBI): domain Eukaryota; kingdom Metazoa; phylum Arthropoda; class Insecta; order Diptera; family Culicidae; genus Malaya; species Malaya genurostris. The sequence continues at coordinate 103,998,853 of NC_080570.1, read as the reverse complement.
AGGGAATCTGGTGTTGGCATTTGCTTCCTCTTATCTCTCCCACAGTCACCGGTCAGACATTAGATTCGTCCACATTGAACAACGACACCAAAACAGTTTTACTGTACAAAAGCATCAAAGCCAAGAAGACTTATTCTACCGTTAATAATCAAATGTTCTCTCAGCGACTAGTAGTAAAATGTTTTAGCAAAGCATTCGTTTTTGCTACAACATTTTGGATTCATCATTTGAGTACATACTTCATATGTCGTTAGACCCTATCCTTTGAGTACGGATGCAGTCCATACAACGTATCGTATTGAGCACTGAACCGATAATAATTTGTCAAAGTTTGTAGGTTTTCTCAAAGGTTATCAAAGTTTGTAGGTTTCAAGCTATGATGTGGAGAAATAGATCCTTCCACTTTAAAATATCGACAGTCGTTCACACCGCATACGAGACTTTTGGAAATTTCGCTGGTTAGCTAGAGTTTCCTCGATTTAAAAAGTCTGTTTTCAATACTACCCCGGTAACCAATAAGCACATACTAATGCCGCATTATGGCATCGCTAATTGACATTTCAATCGCGTTTGAGACTGCATTGAGGCCGACTTGGTAAAATATACGGCTATTCATAGATAATGCTTATTTATGGCTGTTGTTCATTCTAAGAACTGAATACTGATTGTTTTATAACAGATGAGCTTCCAGATTGCAGATATTCAGCTATGAGTATTTTTGATGCTAATAAAAGGCTATTTTAATGCCATTATTAGTGCTTACTGGTTACCTGGGTAACAATCATTTTAAATACTTGTAATCATTATGCCATTTTAAAAGTTAACAATACAAAGAATAATTTTTTTCACTGCCAGAAACCCTTCTACAATCTATTTGGTTTAAACAGATCAATGTCATATTTGTAATAAACTGATTACTCGTGTAAACTTTTATTTCAATCATATCTCGATTACACTCAGAATTTCAAACGATATAATGTTTAATCCAATTATTTTTATTTAGATGAAACTAGAATAGATCAAATTGGTTAGGCTACTGATCTCACATTGAAAACAATGTAAATTATAAAATTGTAGTGGGACACTCTGATGGCATCTATACTCAAACAGATCATTCAAAGTTGGTTTGAATTCAAGTTTAAAATCTATCATCCCCAAAAACCCCAACTAAACTCAGTTCATCTAACATTTACGACAATCTTCAACTACTCATTTGCTTGAAGAATATTCGTCGACGATAATACAAACATTCTAGTGATCCCATAAGATAATCTATGTTCAAAGATCTACGAAAGCAAATTTAGCATAGACTCACTTTTTGTGATATGAAAATTTCTCGAAAGAAATTTAACGAACTAATCCATATTACTAACCTTTTTTTAAAGTTACGGAATCGAAGATTTTTTTGACATTTTCCAATCTCGTCGAGCTGAGTCGATTGGTATATAACACCATGGATCTTTGAGGCTCCGTTCGATAGTCGGTTGTCCAGCAATTCTTATAACTTTCTATAGAGAAAGGCAAGAAAGTTTTTTTGTCCAGGGCTGCGGAATTTCTAAATTATGTACTTTAGCGAACCCATAAGCAAGTTTCTTAAATCTCGCTTGAGGCAGACCAAAGGGCATTTTGGAAACTTTGATCAATTATTCCTCTGAAAATTATCACTGCTCATCCCGGAAAACACGTTTTATGTAATACCGAGGCACAAAAATGTGATTCTACATTTTCAGCTAGTATTTATTCTCATGTTGTTGGAGAGTAGGTTTCTTCAGCCCCAACACAAGTGCAACGTGACGAACATTTCTTCAAAACTTTTGAAACTCTGTAATGTTCAATTATGCATAGTTCATTGATTTTCTACAATAACCATTCCATATAATAGTGACGGAAATCATTCTTACTTGAATCAATGACTTACCTGCTATTTAGAACAACAATTAAGCGATGTAAAAACTGATATTTATTTTGAAAACATTTTTTACAACATTAGAATTGTAGTGAAATCTTTGAAATCATATTCTCTGATACTCAATTTCATTATTTTCTATAAAACTTAAGAAAAAAATTTACATTCTGTTAATTTAATGATAAAAAAACTTGAAAGCAAAAATTTACATTGAGGTCGAAAACTGAGGCTTATTTTTCTCTTGTAGTAGTAAACTTTTGATGAAATTTGGATGAAAGTCACAGAAATTACTTACTCGATTCACAAACTAAGAGTAGCTTTCCTATGAGCCTAATTTTGCTAAAATCAATTCAGCCATCTCCGAGAAAATTGTGCGGAGAAAACCGACACTTGCAAATAAGTGACTCTTCAAAATGTTAAAATTGGGATGCCAAAACTCTTTTAACGCCGTTTAACACCTATAACTTACAAAAAGAAACACATGTAACACTTCCTAACACACAAAACGTGCAAAAGAGTAACGGATGAAACGCCTCGTAACGCTTGTGCCTTTTAAAATGTGACACATGTAACGATTTGTAACATCTAAAACATTTAAAAAAAAGTTACGCGTACAACGATTTGTAATGCTTATAACTTACAAAAGAGTAACGCATGTACTGTTTTGTAACGCCTGAAACTTATTTAAAGTAACGAACGTAACGCTTCCTAACACCTCCAACTTACAAAAATGTAACACTTCGTAACGCTTGTAACTCACAATAGTAACGCACGTAATGTCTACAACTCACAAAAACACTTTTCGTAACGCCTCTAACTTACAAAAAGTAACGCTTTGTAAAACCCGTAACTTAAAAAGGTAACGCTTCATAACACTTACTTTGAAGTAACGCAACGTAACGCTTGTAACTTACAAACGAATAACGCTTCGTAACGTCTACAATTCATAAAAAGTAACACATGTAACGCTCCACAACGCCTAAAGCTCCCAAAAAGAGTAACGCATGTAACGCTTCGTAACGCCCAAAACTTATTAAAAATAACGCATGTAAGCTTGTAGCTTACAAACGAGTTATGCTTGTAACGATTCGTAGCGTCATAACTCACAAGAAAGTAACACATGTAACGCTTCGTAATGTGTACAAGTTACAAAAAAACGCAAGTAACGTCAATAAATTACTAAGAAATTGCGCATGTAACGTAACGCTCCTTAACGCTCCGTAATGCCTACTAAAAAGTACCGCATGTGACGCTTCGTAACGTCATAACTCACAAAAAATTAACGCATGTAACGCTTCGTAACGTCTACAGCTCACAAAAAGTATCGCATGTAATGCTTCGTAGTGCCTATAACTTACAAAAATGTAATGAAATAAAGCTTCGTAAAGTTTATAACTTACTAAAAAGTAACGCATGTAAAGCTTCGTAATATCTCTAACATACAAACAAAATTAGCGTATGCAACGCTTCGTAACTCACACTCATGTGAATTACACAGAAGTAATCCATGTAACGCTTCGTAACACCTGTAACTTACAACAAAACAACGTATATAACAATTCGTAACATCTATATCATTTCTTAAAAGTAACGCATCTTAACTCGTTTACCGTAAGAATCTAACCTTTTTAACGGTTTTTAACATTCATAATTTCCACAAAATAACTCATATGATTTGTAACTCTCAATTAATCTTTTTATCGTAGGCAACGCTTTCTAGTTTCATTAACTTAACGCAACGCTTTCCATCTCACGATGATATCGAGTGAAACATTTCGTTAATTGAACATTTTTCCATATTGGGGATGGGTATAGAGGGATGGGTAAGTCGATACCTTCCACGCAACCCACCTGGGTTCGATTCCCAACCCTCAGAAAATTTTTCTAGCCCGAAGAGACGAATCACCTTAAGGTTAAAAACTCTATAATCGGTTCGAGAAAAAATTCCATAGCACCTTTACTCAGGCGTTGACTTAGATAGGCCTCAAAACATATATCATATATTTTACTCCGGTTTCATCCTCCATTTTATGTGGTTTTGATGCTGTTCTACTTCGAAGGGCCTGCCGCTGCGTGCTTCATCGGTAGTGGAGTTTTGACCATCATATAATTCTCAAAACTTCTATCTCACCCTCAACACCTACAGGATCCACAGCTCCATCATATTTCTCAAACTTTTTATTGTTTCTGATTTTAGGAGAAGCCAGGGGGAGCCCCCCTGGGTCCATGACTGGCTGAGCATATAACTCTAGGGGTCTTCGGAGATCCGATCAAAGGTCGGCTTCTCCAGCAATTCTATTACATTTCTATATAGAAAATCAAAAAATTCAAAATATTATTCTTACAACTTTCCACCCGATTAGAAGCAGACTGGTGACAGCTACTCGAAAAATACGCTTTCGGTATCCCGTTGGACATAAAATCATTGCAGTTGTACTTAGTAATTGACATACACAATAAAGTTATTCTGCAGTTTGCTCTTGAAACCATATCACGATGGTTATTGGACACTTGTTCATAATAAATATATCCTGGCTTACTCAATCTGTACATTAAAACCAAAAATGATTCAAAATAGTCAATCTATTGCTACTCTATTAAGCATACTAGTAAGTTCGGATTTAGTTAAACTCATTCATTCGAATACTTTATCTGTTGATCCTTTAAGCATCTTCATATAACTCATTGCTCTCAGCTATGATAAAACATTCAGTTCTCGTGCAGCTTTCCATACTTTTCCTTGATGGCGTGATTCTACTGCTTCGCTGTAATGCCAGCAATTTGTTTTGGTTAAATGGAATTGAAACGACGCATATTTTGCAATTATAATAAAAACTTGGTTACAAATAACGGAAAACTTGTTTGAGTTGTAAACTACTTTCTCGGTGTATCTCCTCTATTTCAATTTCATCCAACAGGTTAACACATTAACCTGGCGATTTATTGCACTGTGGCAATAAATAAATTACAAAACTAAAATGCATATTTTTCATTTTACATGAGGAGCTAGTATCTGACTACAGCAGATCTTGTATATTTGAATAAAGTGTGTTAGAAAGTGAAATTATTAAAATTCGCTGTTGCACTGAAGATTTATGTTCTTCGGTGAAATTAAAACATTGCTCACCAGACACAATGCTTATCGAAAAAGTGACTGTTATTTTCGGCTTCATTAGATGATTTCCATTCCTTGCAAATTTTCACTTTCCGTAGCCTAACAGAAGTGGAACAAAAACAAAAGAAGAACGTTTAACCACCAGCTAGGTGGGAACGGGGCAGAGTGCCGTCGTGTCAATTGAAATATTTACATAATTGCATCACTGTTGGAAGCACTTTTACACTGCGAACCGCGCACTCAAATGCTAATGCTGTCTTGATGGTCGCATTCTCCAGGTTGGATCTTGTCGGTTCGAAAGCACCCGGTCGGGGGTGGAAGTTTTCTGAACCGAACGAAATAAGCAACTAGTCCACAAAACCGCAACCAAGCAAGCAGCTGGCTCTGCCGACTTGGCCATTCCAAAGAGTCATTTAATTTAATGCAAACTCACTTTGGCTCTATTGAGCGGTCAGAGTCGGATGCTTTATGCGGTAAGGCGTGAAACTAGTTGAACCGAGAGGTGCGACATAATTTGCCTAATTGAATCGTTGTTTTCAGGATGTCTTTGAGCTTAAATCTCATTCAATGTACAAACTGAAGAGTTATGCTGTCGGATATCGGTAGAAAGCCGGATTATGTGAATGCGTATTATTTTTTTGGTCATCGTAACTGATAGCTGCAGTAATAACTCATGTTAATTGAACAAAGCACCAGAAAAAAAAAAAAAACAAAACCAAATAGTCAACTTCTAGCGAGACAAAGCGGCTCAAAAACTTCCCGCGACAAGCTGGTTTACGTTGGCCATTTTCGACCGACGAAATATGGGATCATTAATCAAAAAAATTGATTGTTACGATTGGATTGTGTGCGGGAGTTAAATGATGGGTTGGATACAATACATATTTTCGCCTGACTGCACCAAAAAAAGAATAATAATGTTTGGTAGAATGTGAATTGAATTTACAGTAATATACTGGGTTGATAATATTTTCGTTTGTACGTGCGTATGATTTAACATCACACTAGTAATCAGTTGGGACATAGATATAAATTAAGCTAGTCTTGATCCAGTGTGACATCGTTATGTTGAACAAGGTTTAAAAAATATTACATCGCTATCAGTAACAGACATTCCCCCTCCTCCCCCGGATTACTTCACAATATCGGGACAGTTTTTTTACGCGAAAGATTAAACGGCATTAAAAAGCATCCTTGTTATTGTAGGAATTTAGCTTCCAGGTCCAGAATTGAGAAACGGATTGAAGACGGTTTTTTATCAAACGACTATCAAGCTGCTCTGTCGGCGTTGGTATTTGAACATTAAAACATTTCCCCATTGAAAGGGCGGTAATGAGAGAAACGAGTGCAAAACGGAAAACGCTAAGTGGTGAGAAAAGTCGCGCTACTGCTGCATGACAAGGGACGATTTATCATTGCGTTGGTTGTGTTTATTGCTCAATTATTGAATATTTCGACTCGTAAAAGAAAATGAACATAAATAGGAACGGTTTGCAGATAAAAAAAAGCGATTTTTCTAGGTTGATTGATTTCTAATTATTTTTCTTCAAGAAATCCGAACAGATTTTTCGGCTTCGTTCTTCACCGCTGTATTTTTAAGGATTTTTATTACATCTTATGGCTCAAGGGTTTTTAATTTCTCATTTCGTTTTTCAATAATACTTTCATTAGAGCGGGAATAGGTAGTTTCATATGACGTATTCACCAAACACATTCATTCAGTCGTTTGCGATAGTGTAATATTCAATGATACAATTGCGACAATGACGACGGATTCATCACACTGTGCTCCAAACTCCTAGATCAAAAAGTTATTTGAGACTTTCGATAGCTGTCTCTTCCAGTGAACCTCATTATGACGCCTTTCGATCCCTGATAGTGTCTTTTCTATAGCTTGAAGAGAAACTGTTTTCTTTGTTTCGTTTATAGAGATTTTACCCGTCAGGTCGTTCCCTCTTCGGTTCAGAAAAACTTTCTGACCCTATGTTCAGTCGATGAGAGGCATCGACTAACTCGTCCCCTCATGATCGACTTGCTCCAATTTGGATTAAACTTTGTAAACGTCTTCAGTACAGCAAACCGTTTATATTGCATGGATAGGAAGACCGATTCGACTCAAATATGATTTTTGGAACCAGTTTTAATCAAGCAAGTGGAGTCATGATCTCCTTCTCATATTTTCTAATATATTAATGTACGTTTCACCAAAACAGTTTTGACGTCGGACCACGTCTTTCTTTACTATAGTCACCTGAGTTCTTACACGAAACGAATGGAAGAATGTTTAAGTGGAAGAGGTGTTGTTAATATCACGTTTATAACAGAAACGTTGTTTAAACAATGAAAAAAGTCCAAACACAAAACATAAAATTCGATCAAATTTATAAATAGAGCCTAAGTTTATGATAATCCATGAACGAAGACATATCAAGTGCGCATACCGCCATCTACGTCAAGACATTGGAACTACACCCGGATTTATTCAACTTGTGCTTCAGTTAATGGCGAATATGAGGCTCCGTTCCTCATTCCTAAACGCAGAAAAACAACTACTGGTTCACCTGTTTCCTATCTGCTGTGGGACGTTCGCAGTGTGAGTTTCGCTTCAAAAAAGAGCGATTGCGTCATCCTACTGCTGGTCATCTGTGTGTGTTGGAGAACATTATACAAAATCAGCCACTCTAATGTTACCTAAAAAACTATACAGATTACTTGAATATTGGTTATTGAGACAAAGCCTTTGTTTTAATTTCAGTTGTTTGGCTTACTCTATTTCGATTAAATCAATTTTTCGAGAACAAACGAAGTACTTCTGCACTTCTGTTGCTTTTGTATATGAAATTTAAGCTTAACAGGGTATTATTTTTGTATGATTTGCATAAAACCTACTTGGTGATCGGATTTTTAATCTATTTCGGTCTCAGCATGTATGTAAGTTTTATTTACAGTTTCCACTGTTATCACTATTGCACTTGCATCTATTGAAATTCTTTCTTTCGTTCGGGAGCACATCTCGTACTCGCTATGATTTGTCTCTACCTCAGCACCGTATTCAACAATAATCACATACTGGTAACAGACATTCATACCTGTGCCGTGATTCTGTTTTCTTAAAACAGTTGCAAACTAGGGCAAATGTGTGTTTTCAAAACCGAGCTTCGGTGTTGTTTTTCTTTTTCTTTACTGCGTGCACGAAATCGAACATCATATATAGCGTGTATCGTTCGTAAAGATGGTTTTGTGATTTCTTCTACCGTACCAGTGCATGTACGTATCGGTGCACGTTATAAGGCGGTTTGAAATTTTGGACATTCATCACCTTGTAATTTCATAACCGGAAGTCAGATCTTCATGAAATTCAGGAGTTGTGTATGGAATTATAAGAACCTTCATTGGATCCTAAGTTTGTAAGAGCAAGCCATTACTGAGAAAAGTGAGTTCGTTCCATTTTAGAGTTTTTGATCACTATTGCCGATATTTTCCGGAACCGGTGTTGGTATAGCCGGAATAGATACATTTGACCCTTGATTGACTAGTCGTATCGATTTAAACCAATTTGAGCATCAGCAACCCTATTTTACATGTTTTGCATGTCTGCTTTGTATAACTGCTCAACACTGTTTTGTATGTAACTATAAGACCATTGAATTTAAGTTTGTAATGGTTTTTCGTATTGAAAACATGTACTAAGATATAAAAAGAGTACCGTCTCATCTGAATGCGCGAACCATCTGCACAACCTTAGAATCGACAGTGTTTCGCATATCAACCCATGCTTCTTACTTTAGGATAGAAGTCTGAACGTGCTCCTCCATCATGGAGTATTTTTCTATTGGACGCTGTTCCGGAGTATTTGGGAGGTTCAGATATTGCGGAACGAAATCGACATCAAATTACTTTCAAATTACCTTGACAGACTGATTAAAATCACCGTCAACTGTACGGGGAAAGTAACTGTCAGATGAGATACTCGATAGTTCTATGACCAAGTAGAAGTATACTTAGTCAAAGACAGGCGACTTTTTTGTTTTCTCGCTCATTCTCTTATTCCCAGTTGAAGTAAAAAAAATCGATGAGAGTACTAATATAAACGTAAATTGATAAAGTTCATTGTTCTTTGCCAAAAGTCATCGGACTTCGGAGTTTATTGGTGTAAATGAATATAATTCAATGGGGAGCGGATCATTTCGCCGAAAGTCGTTTCCCCGAATAGGTAATTTCGCCGAAAGTCGTTTCGTCGAAAAGGTTATTTCGCCGAAAGGGTAATTTCGCCGAAAGGGTCATTTCGCCGAAAGAGTCATTTCACCGGAAGGGTCATTTCGCCGAAAGGGTCATGTCTCCTGTATGTTATGTCTCCTGTATAACAGTTGTGGCGCAGCCACATAACCGAGGCCAAGATGGCTCGGCGGCTCAAAGCTGCCGAGCCGACGCCAGCTGAGTCGGGCGCCGACCCGCCATCGGAAGCGGCGGCCTCTTGCATACAAACCTGTAACCGCCTCGTTTGGCCGGTCTACTCAAAGCTAGGTTTTTTTGCTTTAGTTAGATCCGAACGAGCGGTAGGGCATTCAGATAAGACGGTACTCTTTTTATATCTTAGTACAAGTTTTCAGTACGAAAAACCATTTATTTTAACCAAATGAAGAGACCAGTTCGGTTCAATACTGGTTTTCAATGAAGGGGAATTTTTTGTGCAATCATTTTTTTTCGAGTCGTTGTAACTCAAACTCAATAGTGTTTTCAAGAATTAGAAAGTTATACGAATAAAATAAAGAGAAACGCATCTATATTAGCTAATAGTCAACAAATTATCTTGGGAACTTCGTTCTGAGGTTCATGAATCAATCTTTATTCAAGAGTACAAGAATCAATCTTAATTCAAGAAGTACAATTGTAGGTCAACAAAACGGGCGTTAACGCGTTTCATTTGTCTTTATTTTAAATCAATTCTAATTACGATTTTAAGACGATTTCAGGATTCGGCGAAATGACTTTCAGTGACGTAAGCTTTCCAATCTTCATCGTGCAAAGCTACTAGTTGATAGTGACATATAGCAGCTCTGCTCCTGACCCTTAAGTATGATTCAGACGGTCCGGCTTCTTCCGTCACCGTCACCGGAACGTCAACGTCCGTCACCGTCATTCTGATTCACACGATCCGATTTCCTATCCGTGTCCGTCATGTCATTTTCTTACACGCAGAATTTGAAGAACTTAGTTTCGCACAATTTTATTGAACTAATACAAAATCTGGGAGTTTTTCAAGCCAATCGATCTGTTGTTTTCCTACCTTTTAATCGAATAAATAACATCCAAAATGAACTAGAAAGAGGAAAAAACAAAACAATCAGTTCCACTCAACAACGTATCGTACTTTGCAAATCTACTGATAAGTTTATTTACTTATATGTGGTATATTTCGTTTAAGAGTGGAATCTTGACACCGAATACATACATAACAAACGTCAGCTCAATACCGTAATCATATGAATCGTGCATGTGTGCGATAATCACAGCCCGTCAAATATTCTTTCGGAGAAATGTTGACGGAGCTTGCCGTTGACGGACGTTGACGTTCCGGATCTCTGCTGGATCGTGTGAATGCGCAAAGGGAAAACTCATTTGACTAATTTTGACGGAGGCTGACGTTCCGGTGACGGTGACGGAAGAAGCCGGATCGTCTGAATCGTACATTAAGCATACGTAGTCCAGCTCGAACTTTGGCGGTCTGCACGAAAGTTTTGCTCACATGCAACATTTTGGCTACATCTCGAGTTGAGACATTTGGTTTATGTTTAAAGGCCCCAACCACGCTGTTTTTATCGTTCTCGTTGAGCTGATAACTTTTCTCGGATCTTCGCTTCCAATCAACAATCAAATGGTAGCTACGATCTGTTGACGATCGGAACGTCGTCGGAGCAAATAAGTGTCTTGCAAATAGTATTACCTTTACGTCTGCTCAGTGGTTTATGTTGAACCGTTAGGTGGCGTCAGCAGCAGTTCAAGTAATTTCAATCGATTCTACCCAACAGATCAAAAGTTAACAGCAACTTGAGTGTGTGTGTGTGTGTGTGTGTGTGTGTGTGTGTGTGTGTGTGTGTGTGTGTGTGTGTGTGTGTGTGTGTGTGTGTGTAGCTTCGAAACAACGTTTACAATTAATTTCTGGAGTAAGCTTCTGCTCGAAAGTGCAAAACTAAAGCAATCCCCGCCACCAGTGTTCTTCAATGAAAAATGTCATAAGTATGTGTTATTTCGAAAAACTGAGCCAGAAAAACACGCTTTTTCGAAATATCACTAAAAGAATCACATTATTCCTCAAAAGACGTGATTTTTTTTCAGAAATACGCCTTGTTTCGTGTAAACCAGATATATTAAAACCACGGAAACATACCGCATACTATCTTGCTAAAATATGATGTTCAATGTAACGCAAGTTTTATAAGTACTTCAAATTATCAAATACACTCAAACACACTTTCTACGCATATTTTTCGATTACAAGGTTCTTTTGCGTTGAGTAAACTTTACAACTGAGGAATCATTGTGTCAGTGGGACCTACACGTGTCATCAATCACTGAAATTTCAAATTTATTTAAATTTGATTACCGGAACCGGAGATTATTTAAATTTGATTGATAACCCAACAGTAGCTTTCAAACGAGCCTAAGATTATTGAAAAATGAGCAGATGGAATATGCGTAGAAAAATGCACACACGGACACATTCCGATCTCATCGAGCTAAGTCGAATGGTATGAAGCATTGGGTGTCGTCAGGAATCTATTCAAAAGTTGGTTTTGTTATAATTTGTATATCCTTTCTATAGACAAAGGCAAAACTATTGTTTTAAATTCCTTTTGTGAAATTTTACCAGGACGCCTTGAATGGAAACTATTTTGTATATTCGTAATGAACGTATTTTTTTTTATTTGAATGTTTTTGCTTTTCTATAGCTTCTGAAGTATCCAGTGAACCTAATTTATTTTTCCATTTCTACTTTCAGGTATGTAATGGACTTCATGTCAGCGCTGCCACTGCTACTTGAAATGGTAAGAGTCCACCCTTTGACATTTTTGTAGGTAACTGAAGTTTCACTTCGGTATTCGAGTATCTACCAGCCATATGTTCAACACTGCTGCTTTACGTAAGGAATTCGTGCAAATTTCCAACTGCTCCTTTCGGCTTTGCCAAACTAAGCCCAGGTAGCTTAGGCCTTACCTCGAATCACGCGCCCAGCGCTATCGAAAACGAATCGCGTCAAAGATGACTTGATCACCGTCATCATCGTCATCATCATTACCATGCTCTACGGTCTGTCAATTGTTCCTTGTGTTTAAGAAGAAATGCGTGTGTACACTCAAATTTTTGAAATCTCTGCAAATACACACACATACACACAAACAATTTACCAGCAGAACACTAAAGAAGAAGTCTCGTGCAGATGCAGAAGTGTAAATGCCAAAAAGTGAGTAATGAAACCAAATTGCGGTCTGCCTTGGTTGATTATATGGCGTGCGAAAATGATGAAACATGATACAATAATGCTGACAAACTTGTCGGGAACGAGGTGGCGGTTTTGATTCCAAGTGTGGAACAAAAGAGACAATAACAATGCGTTGGTAAATGAAGCTGAACAGATGATTTGTGTATACCCTACTAAAGAGTAACACTTGTCCCTTGTTCAACCGGTTCGAATTTAAAATTTCGATCTCTCGAAGATGTGGATCAAATTTTTATTTGGAATTTACCAATAAGGAGAGCATCCATGACCTACCATGACATCTATGGAAAGAAACTGTTTGGGGTTCCTCAAACTGTCGAGCGGGGAGCTCTACAGCCGAAACTATTTTTTTAAATCAATAGCGCTATTAAGCAATGCTTTGATGCTTTGGTTTATGGATGGTTATTTGATTTCTTTGAAAATTAATGACGGGTGATAATTTTCAAATATCTGCCCTAAAATGTATCATATCAATGTTTAATCACACGTGTGCATTATTAGAGATCGATTGTTATTCTCCGAAAAGACTCGTGTCGAAAGGGTTCATGTCTTTGGGCACCACTAGGGTCTTTTTCCATGAAGTCGAGATGTCGATTTCGACCAAATATTTCGACAGCTTGCGCTAAATATTGGTACTTTGGCCAGAAAAAAAATCAATGCAACCAGTACATTTTTTGTTGTGTCGTATGTACTTTACTATGGGGCGTCTTTTCAAAATTTACCCTCTGACCGAGTGATAAGTTTTTAATCGTGAATATCTCTTGTTGTATCTAACGAATCAACATAGTTTTTGCTACATGCAATCGAAAATATGATCACAATTTTATGATAAAATGTTCAGTTGTGTGACATAATCTCAAATAATTCTAAATTAAACTTAACTGAAATGTTTGGTATCAACGCTTGTTTGACTCTCTCGTATTTTGAAAGCTCATAGCTCAGTGATCTGTGAAAGAATTTATATGATCTAACCACCAATAGATTCGAAATTTTTCAATTTGAACGTGTGCTGCAACAGCATGGAAGTGTTTCAATAGTACACTATTGAAAAAGCTGTCCATTTCAGCACCAGCCAATCAGAACGCGTTCTGAGGAAGAGAACAAAATATCTGCTGCTCCATCGGTATAAAATATGAAGAATTCACTTACTTAATCATTTTTTGAGCAACACTTGCCGAGGCGTTATATACGGGGAAGAGCAACACCGAAGACCTCACGCTTTTGGAATGAAGCCAGCGCCGAACAGCAGAATTGTGCCGAAGAAGTCGCAGTCGCCGCCGGTCACACACACAAAGCCTACCAGTGGAAGTTGTCAGTCGTGATGGGAGCGCTGCTCCGAATTTTGAGCCGAATTTCATTTTGTGTTCCAACTGCACCAATTTATTCCGTCCAAAATGTATTGTTTTATCTCTGGAATCCAATTGAAAAACACAATGAATTCCTAGTCAAATTTCGGAATAGTTTTCGAGTGTACACGCCAAGAGCCATCTCAGTTCTATCTAATTGCAGATCCTGTTGGTTGTGACAATTCAAGGAACTTTTCAGTCCCACAAATCATCATGAAGAATTTATTAGATTTTTTTCATTTTCTACAAAATGCATCAGCTTCATCAAAATGGAAGTTGAAAAAGTTTGCGTCATCACTAGCACATTCAATTACGACGATAACGCTCTCTCGCAATGCGAAAATGAAAGTATTGATGCAGAACACACCGTTATACTAGTATGGGTGTCATTTCGAAATATGCCGTGCGAAACAGGGTTACCACATGAAAAGATTATTCTGTATTTTATTTCTGTGTTTGGAGTGAGCGGGATTCAAAATCCGGTTTTGATTGGAAGCCGACGTGTTATGTTTGCTAAATTTTTCTATTGTGTCTGTCAATATTTTTCAATATAATTGTTAATATAGTTATTGATTATTATGGTTTGTTTACTTACCTTGAACACATTTCTGATGTTATTTGATTTTCAATAAAGTTATAATAATAATGAAATAATAATAATACTAACAATCATAAGATGTTATTGTTGTTATCACTGTTGATTTCCCTATATTTTGAATTAATGCCAGATTTTTAATACTAATTATGAAGTGCTAGTGACAATATTACGAATAGCGGAGTTAAAGTACTTGATATATTATAATAATTTTCCATCTTGTTGATTAGCTTTAATCCGCGTTGAATAATCGATATTTTGAATGATAGATCGATTTATTATGATTTTTATTATTAATATTATTATTACAATTATTATGATAATAATAATAATAATATTTATAATAATAATAATAATAATAATAATAATAATAATAATAATAATAATAATAATAATAATAATAATAATAATAATAATAATAATAATAATAATAATAATAAAACTATTATTATTATAAATTCTAGTAGTGAAAAGAGGAAAGCTTGCACAATTTACACAATCGCTAAAATAATTGATATTCGGAAGAGTGATGGAAGCGTGTCATTTTTTTTCGTATTCATGACATCCAGTTATGTCTCTGACATTTCCCACCCGCCTTTTCAATTCGCACTACACCGGTGCAGTGCTACTGGATAGTTTTCAGGCAATTGTTCCTTTATGCATCGTAACTTATGAAAACACAATTTTGAAATTGAAGGATTTAACTCTTATCACTCAATAATTACAGAACCGGTGGTCGAATCTAGAAAAAAATAATTGCAATTATTGGGACACTATGAAACGCCATAGGAAAAATCGATTTTTTCCTTCTTAACAAAATACATAAACTATCATCAGTAAGAATAGTTTAGGAGTTGGATTTTTTGTGCTACTTTGTCCAACATAAACCGCTAGGCAGATGGAAATTTATTGCTAGTTGTAATACAATGACGAACCGAAGACGAAACCCATAGAAAAGTTATCTGCAAGATTATTTTTTATCTGAGGGTCTCTCCCGAAATAAAATCCTGGGTATAGGCTTAAGCGTAAATTAATGAAAATATTTATTTCTTTCGGAATGCAACGCTGAACAGTTTTAGAAGTTTGTTATTATCTACACAGAATAACCAATTTTTTTAATTTCTGAAATAATCATTGCAGCAGGCGAGGGTAGTCGATCTCAAATTCGGACTCGGGGGAACTGCCATTTTACGGGTCCCTAATACATGAGGACATGAGAATGTCATCGAATTTAGAGATTTTCAAACACATTAACGAAACACATTAATTCACAAACCAAATGTGACGCGCATAGCGATGATGTCGATTCGTGTGAAGTAGAATGGCGGTTGACGTACTTTTCCGTTCACGAAAGCTGATAGATTGTTTGAACCGCATTTAAAGCTAGCATTTTCACTCTTCCTACCAAATGCGTTTTGTCAAGTTCGCTGATTATCCCATCCGTTGCGAAATATTTATGTCTCAATACGGTGAAGTGAAAAAAAATATCACCAAACGTTGCCTGATAAAGCAATATAAATCAACTAATCAAAACACAATTGACCTATCAAAGCGTACCGGTTCAGTCCCAACAATGCGATGACACAACGTCCTAGTGCCACTGAAATTTATGCGGTTTCTGCGGTTCTACCCGCTGTGCCTTGAAGGGGCTCAAGTGTTTCGAAAATAAGTAAATCCTACGCATTTTAATAGTGATAAATGCTTTTCCAAGTGCCACTTGGAATGCTTGATGAGTTGTTGCCACCCAGGCTGGTAACCTAGTTTGCGTAAAGTTGCGGTATGATGTCGGTTTGGTCGATGTCTTACCGGTTGTCGGTACTCCATTGGGTCATGGTGGAATGCTTATACTCCATACGAATTCTTTCTCATTTCTACCAGTAATCTAAACTTTTCAAATCTATGATCAGATATTTTGAGTTTCACATATGAGTTTAACATTCTGCTTAAATTTCATAACTCTAGAATTGGACAATTTTTCAATCAATCGTCTAATGATTCATGATTAAGTTCACTATGACAAAAAAATAAACTTGTTTTGATCTAGTAACACACTGAAGTAAAAACATAAATATTTCGTCACCACCACAACCCGCCTATCCGGTGGCAACCTTAGAGAAAGGATGATTTCGATATTAACAGCGAAAAATCACCTTTTGGTCATGCCCAGCGTGGCCTCACAGTCGCTGGAGGCGAATTCCCTTCATGTCTAACGAATTTGGTACGAAAGGCGATTAGATGCGGTTGGAGGTTGGTTGGTGGGTTGGTGCGGTTTCTAGTGATTCTGCTGCAATTGTTGATTGCGCAGCATCTCTCAGCTGCGTTCCACCGATTGGTACTGGTTAGTGGCATCACTGTGACCCTTCTCCGATTTGATACATTTGTTTGCATAATCCTGACAGTACGGTTAATCCGTAATACTCACACAGCATGAGCGTTTAGCTGCAATTTGTGATAATTCAGGTTGAATTTATCATTATTTGAGCGTTTAGATTAATTGATAGGCCTGTCAGCTGGTATTACCTTTCGAGTGGTTGGTCTTGTTGCTTGCTGAGAAGCTACCTGACCAGCGATGTGCGGTTTGACATGCGGACTACCGTTGCCGCTTCCATTTGGGCCCGCAACTGGGCACAAGGTTGAAAAGTTAATGCATATTTTTTCCAGTACAGGCTTGATACTGTATAACGAAACATCATAGTAATAAAACACATTATGATTTTTTAGTAGCAAAATTCCACTGTGTGTAACACTTTTATGCAAACTTTTAGCTATTAGGAGTAGGTTTCGGTGAATTTTTGCACAGAGGCAGATTTTCAATTACCACTCATCAAAAGTTATTTAAAAGGGGTTACCAAAAATTAAAAATGATCAGTTTCCGACATATGAAATGCTTTTTGTGCAACTTCAACGCTTCAAGCAATTTTCGGCAATTTTTCCGAACTTAGGGAGGTAAATTAAGTTTAGGAGCAATTGTATTCCAAAACATTAAACGATAACCCCAGAAAATAAAATCCAGAAACTGGAGACCGACATGTCCGACGTGAGTCTTTGCACGGGTAAAATTCCGATTCTAGAAATGAGCTAAACGAGTCATGGCTTAGAGAAAATAATATATCCTCATGTTATGATAATAACAAGCTCGTGTGCATGGGGGGGGGGAGGGGTTGAGGGTTCAAGAAGAACTACCCCCCCAGCACCACCCCCATGGAAGATTTTTCAACATTCAGTTCCATGAACAATAGAGCACTTATTATATATAAAAGTACGAATAACTTGACAATTCATACTTCGTTCTGAGAATTTGTTTTACAGTGTCAATATTGTAGATGACGCACTTTTTTTCAAATTTTTGCGCCTTCCCACCTTTTAAAACCCCTTCCCTTGAACCACCAACACAGTAGTTGCAGTCACGTACCCAGAGGAGGGCGCTAGGACCGGGTTTGATGAGTAGATGCTGGAAAACGATGTTTGAAGTGATTTAGAATTCCAAGATGGCGACTTCCGGAGTATTATTGATATTTCTTGAAAACCCTTCCAATATTGCTATTTATAAAACGGGTTTGTTGAGTAGATATCGGAAAACGATGTTTGAAGTGGTTTTGACATCCAAGATGGCGACTTCCGGTTTATTGATATTTCTAAAAATCCATACAATATTGCTATGTTTGGAACGGGTTTGATGAGTACATGTCGAAAAACGATGTTTAAGGTGGTTTTGAAGTCCAAGATGGCGGCTTCAGGTTAATTAATATTCCTTGAAAACCCTTATAATGTGGGTATTTTTGGAACGGGTTTGTTGAGTAGTTATCGGAAAACGATGTTTGAGGTGGTTTTGAAGTCCAAGATGGCGGCTTCAGGGTAAATAATATTCCTTGAAAACCTTTATAATGTGGGTATTTTTGAAACGGGTTTGTTGAGTATATATCGAAAAACGATGTTTGAGGTGGTTTTGAAATCCAATATGGCGACTTCCGGTTTATTGATATTCCATGAAAACTCTTCCAAAATGGGTATTTCTTGGAATTCATAACCACACAGCGAACATCGTTTTCCGACATCTACTCATTAAACCCGTTTCGAAAATACCCACATTGTAAGGGTTTTCAAAGAATATCAATAAACCGGAAGTCGTTGTCTTGGAATTTAGAATCACCTCAAATATCATTTTCTGACTTGTACTCATCAAACCGGTCCCGAAAATACCCATATTCAGATGGTTTGTAACGAATATAGATGAACCGGATGTCGCCATCTTGGAAATTGATACGGCTCAGAACATCCTTTTCCTGTAAATACTGTTTATTTTTATTTCATAATTATCCATTAAATCATACATATCCAATAATACATATGCATAAGGGATACTCTTTTCACGTTGAAAATTCCAAATAACGTATACTTTTTTTACGTCGTAACTCGATTTACGAATATCCGAATATTACGTAAATGGAGGTTTGGGTGTATAAAGAAAAAAAAGTCCGATGTAAGGCGAATGCCACTAGAAATCAGCGGCACTTTCATCAGATATCATATCAATCAATTTCATAGGTCTCTACCCAGTTTAGTGCACAACACCATTTTGTGCAACTGAGTAGCGGTCAGCAAAAGAGCATGCTGTTGCGTCATGATATTAATGAGAACAGTACGCATAGCCGTCTCGAAATGGCACGAGTTGATACACCGTGTAGTAAACAGTTCCTACAATTAAAAAAAATCGTTGCTGTAGTTTTATTATCCAATTTTCAATTCGCGGAGCTCTGTGTTTTTATTGATAATCAAAAATCTTTCATCTTTTCAACTCTGATTTGAACCTAAGTTTGTGAAAGTCGGTTCAACCATCTCCCTGATATTATAGTACATATTTGTGTTACACACATACATCAACAAACTGACATTGTGCAATGAACCGATTCAATTGGTATATGGTACAGAAGTCGGGTTTCAAAGTGGTTGCATATCCTCTCATTATGGGAGAGGACAAAATATATTAACTGTTTTCAAAAATCTTCCTATTTCAAAAAGAATACAACTTTGTTGGTCATTTTTTTCATGTTTCAAAATACAAGAAATTCTTTCAATAATCATCTTCAACATGTCTAGAAATAAAGAGTAGCTGTAATATCCTTTTGAAATTATCGATGCTTTAGTTTCATTTTCAAAAATAAAATAAAAATACAACAGCTTTGTTTCTACCAAGTATTATTTCTCCATTGAATACTGAAACATTGATGAAGACAAAAAAACGTTTCTGAGATTTTTTTAAATTTCGATGGAATTTTTTGTTAGGTCCTTCTAAAACGTAACGCAAGAGTCAAAACTGTGTACTGATAATTCAAATTGTTCTTTTAGGACATGAAGAATGTTTATGCAAAATTTGAATCAAATGAATATCACAAAAAATTAAACTTAAGACAAAATCCCAGCAAAATACAAGATAGCGGTTAGACATATTCCAGAATATGAATACAAACGTAGTTTTCCTGTACATTATGATAGGTCCAATCAAAGCGTAGAAAGCAAGAATACAGTTTACTTACTGTTACATTATTCTGAGAATGTATTTTATATTAGAATATTTGAAAAAAAAACTTGACAAATCCGATACTATAGTTGACCTACACAAATCGAAATCCAATTAAAAATTCCAAGGCATGTTTTTATTTTGAAATGTGTTTCATCTTTTCACATAGAAAACACTGACACGCGATAAGCCGGCGGCCTGTTGTGAAGACGAAATCAGCATAACGGTAAAGTTAATTAGATTCCCACGGGTTCCAATCCAATTGCTTTTGATTGCTAGCAAACAAACAGCGAAACGTGCCACATCCGTGAAGATTACTTTCGAAAAGATTACGACTAAACTGTCACTCAATTTAAAGCATCACTGAGCACCGATGTCTGCTTTGACCTACTCGTGGTTTGCATATTATATCATCGACGGAAGAAACAAAGCAGTTTCCATGGCGGAGGAACCGTTTGCTTGAGAATGAAACGACAGCGAGTTTGCTCTCTGTGTTCATCATAAAGTAGCTGCTCTACGTGACAAACAAGTACCAATACGATTACCGCAGAACACAACAATCAATATACAAAAAACAGTATGATGACCGATCTTCGCAGCATCCGCCTCACTATCCGAATGTGCATCATGCAAATTCATTCCTGTCTCGTAAATTCCGTTCGAAATGTCCTTCTCTTTCACTTTCGTCACGGAAGCGATGGTGCTATATTTCCAATACGATTGCGTTAGCGTTTTTTCGCGTTGAAATGATTGCGAAATGACAATAAAATACCGAACACGATTGCACCGTCACACTCGATGTAAACAAAGCCGGCATCTGCAACCGTCGAAGCAGACATTTCAAAGTTTCGATTTAAAAACCTCCCTGTCATCCCAGGCGCCAATCCAACTTCGGCCGAAAAAAAGAGGCCGTGAGACTCGAAAATCGAGATTATTTTCTGCCACCATGTGCTTGCATGTGCTGAGCGATGCCTTAAATTGTCACCTGTCAAATGACTGACATAAACGCCTCTCTGGAGATCTCATTATTCCTATCCGTCATCATCATCATTTTTAGCAAGTCTTGGATATAATCTGCATATTAGCCATTGTCGACTGGATGTTGAGTAATTTCTCTGCTTCAGTAAGTCTGCCTTCCGATTGCAACGACTTCCCAAGGGCAGACTGACTTACAGGTGGGAGCGTGCCTTGGATTCGATTATAGGCTATTCAATGTTAATTGAAAAATACCTTGTTAGTCTTGTAGTATTTCGATAATGTTCATTGATCGATCGTCCAACTTCACGTTAGGTTCAATCAGAAGTAATGACTACTATTCCCCCTGTTTTGTCGTTTTTCCGAGCAAGCTTATAACATTTCAATGTATTCAGTTTCCCAACTGCGAACAATTTCAGCAACACTGCTGCCGACAATCAGCGAGATGAAACGACGACAATTTTCGACTATTTTAATGAATTTCGTGTGAATTTTCCACGCCAATAAATCCGAGTCCCATTCAAACTGGCTGCGGTTGGACCGATTCAACGTGAGTCGGTATTTCATCGGTTGTTTGATGCGGTACTTGCAAATGAAGGCACGAGAAAGTTTTTGAGGAATATCATTCCGGAAGCACCCACATACATTACTGTCAGTCTCTTGATGGGTGAGCGCAAAAATTGGTGCATATCGTAATTGGCGGGAAGTGAAGAACAATGTCAACATGACAATACCGAAAAGCTCGACGTAGTGAATTTCCACTCGCATGAACAAAGGAGTCTTCTCCGAGGATAAGTAATCTCAATTAGGGCTCGTTCCAAAGCGCCCGATCGAGGATGTATGTGGTTTCGACGTCATTTCCATTTCATTTCATGCTCGATTAGATGACTTCCAAACATTTAACAATCCAAACCGTTTCGTGTTTTGTTTGTTGTGTCAAACATTGTAAACATTAACCGGAGCTCACAAAGAGAGGCGCACTAATATGTACCGCGCACTATTACCCACCTTTCCACTACTAAAGCTTCAACTGGCAGACTGCTGGCCGCATGCCAATTAATTTCATCCGCGTAGCCGCATGCCAATTAGGTGGTTACCGCGTAGAATTACTTTCAAATTGGTTCAAGCTTCACGAGAAAGTGGCATTATTTCTTACTGCTTAAAATTTGATTCTGACTAACTTCGATGGGTGCGGTTTTGTCCGCACTGGAGGAAGAATTTCAATTATTAACAAATTTTTTTGGGAAGCACAAGCGGTGCCGAAGTACATATTTTGTTGAAATGTACGTATATTGAACTATGGTATTAATGAATTTGTAATTTCAACTCTCTGATCAGTGCCGTAGTTGTTCAAATTTCATTGGTTAGTCGCTCACTTTGTTGATGGGGCGCCTTGATTTCCGTGGTACAGGGGCGCATTGCAATTGACTGAAGTTAGATTTGTATAACGGGGTTTGTTGTTTCTTCATCTTCGTATTTTTATATACAACAGTTATATAGTTCTAGTATCAGACTTATTTGTTGCGAGCGGGGTGCCGTATTTTCCTCAACAACAGCTTTTTAACACTTTTGTAAGTTTCCTGAAGCTCTATAGTTGCCATACAAATCAACCATGAAGACTCATTTGCAACAGACATAAGTGTTATCATAATCTGAATGTTAATGTTTCTAAGTACCCAGGTGTTGAGATTTCCACTTTCTGTATTCATTATTCTTTCAAATAATAGTTCCTATTGTGTGATTTTGAGATAGAGTTCAAAATCTACTTCTTCAAAACTGAGTCTTTTTATATATTCAGGCTTTTGGTTGCATTGAAAGCATCTTGCTGCGCAAGTTGCGAAATTTCTATTTATGATTTCCATATAGAAGAGAAAAAGTATCTGTCACGATCAGTTTCAGTTTGTGTCATGTGTGCCACACACCGTGCGTTTGAGATATTCATGTTATTTCAATGTAACTTAATTTAGTTAACCGCGCGTGTTTGCCGTGAATCATCAAAATCCAGTTGAAATTGCATATATCACCATGTGCATGATACATGAAAATATCAGATCATGCTTAACGTGCAACCTAAACTGATTTAGAACATGAAATAATCGATAATGTTAAAGGCCCCGTGTGTAGAGGAGGATGTACTGAAACCAATTGCCAATTGCACTAAACCTGTGCTACATTTTTTGCACCGATACCACTTCGCAGTTTGAAAGAAACCTGTAAAATTCAATTGAATCAGATGTAACAAAAAGTATCCATCAGAAATAACAGAAATGTTCGAGTGATTTGAAAAAAATGATGCAAGAAATTAATCGAAATAAAAAAGATAACCTCGATTAATAAAACTAGGATTTGAACCAAGAACCTTTTGATTACAGAGCGTCCGTTTATTAATTAAACCACAGAAACACATATCTGCTGGTCAGGTAAATCGTATATATAACTTCAAACGGTCGTACTAGTTACTCGTGTGAAAGCGGTAAGTGAAATTTATGCGCTAAACATGTTTATTTCAATTAATCATGATGGAAAATACAACTGATAGAAAGAAAAATTAGAATTATTTATTTTAAAGTTTACTCCGCATAAAAAAAAACAGACAATAAATTTAACATTAATATGTGAATAGATTTTTTGAAATTTATGTTACATTTATTTGAAAATTGTGTCTAATGCAGATTTCCGTTTTCACTGTTTGTGTAATTCCATTTTATTAACACAGAAAAAATTGTAAATGTTACGCTGTATGCGTTTAGATGTATCAATTATTCACTAAGCAGGTATGTGCTTCTGTGGCTCGGTCGATTATCTGGCGCGCTTTGAGATCTGATGCTTGTTTGTTCAAGTCGCGGAGTTTGTTATCGATATTTTGTTTTTTATTTCATTCGTTTTCAAGCCATGTAATTTTCAAATCACACAATTAATGTAATTTTCAAATCACACATTCATATAAATTTGTTTGAAACATGATATTTCTTTTATGTGCATCTTGTAAGATGTAAAATCACAAAAAAATTTTGAACTGAGAAATTTTCAGATATTTTACTGTATAAATTGTCAAATGACGCAAAAATTCCTTTTGTAATGACTTAATGTGGGATTGAAATGAATTTTATTAGTTCTTACTGTAATTTGAGCTTGGTTAGCAAGTGGGACTATATAAATTTACATGAACCATTTACTCATCAGCGGCTTGGGTGACTCAGTTACCATTGTTTGCTCTATGAGCTTTTATTTTTTGTTCATATCGTTGAATTCATGCCATATAATTTTCAACACTCACAACATTATATGTTTTTGCACGTTTTGCAAATTCTGTGAAAACTTATTTCAATCCTAGTTTGTTTAAAATAGTAGATTGAAGACGGCATTCATTCCTAGCAATTGTACCGGATTGTTCTTCACTGTATTAAGCATATGTCTCAATTCCACGGTTCATGGCCCAAAATCTTGTAATAAGGAATAACAACTGGCTTGTAAAATGTTCACTGAAAATATCTAGTTAGTGAAGTCATATCAGTATACAAGTGCATAAGATTTTGCGATTTCTCATAAATTTGCATTTGAAGGAATTGTAGATACCATTTTTCCGCGCTAGAGGAAGTCTACACTAGTTCATTATCAATATTTTGGCGATTATTTTCCATTTTAGTGTATGCAATTTCGTACTACGCGTCTTGTACACAAACGAGTGTACATTGACAGAAAATACCGGCAAACAGCTTTTCGAATTAATACAGCTTGTCATATCATTGAAAAAAATCATAACGTATTCAAGCGGCTATCATAGTCTATAGCGTTAAAAGGGTTAGATATTCTGAATTCGGGAGAACCGGTTATGGAAGCCATCATAGAATTTTTTTCGTAGTTACGAATAAAATCACTAAAATGTAAATTCCCGATGATGTTTTACCACCCATTCTATTTTTAGCCTTTGTTCGCGGTGTTTTCAGTAATGTCAGAGCAGATCAATAACTGATTATGCTTTTCAATTTTGTTTTTGTTATTTGGCAGTAAAATTAAACTGAGAAGTTTTGTTATCAACTAGAGAAAATCCATATCTCTTTTCGATTTCAGTATACTTTTCGATATTATAGGAATATTTATCTGCTTCTGATTATGATTTTTTAATTTTTAAGGCGTCCAATACTAAGCTAATTGAGTACCCGATAAATACGAATATCACATCAAATTCAGAAGAAAATGTTTATTTTAGCGCAAAGTGGATAGCTTTTTAAGAAAATAAATTCCATTTATTGCCACAATATTAAAAATTTCATAACTATTTCCCACTAATGTCACGAAATAGTAACAGAAATAGATACTAGTAGTGAGAGGAAAGTGCGGTGCTATCTCTGTTGTACTAGTACAGGTGAATCATTTTACATCTTACAGATAACTCATTTTGTTATGTTACATTTAAATAAATGGTATGTTTATATTTACATATATTCTTAAACTTTCAGCTACGTTTAGTTTCCATCGGTTAGATGCTTAACATAAAATTTTAATGTGATTCGTTGTAAGCTCATAATTTTTTAAGCATGTTCAACTATTTTTGACTTGGAATGATAACCTTATCTAATTTCTCCGAAGCGCACTTTGTTTATATGATCCGGATTTTTTCAAAGTATCTCTATGGTCTTATGTAGATCCTAGCATTATTCATACGGAATACCAAATTCAGACCTTTTAGTTTTGTTTTGGGCAGATGTGTAATATCATTGCTGAAATCTATTTAAACTATTTTCAAATTTTCTGATGGTTGGGTTGAAGTAGTAAGTGATTGTTTTTTCAACAGTTTTTCTTTTTATCAAAAATTGTTTGAATTGATTGCTCCGAATATCCATTGACCTTTCCAATATAGAGAATTGTTGTTTTTCTCGTTTCTTACCGCATTTTTTCCATGGGCTAGGTTATGCATTCAATGAATCATATGATGAAAAGCTACCATTTTATGCTGATGATAATGATTAGAAGTATATCGTATAATATTTTCCGTATTAGTTAGCTTTCTATATATCAAAAAGGATATGTTTTCCGTCTTCCTTGTGATGAGAATGTCTAAGAAGTCTGCTATTATTTGCTTCACAAGTACATTTAATCCTACATTTATAGAAATATTGAACCTCAAAATGATAAAATTTCATCAAGTCTCATCTCAGAAGCATATAAGAAATTGGAAAATACCAAAGAAATCCCCATCAGTTCCATTCATGTGGTAATTAATTCTACTATACCGACCTTCTACTAAACAATGACGAGTTTGAAGAAAAGATGCGAGTATTTATAAAAATTCAGCTCGTTCAAAATTATTGAATTTCATCATTTCTTGCTCAAAACATCATTATTGTCCAATTTTTTAATAAAGTCAACGTAAAAGCTGTTAATGAAGATTACAAATAGTTATAAATGCTAGTCTATTTTATGTTTGAATATAACAAATGTTACAAAAATTGTTGTTAAGGCAGCACTGCTCAAAGCTGACTTGTTCATTGCTTCCTCCCGAGATTCTATTTATATAACTCAAAACAAAGAAATAATTTGCGCTCCATGTAAGCTTTCGAAAGCTTTGTAGTATTAGGTAAAAAAGTTCGCTTTGCACCCAGATGTCAATCCTGAGACACTCCTTACTATTTAATTCTACTGAGGGCGCAAATCATTATGTATATTCAAGCTAAATAAATAGCATATTTAGCTTGAATATAAATAATGATTTGCGCCCTCATTTGAATTACATAAAGTATTTAAAAAGATTTCCACCATGCGCCCTGGAGTTAGTTTTCAATTCTCCTACCGTGATTTTGCGCCCTTGAATCATTCCTGAGGCACCCTTCCAAATTAGACGTACATTTTTTTTTGCTTGAAAAGAAGTTGAATCATTTGATGTATTTTAAAATACTTGCACCCTGCGCCCTGGAATCATTCCTAAAGCGCCGTTCCAAATTATCCTTACAAGATGTTATTTATTTAGCTTGAAAACAAATAAAAACTTGCCCATCATTAGATTTATTTAATGTATTTAAAAATACTTTCATTCTTGAATCACTCCAAGTGCGCCCTTCCAAATTATCCTTGCAAGATGTTATTTATTTGGCTTGAGAAAAAATGAAAACTTGCTTCCTCAGAAGGATGATGGATTATTAAATGTATTCAAGATGACTTTCATTCTGCGCCCTGGAAGCAATTATATGGGCGCCTTTTTTAATTTTCCTACCGTGAGTCTGCGCCCTGGAATCATTTCCAAGGGGCCCTTCCAAATTATCCATACAAGATGTTATTTATTGAGATTGAAAATAAATAATGATTCGCGCCCTCAGAAGGATATTTTACTATAATCAAGATTACTTTCATCCTGCGCCCTGGAAGCAATTATTTGGGCGCCTTTTTCGATTCTTCTACCGTGAGTCTGCGCCCTGGAATCATTTCCAAGGCGCCCTTCCAAATTATCCATACAAGATGTTATTTATTGAGATTGAAAATAAATAATGATTTGCGCCCTCAGAAGGATATTTTATTATAATCAAGATTACTTTCATCCTGCGCCCTGGAAGCAATTATATGGGCTCCTTTTTTTATTTTCCTACCGTGAGTCTGCGCCCTGGAATCATTTCCAAGGCGCCCTTGCAAATTATCCATATAAGATGTTATTTTTTTTTCATAAATACGTTTATTTCTTAAGGCAATTTACATAAGTTTTTCTTCGCCGTATCATCACTTTTACATAGAATTCTTAACCTAATATAATACTAATATAGTCACAGCAATTTTAGTTTAATAAAACATATTCCTCTTATTTTTTAAATATCATATTAGCTATTTCGTTATTTATTAAATCTACTGATAAAGAAGTTTCATGTAAGAAAGGTCACGACAAGCAAGAATGTCTCGAACTGGGACATTGGATAGTCTACCTTGGGTACGCAAGGAATTTATTAGTTGAGATCTGACATCACGATACTCCACGCATGTCCAAACGACATGATCAATATCGCGATAGCCTTTGCCACAAGCACAATGATTAGTTTCGGAAAGTCCAATTCGAAGGAGATGTGCATCTAACGTGTAGTGCATCTAACGTGTAGTGAGTCTGGACATCAAACGAATGAAGTCCCTACTCACATCCAGCCCCTTGAACCATGCCTTTGTCGATATTTTAGGAATAATTGAGTGCATCCACCGACCCAGATCATCTCTATCCCAAAAAGCTTGCCAGCTAGCAAGTGTTCTTTAGCGAGTCGCGCTATAAAATTCGTTGAAAGCAATCGGTCGCTCATAAATTTCACCTTCAATAGCACCACGTTTGGCAAAACTATCGGCTCTTTCATTGCCTGGAATGGAGCAAGATGTTATTTATTGAGATTGAAAATAAATAATGATTTGCGCCCTCAGAAGGATATTTTACTATAATCAATATAACTTTCATCCTGCGCCCTGGAAGCAATTATGTGGGCGCCTTTTTAAATTCTCCTACAGTGAGTCTGCGCCCTGGAATCATTTTCAAAGCGCCCTTCTAAATTTTTCTTACAAGATGTTATTTATTCAGATTGAAAATAAATAATGATTTGCGCCTTCTGATTACTTTCATCTTGCGCCCTGGGAGTAATTATATGGGCGCTTTTTTTAATTCTCCTACCGTGAGTCTGCGCCCTGGAATAATTTCCAAGGCACCCGTCCAAGTTATCCTTACAAGATGTTATTTATTTGGATTGAAAATAAATAATGATTTGCGCCCTCAGAAGGATATTTTTTTATAATCAAGATTACTTTCATCCTGCGCCCTGGAAGCAATTATGTGGGCGCCTTTTTAAATTCTCCTACCGTGAGTCTGCGTCCTGGAATCATTTCCAAGGTGCCCTTCCAAATTATCCATACAAGATGTTATTTGTATAGATTGGAAATAAATGATGATTTGCGCCCTCAGAAGGATATTTTACTATAATCCAGACTACTTTCATCCTGCGCCCTGGGAGCAATTATATGGGCACCTTTTACAATTGTATTATTATTTATTTTGCACCCTTCAGGTTACTGGAATCAGTCATTATCAAAATTTCCAAAAACAATTTTTTTCGGTTGCAGTTTAAAGAGCTGGTTAGTCACTGACTAACTGTGACTAACCGCAACTACAGCACTGTCTCTGATACTTAAAAAATACCAAATGCTTAGACTGTCGGGCTTATCCCTTTCCCCTATCGTGTTTGTCAATAACGTAGAAGTTACTTTTACTTTTACAGGGTGATTTTTTAAGAGCTTGAGAACTTTTTTAAACAATAAAACGCATAAAATTTGCAAAATCTCATCGGTTCTTTATTTTAAACGTTAGATTGGTACATGACATTTACTTTTTGAAGATAATTTCATTTAAATGTTGACCGCGGCTGCGTCTTAGGTGGTCCATTCGGAAAGTCCAATTTTGGGCAACTTTTTCGAGCATTTCGGCCGGAATAGCCCGAATTTCTTCGGAAATGTTGTCTTCCAAAGCTGGAATAGTTACTGGCTTATTTCTGTAGACTTTAGACTTGACGTAGCCCCACAAAAAATAGTCTAAAGGCGTCAAATCGCATGATCTTGGTGGCCAACTTACCGGTCCATTTCTTGAGATGAATTGTTCTCCGAAGTTTTCCCTCAAAATGGCCATAGAATCGCGAGCTGTGTGGCATGTAGCGCCATCTTGTTGAAACCACATGTCAACCAAGTTCAGTTCTTCCATTTTTGGCAACAAAAAGTTTGTTAGCATCGAACGATAGCGATCACCATTCACTGTAACGTTGCGTCCAACAGCATCTTTGAAAAAATACGGTCCAATGATTCCACCAGCGTACAAACCACACCAAACAGTGCATTTTTCGGGATGCATGGGCAGTTCTTGAACGGCTTCTGGTTGCTCTTCACTCCAAATGCGGCAATTTTGCTTATTTACGTAGCCATTCAACCAGAAATGAGCCTCATCGCTGAACAAAATTTGTCGATAAAAAAGCGGATTTTCCGAATGGACCACCTAAGACGCAGCCGCGGTCAACATTTAAATGAAATTATCTTCAAAAAGTAAATGTCATGTACCAATCTAACGTTTAAAATAAAGAACCGATGAGATTTTGCAAATTTTATGCGTTTTATTGTTTAAAAAAGTTCTCAAGCTCTTAAAAAATCACCCTGTAGTTGAATACAAGATGAACGGTTTTAAAGAGGTTTTGCTAGTATCTATTTGGCAACACTGTTTTTGACAGGTCACGCATGAGTCGTGTCTTGTGTTGGTTCAAACTTGGCCTATAATTTAATCATTTATAATTACTTTTTTCCCGAAAAATTGTGTTCAGCGACGAAGCTCATTTCTGGTTGAATGGATAAGTTAGTAAGCAAAATTGCCGCATCTTGAGTGAAAACTAATCAGAAGCATTGCAAGAGCTACCAATGCATCCCAAAAAAGTCACTGTTTGGTGTGGATTATAGGCCGGTGGTATTATTCGTGAAAAAATTGGAAACATTTTGGCATGAAATCATCTTCAAACATTAAATTATATTGATCGTTCTATCGATTCCAATGAAGATTTTATCAAATTTCATGTTTCATTTTTATCAATTTTCTCATATTATCTTTTAAAAAATCACCCTATATCGGTCGCTATAAGTATAAACAAGACTTCAATAACATTCTGTTGCCTGTTTTGCCTAGTATAGGAAGGCTATGCAATCACTGTGAAAACAGACTTTTGAACCGAGGCCCGGAGGCCCGAGTGTAAAATACCATTCGACTCAGCTCGACGAACTAAGTAAATGTGTGTGTGTATGTATGTAACAAAAATATGCACTCACTTTTCTCGGAGATGGCTGAACCGATTTTCACAAATTAAGATTCAAATAGATGGTCTTATGGTCTCATAGCCTGCTATTGAATTTCATTTGAATCTGACTTCCGGTTCCGGAGTTACATAGTAATATGTGGAAATTAGAGAAAAAGTGTGCATTCAATTTTCTGTGAAATGGCTCAACCAATTTAGCAAAACTAAGATTCAAATGGAAGTTCTTATAGTTTCATAAAAAATTGTAGAACATTTTATCCGGTTCCGGACCTAAAGTGTGGTAAGTGGAAAATAACCAATTTCATGAGAATTTTTTCACGAACGATGTTTAAAAACAGGTACAAATCCCTTAAAACTGTTTGATAAATTCTTCCAGTTTGCAGAGCTTGTTAGTTTGTGGGCATAAAAGCTTAATTCGGCACTACATGCTTCGGAAGCTCCTAAAGTGGTGCAGAAAAATTTAAAAAATAGAACTCATTTCGATTTCTCTGCGATGCTTGAACCGATTTTCACATATCTTGATTTGAATTTAAGCTCATATTACCTTTAAAGCTACTGTGAAGTTTCATCCGGATCCGACTTCCAGTTCCGTAGTTACAGGGCGATGAGTGTCAAAGTTTCCAAATCGACATATAGAATGACGATATGTACCACACCGAAAGAAGAAGAAAACACAAAACAAACGATGCGTGCTTTGTTCTATTTCGTACACGCTATAAAGCAAACGAAACGGTTACGGATGTCTGCTACTAGTGTGTGATATTGGTAAAAGACGGTGGTACTGTTGATAAAAATTTTAGCTGTTTTATGATAAGTGTGACCGAAAGAATAAACGAATGTCATTGAATTCAAATTTATTTAAAAAAATAATTAAATTAAATAATAATAATAAAGCAATAAAAATAATAATCCTCCCACATGTTTGATGCTGCTGATTCATGCTGTTCTGCTTGACTTACATATGCAGAAGTAACAGAAACGCATGTTCGTTTCGTTTGTTAGATTTCGTCTAATTGGTTTAATCGAAATAAAGCATGAGATAGTTAGTCTAGGTTTAACTAGGTTCAAAACTGTTCCAATTTGTAGGTCATATTTGTTGCTGGCAAACAAACCAACTTCGGCTATTCCAATCATCTGAATCCGATTTCAGAAGAATTGGAAATGGTGATTAAAAACTGCCAAAAGAATCTCACTCGCTTTCCTTCAAGATGGCCAAATCGAATTTCACAAACTTATAGGTCCAAAGGAGAGTCTTACAGTTTCATACGGAATTCCTAAATTTGTTGTAGATACTACTTCCGGTTCCGAAACTTCAGAGTAAACAAGATTTGTAGCGTTTGTTAGATTAGGTCCGAATGACCTTTCCTATTTCTATTCAATGAACAGTTGTTTTTGCGAATTCCACAGTAATATTTTCGATGTAATATGAGAAAGGCATCATTAAACCACTAGGTGGATTAAAACAGGTTTTTTTTTAAATATCACATGCTGCACACAATTCGACGTGTTTCGCACAAATTGAAATATGATTCTTGCCGAAAACAAACGACGTTTCGAAAAAGGATGCCCTATCAACAAAATAACGCTTAATATTCGAAAAATATTTGAATAAATTTTTTGCACCATCTGTTGACTGAAATCAAGTCGAGCTAACAGTTCAACATGAACTGCAAATGAGTGGAAACGAAAAAAGAGAAAAATAGAACTAGTCAACTAGTTCCATTCACTAAATCAATCTTTCCTGATTTCATTACATATAATTAAACATTTGTGGTAGGAATCTTCTACACAGTGGTTTTATTCTATAAAACCATGAACTTAATTCACTAGTTGCTTAACCCGTTGATCCTCTTTCACTTCCCACCTGGGTTTGATTCCCAACCCCGTACATAGGATCAGAAAGTTTTTCTGGCTCGAAGTGGCGAATGACATTATGGTTATAACCTCTATAATCAAAAAACAAAAAAAAACGTTGATGCGATACACATAGTTTCTTCGGAGAACTCATTTACAAAAATGTACCTCGAGATCTGATTACAATGAAAAATGTTGACTTCTTAAGTTGACACGGAATTCTGATGCCTAATATGCAACCTAAAGTCAGGTCATACAACTCTCAGACTGACAATAAAGTCTTCTTCCCTTGAATATCAACTCAAACTGATTTCAAATTATAACACACAAGTATTTCAGTGTTGATGATCAAATATCTGCAAAAAAAATCGAATTTAATTTTCGATTTGTCCTTTGATTAATAAACTTTTATTCCGAAACTGCAGTGAAATATCTCAGGCGGAAATGTGTAGCTCTTACTTTCTTAGTTTTTGTGAAATCTGAATAAATCTCTAGTAAATTGAGTATTTTCTTATAGCTGAACGTTTCAAGAATATATTGTCAAATTTTCAAGCCTATCGGAATGAAACTCTGGGTCTTGATTTCATACTGCGAAGAGGCAAGAGCTCACCGCAAAGGCCCAAAAGTTCTGCTTCGATTGACTTGAAAATTTGACAAAATATTCTTGAAATGTTTTATTATTACAAAATACAAACAAAAAATGTGATTTTTTGAAAGTGTTGAACCCTACGCGCCCCCTTTAGAATTGTTTCCTTAGATATTATAGACAATAAACTTTAAACGCGATTTTGTTCGAAAGCATTTAAAAAATAGAAATTATTTTCATATTTTGCACACACTTTCTAAATAAAAACCTATTTTAATCCACCTAGTGGTGTAATGATGCCTTTCTCATATTACTCATTACATCATAATTATTATTGTGGAATTCGCAAAAACAACTGTTTATTGAATAGAAATAGGAAAATTTGTTCGGACCTAATCTCACAAACTCTATAAATCCTGTTTAACCTGTAGTTCCGGAACCGGAAGTAGTATCCACAACAAATTAAGGAATTCCGTATGAAACTGTAAGACTTTTCTTTTGAACCTATAAGTTTTTGAAAATCGATTTGGCCATCTGCAAGAAAAGTAAGTGAGATCCTTTTTGCAGTTTTTGTTCACACTTTTCCAATTCTTCCGAAACCGAATTCAAATAAACGGAATAGCCGAAGTTGGTTCGTTTGCTACCAACAATTATGACCAACAAATTGGAACAGTTTTGAACGTAGTAAAACCTATACTTACTATCTCATGCTCTATTTCGATTAAACCAATTAAACGAAATCTAACCTGCGTTTTTGTTACTTCTGCATATGTAAGTCAAGCTAAACAACATGAATCAGCAGCATAAAACATGTAGTAGGATTATTATTATAATTATTATTGTAATTATTATTATTATTATTATTATTACTATTATTATTATTATTATTATTATTATTATTATTATTATTATTATTATTATTATTATTATTATTATAATAATAATAATTATTATTATTATTATTATTATTATTATTATTATTATTATTATTGACATCACTACATAACGTGTACGAAAAAGAACAAAGCACGCCTTGTTCGTTTTGTGTTTTCTTCTTCTTTCGGTGTTGTACATATTGTCAATCTATATGGCGATTTGAAAACTTTGACGCTCATCACCCTGTTACTGCGGAACCGGAAGTCGGATCCGGATGAAATTTCACAGTAGCTTTAAAGGCAGTATGAGCTTTAATTCAAATCAAGATTTGTGAAAATCGGTTCAAACATCGCAAAGAAATCGAAGTGAATTTAGTTTTAGGAGTTTTTCTTCTCCACTTTCTGTGCTCTCGGAACAGGAAAAGAAGGAACCAGTAGTGCCGAATTAAGTTTTCATGCCCACAAACTAACAAGCTCTGCAAACTAGAAGAATTTCTCAGACAGTTTCATGGTATTGTACCTGTTTTTAACCATCGTTCATGGAAAAATACTAATAAAATTGGTAATTTTCCAGTTATCACGCTTTAGTTCCGGAACCGGAAGTCAGATCCAGATAAAATGTTCTACAGGTTTTTAGGATATTATAAGATCTTTCATTTGAATCTCAGTTTGTGAAAATCGGTTGAGTAGTTCCAGAGATAATTGAGTGTAAACTTTTTCTCAAATTTTCACATATTACCATACAACTCCGGAACCGGAAGTCACATTCAAATGAAATTCAATAGCAAGCTATGGGACCATAATACCTTCTTAGAATCTTAGTTGGTGAAAATCGGTTCAGTCATCTCTGAAAAAAGTGAGTACATATTTTTTTCATTTTTTTGGCACATATCATCCTATATCTCCGGAACCGGAAGCCGGATCGGAATGAAATTCAATAGCAGGCTATGGGACAATAAGACCTTTCATTTGAATCTTTGTTTGTGAAAATCGGTTTAGCCATCTCTGAGAAAAGTGAGTGCATATTTTTGTTACATACACGCACACATACACACACACACGGACGGACACACACACACACAGACATTTGCTCAGTTCGTTGAGCTGAGTCGAATGGTATATGACATTCGGCCCTCCGGGCCTCGGTTAAAAAGTCGATTTTCACAGTGATTGCATAGCCTGTCTATATGAGAAAGGCAAAAATGCCCAACTACAACGCTTTTCGCTTCGTTTTTTGTTACTTTGGGGAGGTTTTACAGCTACAAATGGTCGATTGACTTTAAACAACCACCAAAAATTCAAAAATAAAAAAAAACGTAGGGGTCTAAAAAACATGTTATATTACATTGTTACTAAAAGTTTTTGACTTCTGATAACTTTGCGCTGAGATACATCTGACACCACAAATCATGATTTCTAGAACGCGTCCTCGAAAGTACTCTTTCTTCCGTTAGACTTTTGAACCTACCCCCTTAATGAAAACGGTATAAAATATGTATTCTTTTCTAAATCTGCATGTTCATGTAAAAATGTGTATAATACACACACCTAAAAAAATAATGTAAATTTACGTCAACGAACTTCGAAAGCGATCCATTGTATAGTTGATCTTACACATATTTAATGCATTCTGACATATTTTTCAGTGCCAAAACATGTAAGTTTTAGTTTTTTTTTTAATTCCATTCATCGATTTCAATCAAATAGTTTAATGTGACTTAAAATACAGTCAATTTAAAAAATCGACAAGCGAAAAGTACACGATTTTTTCTAAGTGTGTATAACATGTATATCGATAATAGCAATACAGCCCGGTGGATTTTGTCGACCCGCATCGGTCCGATCATCGGCCCGATTATCGGACCGATTGAGCACGATATGGGGCCGATCGTAGCGCTTCGATCGGCCCGCCATCGGACAATTCTGCACCATTTGCATCAACCGCGTCGACCTAAAAAAGTTTTATGTTTATATTATGTATCGCTATAGGAACAGAGCGAAGGAACATCAAACAAGGCATTTTCGAGCCGACGTCTCCCGGATAGGGTGTGGAATACATTCTTTTGTTTCGATCATAGAGGCTTTAACCTTAAGGTCATTCGCCTCTTAGGGCCAGAAAAACTCTAACCCTATGTTCGGAGTTGGAAATAGAACCCCGATATATCCCATCTC
Source organism: Malaya genurostris (assembly GCF_030247185.1). Classification (NCBI taxonomy): domain Eukaryota; kingdom Metazoa; phylum Arthropoda; class Insecta; order Diptera; family Culicidae; genus Malaya; species Malaya genurostris. The sequence continues at coordinate 103,962,616 of NC_080570.1, read as the reverse complement.
CTGAGAATCAGACATCCGCTCTCTGCTTTGGTATTTTTCACTCTTTTGTTCTACCGATACATTATGTAAGCTCGAAACGCAATCAAAAGCTTTCTTGCACGATGCGTCCGATGTTCGGATTTACTGGGAGAAAGCATATGAAAAACTTCGCCTACTTCGATCTACAATATACTGTCGACGTACTCACTTTGACGGGTGAGAAGTTATTATATCAAAATAGCTGAAACTTCCCAGTGAAATTTGTCGACCCGTATAAGTCCGATCATCGGCCCGATTATCGGACCGATTGAGCACGATATGGGGCCGATCGTAGCGCTTCGATCGGCCCGTCATCAGACAATTCTGCACCATTTGCATCAACCGCGTCGACCTAAAAAAGCTTTATGTGTACATTATGTATCGCTAGAGAAACAGAGCGAAGGAATATCAAACAAGGCATTTCCGAGCCGACGTCTCCCCGATAGGGTGTGAAAGAGTGTTAAACATTCTTTTGGTTCGATCATAGAGGCTTAAACCTTAAGGTCATTCGCCTCTTAGGGCCAGAAAGACTCTGGCCCTATGGTCGGGGTTGGAAATCCAACCCTGACATATCCCATGCCCTGAGTATCAGACATCCGCTCTCTGCTTTGGTATATCTTCACTCTTTTGTTCTACCGATACACTATGTAAGCTCGAAACGCAATCAAAAGCTTTCGTGCACGATGCGTCCGATGTTCGGATTTACTGGGTTGATTCAAAACACAAACAACAACCATGCTCCGTACAGCATTGTTTATGACAACGGAGAAATTTACTACTTGCCATATTATATTTTGTCACCAACGTAAAAAATTATTTGGGAAATGGTTCTCAACTTTAGAAACATTTTCTGTTCAAAGCAAGCTTTTTACTAAAAGGTTCCTGGCAACTCCCAAAATCAAAAACAGAAACAAAAAAAAGTTTGATGAATATTATGGAGCTGTTGATCCTGCAGATTACACTGTGAGATAGTGGTTTTAAGAGTTTCGTGATGGTCGCTACTCCACTGCCACTGACAGTGTCAAAACTACAAAAATAATTCTTAAAACCGGTGCAAAATAAACGGCAATAACAATAATACATGAAGTTGTATTGGACGACCGGAAAGATTCTGCAGATAAGAAAGATATCCTGCCACTGGATCTCGCACATACTAATTTAGGACTAAAAAGACGAACGCACGCGCACTTCGGACACATGTTTGACTGGATCCATTATTATACACCAAATAAAAGAATGATTATTTGACAATGGACTGAAGTCGGAAGCTCAATGGGTCGGAAAGTTTCACCTTGTTCACTCGATTTTACTTTCTCGAACTATTATCTGTTTGCAAATCAAATCATCGTTTAGAAATTGATGAAAATTTCGGATTTGCTTCCGGAAGCTAGAACCGAAACAAGTATAACAAAAGTAAGTTTGTATGATCATCAACAAATAAGACCTTCAAATTTAGAAGATGTTCTCTGTTCTCTGCGAATTAGAGTAAAAAAACTATCTCTCAAAATCTATCGTCATCAAGTTTTGTGTATTTTTGTACTCTACAAATGTACATTAAAAATATAATACAATAACCTGACCTCGAGAACAGTAATCAATTTCGTTTAAATACTCAATAATAAAAGTTGGAAAAGTTCTGTCTGTTAAAAATGTGAGCATCAATCTCGATCGCCAACATCAGATTATTGTCTCAAGAAACATTCCACTAGTACGCAGTATTCTTCAATACGGAGTTGCAATTTGGACTCATATTCATATCGGCCTTGGCTGAATCGTTTTCAATTGCCACTTTACGGGAATCACTATGCCCTAATCAACCTACCGACTTTTCAAAAAAGATGAGTACTTCTTCAACTCTAACCCTATCATTTGTGAAAATCGGCCCAGTCATGTCAGGTAAATCAATGTGCGTTCTGTTTTGGAATTTTCGGCCGCTACTTCCGGAACCGTAAACGGCAAACCGATAGAGCCAATAAAGTTTGTGTGAAAACCAACTTACAAGACCATGAAATTGAAACAGTTTTGAATGAACTGGAGAAGATTTTTCTGCTTTTGTTGCGTCGTTACTTCTAATGACGAATTTGATTCCCTTGAATTTTTGGACCTAGAAGTTGATTCTCGATTAAATTAAATGTCATACGGGATAATAACACTATCATTTGAATATAAGTTCATGAAATAGGTCAATCAATATCTAAGAAATCAATGTGAGTTCCATTCCGATGTTTTGACCGCTTTTTCCGATGCTTCCGAAACTGGTGGAGCCTACTGGCTCCTCCCGAAACAAAATGTTGGCTACGGGCCGGCAGGTAGTTGATGTAAATGTATAACAGATCGGCTGAAAAGTTCGTATCGTTTCTATGAGAGGGCGCCACTAGAATTAAATCCATACCATTTTCAGTTAGTACCAACCTTCAAAAGATACGTGTATAAATTTGACAGCTGTCTGATTATTAGTTTGTGAGATATTGCATTTTGAGTGAAGCTACTTTTGTTATTGTGAAAAAAATGGAAAAAAAGGAATTTCGTGTGTTGATGAAACACTACTTTTTGATGAAAAAAAGTGCCGCCGATACCAAAAAATGGCTTGATGAGTGTTATCCAGACTCTGCACCGGGCGAAGCATCAATTCGTAAGTGGTTTGCAAAATTTCGTACTGGTCATATGAGCACCGAAGACGATGAACGCAGTGGACGTCCAAAAGAGGCTGTTACCGATGAAAACGTGAAAAAAATCCACAAAATGATTTTCAATGACTGTAAAGTGAAGTTGATCGAGATAGCCGACACCCTAAAGATATCAAAGGAACGTGTTGAACATATTTTTCACGAATATTTGGATATGAGAAGGCATTGTGCAAAATGGGTGCCGCGTGAGCTAACAATCGATCAAAAACAACAACGAATTGATGATTCTGAGCAGTGTTTGGAGCTGTTATATCGAAATAAAACCGATTTTTTTCGTCGATATATAACAATGGACGAAACATGGCTCCATCACTTCACTCCGGAGTCCAATCGACAGTCAGCTGAGTGGACTGCACGCGATGAACCGAACCCAAAGCGTGGAAAGACTCAACAATCGGGCGGTAAGGTTATGGCGTCTGTATTTTGGGATTCGCATGGTATAATTTTCATCGACTACCTTGAAAAGGGAAAAACCATCAACAGTGACTATTATATAGCGTTATTAGAGTGTTTGAAGGACGAAATTTAAAAAAAAAAAACGGCCTCATTTGAAGAAGAAAAAAGTTTTGTTTCATCCAGACAATGCACCGTGTCACAAGTCGATGAAACCCATGCTTAAATTGAACGAGTTGGTCTTCGAATTGCTCCCTCATCCACCGTATTCTCCAGATTTAGCCCCCAGTGACTTTTTCCTGTTCTCAGACCTCAAGAGAATGCTCGCTGGTAAAAAGTTTAGAAGTAATGAAGAGGTAATCGCTGAAACTTAGGCCTATTTGGAGGCAAAAGACAAATCGTACTACAAAAATGGTATCGAAAAGTTGGAAGATCGCTATAATCGCTGTATCGCCTCTGATGGCAATTATGTTGAATAATAAAAACGAATTTTGGCAAAAAATGTGTGTTTCTATTAAACGATACGAACTTTTCAGCCGAACTGTTATAACAGTTAAAATGTTAAATAACTTTGTAAGGAAAAGGTTAAATTTGTGCATAGTCTTCAACAAAAATATGTAATTTTATATTCTCAGTACTTGTCTCGAACTTGTATTATAGTAAACATAAAAACAACTGCGAAAATAGTTGCGTACAAAAATTGATTGAAAAGAGTTTGCCCCATTTATCCAAAGCTATTTATGTAAAGTTTTTCTCGTTAAAAGTTTTAAAATTTCGTAGAAGACAATGTTTTTTTAGTTCTTAAAGAAAAAAAGTTATTGAAATGAACTTTTATCATAGTAGACTTAGCATATTTTTTACTGCAATCAAGTCTGTGTATCGGATCAACGGTTTAGCAGCTACTGAATTAAATTCACCATTTTATCGATTCAAAGCCCTATACCCCTTTGAATAAAAATCAACAAATGATCGATTGCTATAATTACTTCAAAATTTGAATTAAAATAGCGAATAAGTAATAACAGAGACATGATCGGAATGTTATGAACACGAATAAAACTGACATTCATTCTTGTTTATCGTATATTGGTTTCTTTCAGTGAATGAAAATATCTTAAATAATTTTTTATGATTGATTTATAGGAAAAGGACCGATTTATTTAATATTTTCGATACTATTGAGCATACACTTAAAATGTATTTCACTAAAATACGGAAAACACACTGAAAATTTTTTTTTGACGTCTCACTTCACTATCGCTTTATCAAAATTTACGAAAATGAGAACCGATATATTCAAAAGAAAACATTCAAACCATCAAATAACGATATGTGTTCAATATAAGAATTATATGTCCAGTTCTTCAGTTCAAAGGATTTTATTTGTTTTTGCATCGCCATGTAAGTTTGAGTTTTTTCACTCATTGTCCGCAATTTCTGGTCCTACCATCACTGAGAAAATTTTGAGCATATTCTTCCAGTTTTTGCACATATCATTCTATTGTTCTACGGCACTATAAGTCTTTTCATGTGAATTTTAGTTTGTAAAAATACATAAAAATCAAGTTCATACATACACGCTTTAATGCATATACACATACATACTTAGACAATTAGTCATCTCGACTGATTCAAATAGGGGAAAGTGTTCGGTTACCGGCACCTTTTTCTTTCAAGCTTATAACTTATGTTTGAGTGCACATTATGCGGACATATATAATTACATCAATGGAAAGCTAAAGTCCCTAGCTATTAACTGATTGAGAAAATAAGTTGATTCATTCGATTGAAAAAAACTTTATTGTCAATTTAGTAAAGTGATAAATTTTGGTCATTTCAAAAACGGTGTTGGTTTCCGGTACCTCAAGAAATTTGTCTGATAGTGACTTCGCCTAGGCTCTCTTGGCCGATGATTTGGCTGGTGGCGTCTTTGGTGTTGATTTTGCCGGTCTTCCACGTTTTTTCTTAGCCCGAGCATCTGCTGTATAAGCAGCGAGATGTTTGGCCAAAACTTTGGCTTGCTTGGTCTTTCTGCATCCCTGCATATCACTGACAATTTTTTCAAGTTTCGGTGGGGTACCGGTATCCGAACACTGCCGGTAATCGAACACTGCCGGTAACCGAACACTTTTCTTTACAACTTTGTTCAGCTACAATCATTTATATTTTAGTCTCCGCGTAATAATTATACAAGACTTATAAACTGTTTTTCAGTTTAATGTTTTTGCTCCAGTCGGTTGAAAAATTTAATAAGCTCTCTAACTAAATTACCAAATTACATCACTCAAAGGTAAGCAAAAAAGTCTACTTTGGTCATAACTTATGGTAAGCTATTATGAATTACTGAAATAACTTTCCGGTTCGCAAAGAACTGATAGTTAAGTTTGTTGCTGAATTTTATTTGCCAACTATTAACAACGCTATGTCGCTTTTTGCGTGGAACTGGACACTTATATGGGCATCATCGCCTTCGATGATTTCAAAGATGTTCAGCCAATTTCGACACTTACAGCTTCCACATTTTACGACTGCCGACACAGCGATGCTAGATCATCTCACTAAGCAGATGCTCGGCGAATGGTCTAACACTGACCTCAATGCCTGGAGGTACCATAATTATCCGCTAGCTCAATGTGATATATATATAACCAAAGTTGGAAAACATGACTCAACAGCCGCTGAACAATCAGTCAGTTGCAACCCATATTTTTTGTTCAAAGCCTATATCATCAATATGCCACGCATCCCGCATCAATGGGCAAAGACTCAATTATCCTCCAAACAATCGTCCGTGAACGACAGCACTTCGCCGTTAATTCGTGGGCCACATCGCTTTGGAGAGCAGGAAAATTACCGACTCGAACTAAACGACAACCAATTGGGAAAATACGTAACCGTCCGCGATGCCATTTCCATCCCCATCATCAACGAGATAATGCCAAGAGATAGATAGTTGTTTCATTGTATATACGGTCACCCTTACAGGAAAGAAAAAAAACGAATGGCGAAACATCACTTTTACTTTTATGCCGTTATTTTGTTGCAACTCGTCTTTTCTGCGCGTGACCAGTTGATTCTTTTCTGGTCGCGAGATGCTCACAGTCGCTACGATCGATTATGTAGACTAAACCGGGGTGGGCGATCAAATAATTTTTGCGGACAGAGCAATTCATGGGCTGTTTCGTTTCCTGTTCGTTATTCATGTTATATTGAGGACCATACCCAACTAGATATGATTAAATTGTATACCGGTACCGTACACTATTCATAAGCAAGATACTAAAAACTTAACGAAATTTTGATGAATACTATCTATCTGTACTACTTCTGTACTAAAATCTGTACACGTGTCCGGCATCTGCACAGTAATATAATGGAAAAAAAATTTCTATCGTTTCATAGAGGTCTCTCGTTAACGAAAACTTAGTTTAGGCTTATCTTATATTAATAATCACGAAGAAAGCCAACCAGCCAACGTATCGTTAGACCTTTTGACTATAAAGTAAGTTTTACATTGTATAATAACAAAATTTCCTTGAAATCGCCCTTCAACAAAGGCTAAACGTTGGAGAAAGTAAACAACATTCGTTTGTATTAAAAGACTAAGACAGCCGCTTATTCTGGAAAAAAATTCAAAATTGTTTCACCTATTTAACCTCGTTTAGGTTGAAACCGGGGTTAAATAAATTACATAATAACAAACACAATTGTAATAACTGATTATGAGTTTTATTTGGATAAAAAATTCAATTCCTGGACATCTCAAAATCTCAAGGCACAAATCTCCAAAAAACTAGGGGAACGTGCCATTTGAGCCAATTAGTTCTGTTCCAGTATGTCATTGATTACTTTTCACAGATGGTTGTATGCATATAAATAAAGGTAAATTTTAATTCATTTTTTGTATTGTTCATTAAATCATTTTTGTTCAAGAGTCAAATCCATATTCTTCAAAGAATCCTATAGTAATATACATAGTTTTATTAAGGCTTAATTACACCAACAGGTGAATTGATTTGCGTTGATTTTTAGATCACGACAGAACAAAACTAATTAATTTCTCATTTAGACATGTTTCAGAAACAAACCTAATTCTTGCATGATGCCTAAAAACGACAAAAACTACGAGTTTCTCTAATTCGAATGGTAAATTTTTCTAATTGATGGCGTTTTCACTTTGAACTGTACTTCACCCAATTTTGTCTAGAAATATTTGAAGTCTGTGGGTTTTGGTAGAGTCGAAGCTCACACTTCACACAAAAAGTTTCGATTATGTATCGGAGTGGGTGGTCCTAAACTGCCATAGTAAGGTTCATCTCTCACAATAATTAAATTATCGTGCTTTGGTAATTTTTGGTGTTAAATCGCATTAAAACAACGATTCTAGATCATTCGGACCGGCTTACAGAGGTTTTTACGATCACTTAGCAGCGTATATTGAAACAGTAGAATTTGTGTATCTATGAAAATGATGATGGTAAGTCCACCCCCTGGTCCTTAGTAGCCCACCATTTTTTTTACACTTGATATCAATAAAATGGTAAGTTGAATAGGTTTAGGGAGGGAAAATATGCATTGATGTTATTTTTAATGAAAAACAATGAGTAGAATGATAATGAAAAAAGATAGGTTAGGTTGGCCGAGTTTGAAAAAATATGTGAAACACATAAAATGCATCAATGGAAAATTTATATTAGTGAAATCACCATGCATTATTTTGTATTATGTAGGTACGTAAAAAAATCCCCTCCTCACTTTTCAGTCTTAATTATTTTAGACTTAGTTTGGGCAACATTAGTGAACTTTTTCAGTTTTCGTTTCTAGCTTTTCCTCCTCCAGTATACGCTTAGTTTTGGTTTCATTTTAATACTCCTCCAATGCTGCCTTACTTGGGGAATCGGTCGAAATTTGGATCAATTTGCGATTAACGACCTTGACGTTCTTCTGAAGAAGTTCGCACACTCGCCTTTTTGAAGGTCTGACGTTTTCAAAATAGCCTACATTTGCGGCAGATACTTTTTTTGCCCCTCACACTCCCCCACACCAAAGAGCTTCAATTTGTGAAGCACCCTGGTAGTGGACGCAAACTAATCTCAGCTCAAAAAAAATAATCTGGCAAAATACTACTAAAAGAAAGTCTTACGTTACAATAAATATAATGAGAAATGCTGAGATGTTTGTATTTTCATGGTGTGTAATCAAACATTATTAATAAATATTGCGGAATCCCAGTGGAATTGATTTCCTTTTAAGGGATCCACAATGATAAAGGCTAACTAAAAAAATTTTACAAGAATGAATTACTGTTGACAGTTTGTAAAACAAGGAATACATTAATACATTAAGGAACTACATTAATTAAATATCTCTATGCTCGAAATGATACTTCAGTCTAGCCCCGAATAAGGCACGATTGGATGTTCTTTGAATGTCAAGTAAAAGTGCGTTTTGTTTTATTGGACCAACAAAAAGAATCCTTCTTTGACCAATGTTTGTGACTGCTCGAACGCGACGCAGGTTGTTACTACGACGTGTAGTTCGAGAGTGAGTTAAAGTTGGAAACTGTAAATTATGGTGAGTTGCGGTGTTGTGTAGGATATCATGAACGAACAGTAATATTTGAACATCACATAAGTATGCTAGAGGTGAGATGTTATGGGTATTATCGGAGTATAACAATAAGCTTGAAAACAGTAGGGGTTTATTGAAGATGATTTTGAGACACCTGTTTTGTAGAGTTTTTTTTAGATGAGAGCTAGCGGCGCGACCCCACACCGATAACAAATAAATGAGCTGTGAATGGATGTAAGCAAAATAAAAGTTTAGAAGTGCACGCTCAGGAACATATGACTTGACCCTCCCCAAAATACCGTAGTAGGATGCCACATGTTTTTCAACAGATTTAATATGGTGAATCCAGGTTAACGTGTTGTCAAAATATACACCCAAATATTTGAAACAGTCCACTTTTTCAATAATATAATGTCCCAATTTAGGATGACGATGGATTGGTATTATTTTCCTTATGGACCGGAAAATCATATATTTAGTTTTATAAGATTTAGGGACAATAAATTTGCACTAAAATATTGATATAAAATACTTAATTCGCTCTCCATTGTGTTTATAATAGCATTGATGTCATCGTTAGGATAAAATAGAGCTGTGACGTCGGAAAATAACCGCGGAGTCCCTGTGAGTTGCAGGTTATCTATATCATTAATATACAAAAGGAATAATAATGGTCCTATATTGCTACCCTGTGGTACTCCAATATTTATGGCAGCAAGATTGCTACAGTCGCCCTCGATGGACACGAATTGTTTTTTTTTGTTTGTCAAGTAGCTACTGAGAATAGAGTTCGCGATGCCCCTGATGCCGTAGCACTGAAGTTTGTTTTATGTTTTATATTTACCAAAAATCTAAAAAAAAATCGATATTTTCACAGAAGGTTTTAAAATTGAATAAGTTGTAGGCACTTACGTGAATTTGGCGTCACGTCTAAGAAATTTTGCTTACCAAAGCAACTTGTAAAATTTCAGGAGTAACTCTGATCCGCTCCTGTATACGTTGTCAAGCTGCTACGCGTATAATTGAGCCACTCCACCATCCCGAACCCCAATTTTTGTGAATGTATACATATTGTAACCAGGTAGTAGTCCAAACTTAATGCTTTATTTTAATTTTTTTTACAATATAACAACGATTTTTTAATTTTTTTTACAAGAAAACGAAATAATTTCACTCTACATAATTTACCAGTTTCGGATTTGAATCGAGTTCAATGAAATTTTCTACAAAGTTTAGCTAATACCAAATTCAATCTACATAAAAAATCATAGATGTTCGTTTTACATTTTCCAATATAAACTATACAAATTCCAAAACTTCCACGAAAATGTAGATTTTTTGAGATTTTAATGTAAATATAAGATTTTACTCTTAAATTTTACGTTTCTAAGTTCATTGAGTTGGTAAGCAAAATTTTTTAGGCGTTACGTTAAATTCACGTAAGTGCCTACAACTTCTTCAATTTCAGTTCGGTTTCACATCTCATCCAAGTCAGTCGATAAACCAAAACCGCTTACGTTCGGGACAGAAGAAACCAAGTACAGTATTGTGTAGTGAACAATAGACCTCGAAAATGAGTGAACCAAACGAACAGAAGCTACCGTCGGTACGAAAGAATACAATTATTGTTGATTTCAGGCAGTGCAAAATTCGACCTTCGATACGAGAACTTGAAGGTTTGCTTAAGGAGCAAATGCATCTTGACATTAAACGTGTGCATTTACTTCAATGCATTAAGACGAATAATGTTGTTTACATCCAGTTTTATAAAGAGTTGGATGCAATTCAATTCGCAAAAGACAATAACAATGTGCACTATGTGGAGCACGATAACATTAAGAACAACATTCCAGGATATATGGAAGATAGTGCTATAGAAGTGCGTGTGCATGATCTTCCCTCAAGCGTCACCGATTCATATATTCGCAAAACTATTTTTACCTTATTTGTTCCTGTTAATCATGCGCTTGTTACTGTACTTTCTGTCCTTATTTTTGTACTTTCTTCTCCTGTTCCTTCACTTTCTGCATTTGTTCTTGTCCCTTTTGTACCTGTTTCTAGACTCTCTCTATATATGTTTCTGATTTTTCTGTTCTTGTTCCTGTACCCTATGTACCTGTTCATGTACTTTCTGCACTTGATCTTGTGGAGTTATTTCTGCCATAAAATGATACCAGCAAGCGAAAAAGTGTTATCAGCAGAAAAGCACCAAAAAGAGATAGGGTAAAGTGTTATAATATGCCCCTCTTAAGAAAACATTGAGATATTTATAAATGTACCGATATATTTTCTTCGAGAATGTAGGTATTTCTTTGCAATACGCCTGAGGAACATAATTTTCAATGATTTCGGCAGAAGTGATGAGAATTGATTGATACAAACACATATTCCGAAACGACCGCATTCTCAGTTTTTTCACTTGCCGTAGGCATAACAACCGTATAACATGCTCCACAACAAATCAGTGGTATGCCCCACAATAAGAGACAATACTCGCCACAACAATGATGCAATATGCCCCTTGAAATGTCGATATAGAAGAAAAGCAGATAAAGAAGATATTTTTTGCATCAGAAATCAATTGCGTAATCAATTTATTATAATTGGAAACCAACATTTTTGATCCTCCCAACGATACATTTTTTTAATAACCGTTATAAGTCTTTGAAACAATATTTTTACTCGAAACATACTGTTGAATCGAAGGGAGGCATTATATCCGTTGTGTGAATGTTATGAAAAAATTCGTATATCAAAGAGATGGCTTTGTTTCTCCAGTTTTTTATACTGTAAATAGAGACATTAGCCCTACTGAAAGTTAATTACTAAGTATCAACCGCCTTTCAGACGTTTTACACGGTTAAAATGCTTGTTTAGTCGAAGCAAAACCTTACATCGAAAAGCTGTCTAATGATATTATCAGTTTTTTCATATTTTCCAGCAAACGACAACCGCCAAACTTGCACAGCAGAAAGATCTTACGAAAAGATAGTGTTAGTAATAAAACTTTTGTTTAGAAAAGTCTTGAATACTTAAAAAAGGAAGGCGGACGTTTTGGCCAGCAGGGACACTTTATACTACTTTCCCCTATAATAAATTTATTGAAAGCACTAAAAGCTACAATTTATAAAATTTTTATTGATTTCACGTAAAACCGCCAAAACTAAGTTAAGTTTTGCAATGGCTGAGTGGAAACTACTACTACTCTCAAATTCAATTCCAGTTCTCAAAGACAGTAATCGGATTGCGCTAATGGCACATGTGTTAATTTTCACTCAAAATTTAAAGAATGGTCACTCTTTTCATTCTATTTAAAATGAATGAGATATTGAAATAGTTAATACATTACCCTGTTTGTTTTATTGAAGTGTGTAGATTTAACAAACTGAGGACAGTTCGAGGGTAGAAGCAAGTTAATCTACTGAAGAAATAATGAGTTTACAGATTTAATGAACATTAAATAAAAATCACTGTGCCTACATTTTAGCCGCAACCGCGGCGGTTGTTTATATTAAGTGATACAATCTTCTCTCGCCGGTTCGATCAGAATAGATGCTTCGTTCCCATAGATCTTCACAAATTTCCCTTCAGGTTTTAACATAGATACCAATCACGCTAGCAGAACCATAAAATCAAATTAACAGGTGCAGCAGAAGCAAATGGTTCCCAGGCCATCAATGAATCGATGGGTGACGTAATCACGGCTAGAAGCTGCATCGGCAGCCGCGGCAGAAAAATGCCCTCCGATCTGTTCTTCGGCCACTGGCGATAGTAAAAAAAAACTAGAAACAGTTTAATGTATCTGCTGGTACTTATCGTTTCCAGCATAAAAAGATCTTTTCCAGCATTAGGGTGATATGCGCTTAGAAAATATGAACATTGCACATGAAGCAAACCAAACATGCTAAATTTTCTGGTCTGATGATATGAATTATCGCATTAAAACGTGAAATGAAATATTGTTCTGATTAGTTGTCAAGCTCAGCTTCAGCTGTGCAATCAATATTTTTTATCCAGTGTGGGATTTTGATTCAGAAGGAAATTAATCTCCTACAAAATAAACAATCACCCTACCACGATACACCGAGATTCATCGAAGGTGCAATGAAGTAATCGAAAAGCTAACGAGGAGTAGAAGATGATCATTCAAGCATCTGTCGGATACACATGAGAAAACGATTACACTTGTTAACTACCAACTATCGGCATCGTCGCTGTCCGCCGTCTAGACGAGAACTTCAAAGTCCACTGCAGATTAGACTCATCTCCGTTCGGTTAAGGCTCAACTGTCACCTAGATCGAATTACGTCTCCCCGAGCAGGTGAAAGCAACATCTCATTTAGTTTTGTCTGCAGACATTCGATTTATCTCCAGTGACACTGAGATGATGCTGCGGTTTATCGCTCCTTTGGCGGTGATTAAGCAATCTATACCCGCATCGGCAGCCGGTGCGTTGCAGGAGGCGGCCGAAAATCAAAGCTGAAGCTTGCGTAATCGAACTACAGTCACGTACTTAGTAATCGCGAGCGCAGATCTTAAATTGAGACGACTCGAAAAAGTTCAATAACTTTGACGCGATTGAACGGGCCAATTAAAAGATGAAGATCTTGTGCAGTTACTGCAATATCGTACTTTCAACAAATTGAACCCTTGACCAAAAGCTCAGTACGTACAACAAAATCATCAATACTTATTGCACCTTTCAAGTGGCATGATAGGCAACAGAACTGCAATGCTGTATGCTTTCCAATTTTTTGAAATTATTGAGAAACCATGCACGAGTACCGATTTCCCAACGAACATGGTTGTCAGCACGAATGATTTTATGTGTGTGCATGACTGGAAAAGGTATAAATATCCCGAAGTTTTTGTCAGAATGCTGCACCGAAAGACCGCTTTTTTGTGGAAAATGATATGCTGATTTTGATTGGTTATTATTTAGTACAACTAGAAAATAATTACTAAATTTGATTTAATTAGTTCCTTAGAAAATGCTAATTTAATGATTGAATATACTGATGTTTTAGTTAGATTCGTTGAATTTTCTTACCAAAGACTAACTACAGTTTTCTTTATTGTATTTATTTCTCCAATTATCAAAAAACTATACCATTTTAAGCACAGACTGAACGAGATATTTAGCTAATGTAGATTTTTATTTTACAATGTATTTATCGTCAACAGTATTTCATATTAATAACTAATTTCCTAATATTTTTGTTTTTCTTTTCAACATAGCGTAGTAATTAAATTGTGGGTCCCTTAAAAGGAAATCTTTTCAACTGGGACTCCACTTTATGTTAATAATAAATTGCACATCAAAGCTTGAATATAAAGAATCTCAGCGGATTTTGTATCAAAATTAAATTTGTATTTCTAGTATTATTATTGCCAGTGTATATTAGTATCTTGTTTTCCGCTGAGACTAGTTGCGTCCACTACCAGAGGGCTCCAAACTGAAGCTTTTTGGTGTGGGGGAGTGTCGTGGGCAAAAAAAAATAATTAAAAAAAAATTTGAATCAATTATCACAAAAAAGCTGTTAATCTAGAATTTTAAACAGTTTTGAGCCTAATTAACAAGATTTTTTTCCGCTTTTGCCTTTCTTATACAGAAAGGTTATGCAATCATTGTACAAACCGATTTCTAAACCGAGTGTCATGTACCATTCGACTCAGTTCGTCGAGTACGAAAAATGTCTGTGTGTATGTGTGTGTATGTAACAAAAATGTGTACTCGATTTTCTCTGAGAGGGCTGGACCGATTTTCACAAACTTGGATTCATATGAAAGGTTCCCAAGGTTCCAAGCAAGCCTATTGAATTTTACCGGTTTTGGGTTGAAAAGTGCAAAAAATAGAAAAATAAATCACATTCGATTTTCTCAGAGACCGCTTAACCAATTATCTTCATCTCAGATTCAAATTAATGGGCTTATAGTCCCATAGTTTGCTATTGAATTTCATCTTTATTCGAATTCCGGCTCTGGAGTAACGTGGTAAAATATGGAAAAATATAAAAAAGTGCACTCGATTTTCTCAAAGGCAGCTCAACTTAGGGTCGAATGAAAGGTCTTACAATCCCATAGAACTCTATCACCATTTCATCCGGATATAACTTCCGGTTCTGGAAGTACTGGTGGATAAGTATAAAAAAATATTCATGTTTAAGAGCGTGTTTTGCCTTTCTCATATAGAAAGGTTAGGCAATCACTTGAAAAACCGACTAGTGAAAATTGGCCCGGAGGGCCAAGTGTCATATACCATTCGACTCAGTTCATCGAGCTGAGCAATTTCTGTGTGTGTATGTGTGTGTGTATGTGTCAAATAATCTCACTAGGTTTTCTCGGAGATGGCTTAACCGATTTTGACAAACTTATACCGTTTTCGTTTATTGATCAGAGCAGCCCGAAAGCTGACCCAAAGTCGCCCAAACAACGTTTGATATGTTTGTTTTAGCAACCTGAGGTCGCTCTAGATCGGACTCCAATCGTGTAGTTTCGCTCTGAAAATTTTCTCGGGTCGCACCACGCATCCAGCCGAGTTTGTTTATTTTATCTTTTTTTCATGAGTTGTTGTTTAGGGCGCGTACCACGTGTTCGTTTTACTCGGAGTCAGAGTAGCCCGCGTCTAGGTTCAAAAACGAAAACGGTATTTGATTCAAATGAAAGGTCTTCCGGTCCCATACGGAATTCCCGAATTTCATCTGGATCCGACGTCCGGTTCCGGAGTTATAGGGTAAAGTGTGTTCAATATTGTACACCATCACTTAAACCGGCAGAACAAAAACCATAAAAAATGTTATAAACTGGACTCTAAACCGTTATTCCCAATCTTAGGGTCAATTGGAAGGTCTTATGGTCCTACCAAGATTACTGCATATTTTCGGATGCAACAAACATTTAAATCGTAATTTAGAGTGCGTACTAGTAGAGTTTGTATATCATGTTAGTTGGTGGCCGTACGAACCGACTTTGATTATATCGGTTCTCGGGTTCCGGTGCCGGAAGTGCATATAATAGTGAACCCACTTCTTTTTCTTAAGGATGACCTACGCAATCAAAGCACTGTTTTATTCTGTATGTTATGCTAGTTAATGCACAAACAATCTCTTGGTTTCTTTGAAAAATCGAAGAAAAATTTTTTGTATAGAATACCACAATATTGTACATGAGAAAGGTATCATTACACCACTAGGTGAATTAAAACAGGTTTTTATACAAGCAATTCGAGCAAATTACTTTCAACTAACCATATAAATCTTAAATTGAACAAATTTGATTGACGAAATACGTTGATTTTGGGTGTACCGGATCCTCGGTCCCATTTCCTGAGGTACCGAAAAAGTGGCCGCGTACTCCAAGCCGTGAATTACTCCAATATCTTAGAAATGGCTGGACCGATTCTCACAAACTAAGATTCAAATGAGAGGTATTACGTTTCCATAAGTAAGTGTAGGATTTTTCGAATCCGACTTCCGGTTCTGGAAATACAGGGTTAAAGGAAATCCCAACTCGTCGTTTACAGCGATAAGAGCCAAAAAAAAGGAAAAAAAATCCAAAATTTGGCTCAAAAATGTTTCAATTTGTTAGTTGTGTTAGTTGCTGTTCAAAAGAACCGACTTCAGTTATATCAGTTTCCAGTTCCCTGTACCGGAAATCCCGGAAACAGTAGTCAAAATATCAAAACCAGCACTCTCTTCGTTTTCTCAAAGACGGCTAAGTCGACTTTCCCAAATTTGGACTCAAATGAAAGGTCTCATAGGCTGTTTAATTTTTTTTTTCGGATGCGACTTCCAGTTCCGGAACAACAGGGTGAAGAGTATGCTCAAACTGACTTTTTTGTTCTTATTCAATATGCAGATAGAAGTTTATTGAAGAATCCATTGGTAATAAAGGGTGATTTTTTAAGAGCTTGAGAACTTTTTTAAACAATAAAACGCATAAAATTTGCAAAATCTCATCGGTTCTTTATTTTAAACGTTAGATTGGTACATGACATTTACTTTTTGAAGATAATTTCATTTAAATGTTGACCGCGGCTGCGTCTTAGGTGGTCCATTCGGAAAATCCGCTTTTTTATCGACAAATTTTGTTCAGCGATGAGGCTCATTTCTGGTTGAATGGCTACGTAAATAAGCAAAATTGCCGCATTTGGAGTGAAGAGCAACCAGAAGCCGTTCAAGAACTGCCCATGCATCCCGAAAAATGCACTGTTTGGTGTGGTTTGTACGCTGGTGGAATCATTGGACCGTATTTTTTCAAAGATGCTGTTGGACGCAACGTTACAGTGAATGGCGATCGCTATCGTTCGATGCTAACAAACTTTTTGTTGCCAAAAATGGAAGAACTGAACTTGGTAGACATGTGGTTTCAACAAGATGGCGCTACATGCCACACAGCTCGCGATTCTATGGCCATTTTGAGGGAAAACTTCGGAGAACAATTCATCTCAAGAAATGGACCGGTAAGTTGGCCACCAAGATCATGCGATTTGACGCCTTTAGACTATTTTTTGTGGGGCTACGTCAAGTCTAAAGTCTACAGAAATAAGCCAGTAACTATTCCAGCTTTGGAAGACAACATTTCCGAAGAAATTCGGGCTATTCCGGCCGAAATGCTCGAAAAAGTTGCCCAAAATTGGACTTTCCGAATGGACCACCTAAGACGCAGCCGCGGTCAACATTTAAATGAAATTATCTTCAAAAAGTAAATGTCATGTACCAATCTAACGTTTAAAATAAAGAACCGATGAGATTTTGCAAATTTTATGCGTTTTATTGTTTAAAAAAGTTCTCAAGCTCTTAAAAAATCACCCTTTATTTATGAAATCATGAGTTATATGAGAAAGGCATCATAACAGTGAAGATCGGTTCAGTCATCATTGAAAAAATGAAAAGAATTTCGGAAACTGGAAGCCGTTATAACCGATGTCGGTTATGCAGAATGCGAAATTTCGCATTCGATCGAAATATTCCAAATTGTTCGAAATATAGAATAGGAATGATAACCTACAAACCTACGGTTCAAGTCGCGCTGCTGGAATCGATATTTACTTTTTTATTTCATTCGAATTCAAGGCATGTAATTTTCAAATCACACAATTTTAGATGTTCTTGAATATATATATATATATATATATATATATATATATATATATATATATATATATATATATATATATATATATATATATATATATATATATATATATATATATATATATATATATATAATTGAATTTATGCCCTTGGAATCTTAGAGCTTACTTAGCCAGTGTACCTTAAAAAATTATATTATTGAATAAAAAACAAAGTTTCAGGTTTTTGAAAATCGTATTGGACCATTTCGTATACTCTATTGTTCACTATACGATATGGTCTTTCTTTCTGTCGTCTCGACCGTAAGCAATTTTTTACTGTGTCGGATGAGATGCGAACACGAACTGATAAAAGAACTTGTTAAGACTTGACTGTCAACGTACTTATGATTATAAAATGAATCCACGAACGGAATGTATTGTATTTTCAACAAGATCCATAGCACAACAAAATGCGTTTTCTATGATCACCGTTCTTTAGTACCTCATTCTGTGGGACAATTTGAGTTGATGTTATGAAAGTTAAATGAACTAAATTTTCTTGGAAAGATATTTTCGTTTGCTACATGCTAGTCCTATTTCAAGATGTACTGTTCTAGATTGATAATCTTTTATTTATGTTCGATACGCAGTGCGACGAAAGTAATTAAGATTATTTATCGTAGCATGAAATGGTTGACAACCTTCTATAAACAACAAATTTTCTTCCTCTATAATATACCAAAAGATGATGGTTTTATGTGGTAATGGGACTTATTTGTGATGAATTTGTTTCTAAGATAACATAGGATGCTTTTCCTCATATAACTGTTTCGTGGAACTCGGTAAATATGAAGTTATCTGCAACTTTCACCAGTCTGTTGGCACTCTGGATTAACTTCATGTGAATACTTCGTTCCTTCTTTATCGTGCCATACAATGTGGGGGCAAACGGAATGTCGGCTGCAAACATAGAACTTTACGATGTGTGCTATCCAAAAGCAAACTGAATAATTACTAATGGTTGAACACTTCAGAGTTAAGAAGCTCTAGCTGTTCAAATATAGATTCTGGATTTTCCAAAATAAGGTCTGTCTATTAGAGCTTGATAATTTCCTTCCTGTGTGCTTCTTATTTTTGACTGTCTCAACAAAAAAAATTGACTATCGCTTCCTCAGGGTGCAATATTGATGGTTATATGTCTTCCCTCTTCATTCCTTCATATGCGTTTAAGGGTAACGGTAACGGGTTCATCAAAACTTCCTGGAATATTTTTTGTTACCTGTTTTAATTTCTTGTGTATTCATTGAAAAGCATCGAATAGTACACGTTTTGTTATGTTTCTGAAAACTTTTTATCAACAATTTGTAAATTGTACAGCTCCGGCCCCAAAGCATCGTTTTCAATTACTTATCACTTGTACAATATCACAAAATCCAACGAATCGAATTATTTCATGTTTTAAGAAATTGTTCTTAATTGCATTGTTTTGTGAGCTAATCCCAACAATAACCGATTTAATCTCTAATTGAACCAATCCGCTGTTGTATTCGTTAGTAAGTTAGTTTATAATTTCCTCTTCACCATCCCAAAAGACTCGAGTTACTTGAATTTTTCTCAAAATATTATTATGTAATTCGTAAGGACCTCGACAGATGATTTTTCAATGATTTTCATTGTTCCGGATAAAATTTTATAAAAAACAGGAAATATTGTCCTTGGCCGTTAAGCTTAATTTTAATTCATACGGATTCAAGTTCTTGCACGATTCACTTGGAAAAGGATTCTAATGTTGACTAATTATGTTTTATTCGAGTCTCATGTATCATTGTGCTACTTACCAAATATTGAGAATATTTTATAACAAATCCTAGCAAAGTAAAATCCAACTGGAGCTTTTTTCATTTTCCTTCTCTTTCTCATGTTTTGCATCCGACTACAATGATAACTTCTCAAACATTTACAATTTTATCACTATTTAACTACACACCTTCATTAACCTGACTGAAAAAGATTTGATGACTAGATTATTTATGGTATGGAGAGATAAATAAGAATTAAACTCGTAAGGTAAAAAAACTTTTTGTATGCAGTATTCCAATTGGATTTTCAAGAAAATGTGCAAAACACTATCATTTGCAGCAAGGCATCTAAATCGAAAGGTAGGCGAATTCCTGCAATTGAACAAAATGAATAGTATTATATGCATTCAGTTCTTCAACGTAAGTAAAACAATTGAATTCGACGAAGACAATAATAATATGCACTTATAAAGCTGTCAGAAAAGGAATTAAAAAATAATTTTCGCAGTTTTACGAGATCCACAAAAATTGAACTCGTGAGGTTATAAAAAAAATCGTCTGTAATAATCAAATTGACAACACCTGGCTTTCTAATAAAAAAAAATAACAATACTATCTCTCATCAAAATGTCGAAAAACTAAATCGCTAACAACTGGGACGACAGCAACGAAGAAAGTGTTTTGAACTATAACACCATTCCGGAATTAGTGAACCTAGCGTACAAAACTTACTTTTACTAGCACAAATAAACACTGTTGTTGTTGATTTAAAACGAACCTGATTCTGAGTTTCTATGCGAAACATGTCACTATTATTTAAGGAGAAAATGCATCTCAATCTAAACCAAGTGAATGTGCTGCAATTGAAAAAAAAGAATAGTGTTGCATACATTTCATTCTTTAAGAAGGCCAAAGGAATTGAATTGATCAAATACAATAAAAATATACACTATGTAGAGCATGATCACATCAAATAAACAAACCACTGCAGGAGTATGGGGGGGGGGGGGGGGGGGTCAAAACGGGTTTAATGATTGTTTTCACATTTTAATGCGTTTAAAAATTGACGCTGTCTTAGTACCTAATAAAATCTCATGATAACATTAACATTCAACATTGACACTAACCCGTTTACACTAACAAATATTTATGAAAGTGAATTTCGTCAATAATTGATGGTTGGAAATCATTTATTTTATTTTTACAAAAAAAAATCCGTTTGTAAGTTCATATGATTCTGTCAGACAAAACTATTTGGCTACAATGGATACAAAAAAAAATTTTTTGTGCATCAAAATTGTATCAGTAGGGTGGACCAGATTGTGTATCCACTCCACCCCTTTGCTCTGGGAAAACATTTTTCTTTCCGATTTGTAGGAAACACGATAATACTCGGATACAAAATAAAATAATGCGATATAGAAACGCAAAAGATTTGTTTTTAATATTATTTGAGATACGTTTGATTCAAAATTTCAAACGATTATAACGACGCACCGAAACAAAAGACTTGTGTCATGAAAATAATACTTCTAAATTACGATTTATTGAGAGGTATTGGATTTGGTTTAAAAAAATCGAGAAAATTAAAAAAATCTGTATTGGAATCGTTATAACGATTAGTACAATTTGATGTTTGAAGATGATTTCATGCAAATGTTGGACGCGGTTTCGCTTCAGATGGCCCGAGCGCAGGGTCAAATTTTGGTACACTCTCTCCAACATATCGGTCGGTATTTCACGAATAAATGCTTCAATATGGGCTTCCAGTGCGTCAATCGTTGCTGATTTATGAGCCCCACAAGAAATAGTCCAAAGGTGTTAAATCACTCGATCTAGGCGGCCAATTTACGGGCAAAAAACATGAGATAAACTGTTCACCGAAGGCGGTTCTCAATTGGCTCATTGTTTCGCGTGCCGTGTGGGATGTGGTACCGTCTTGTTGAAAACACATGTTAGGAATGTTTAATTCTTCCTTTTTTGTAAAAAAAAAACGTCAATCATTACACGGTATCGCTCGTCAGTAACGTTCCTCCCAATGTCGCCTTTGAAGAAGTACGGCCCGATGATGTCACCGACCCATAATCAACACCAAACAGTCACCCTTATTCTGGATAACGACGTATCGTTATTTCGATCGTATTTCATTCGTATTCCTAACAACGCTAGCAAAATCAAAGGTAGCCAGGATTCCACCGAACCATATTCGATCGGAAAACCAATACGTTGTTATTCAGAATAAGGTCGAGTACCTTTTTTGGGATGCATTGATAGCTTTTGCAAATTTTTCAACTAAAAAGTGGATCTTCCTACAACGTTGCCAGCGCCCATTCGCGAAATGTTAGACGTTGTAAGTTGATCCATGATTAAACTATAGACCAAACTGAATAAGTTTGACAATGACACAAGACACGATTCACACGTGATCTGTCAAAAACAATGTTACCAAAATTTTACCAGCGGAAAAATCACCCTTTACAAAAAATATTATGAAAACGCATAGCAAAGTTCGATGGTGTTTTAAAACAAAATTCCACTTTTCTCAGTAAATAGTACCATAATCCGGAAGAGATATAAAACCCCGCTTTGCCATTCCATTTCGCTACAACGTTTGCATTAGAAAAAAGACTTTTCTCGGATTATGATAAAATGAAGTTAACAGATAATTGTTTACGATAAATTTCCCATGAAAGGATTACTAATCAATTCCTCCTAAATGTCCTCGAAAAATGGTTGGAGTAGATCTTACGCTTGGTGTGTGAAATGAACTTCACCTCTGAGCTCACTTCCTTCGTGGGGAAGTAAGATACGAAGTGCCCTACCAGTCGCTGCCATCCAGGGTGATATAGGTTTCGTCGTCCGTCACCACCGCCACGTCGGTCATCGGCCGTTCACAAACGGGATTTCTTTCGATGCTCTGATTGTTGTCTAATAGTGCCAAGATGCCGTAGATGCCGAAATGGGCATTGGCGGTGTCCACAAAGTGCCGCACGATGTTCGTTTTCGATGCGGCGGGGTGCCGTTCTTTGAACGCACACACTTTTGAACGGAGTTACTTCACTTGTTTCGCCATCACAGGTAGAGTTCGACTGATAGAGCTGTCAATTTTTGTCTGCTGACTCATGAGTTACTATGATTGATGCTGCATGGGTAAACTACCCATGTCAGCGCGGGTTAAGTAAACCCATGAAAAATCGGTAATTTCTGTCCATTTTAGTTTAATACAAACGTTAAGATAGATTGTGTTGAAGAAGTACGGATGCATGTTTTTCCTCTGCTACTACTGATATTCGGAATGCTATGTCGCAGTAAGAAAAAATTCTTCCAATCGGCAAGGAGATGTGACAGATATTTTCGCGGTGTCTTGATTTGTGTGGCGTTGTGTTGTGCTGCTCTTCAAATCCGTACCCGACGCGTACTCGATCGAAAATAACAAACTATGTACCTGTTCCCGGCCTGAACCCGAGAACTATTTTTCTTCCAAATCCAATCCCAACCCGATAATAAAAAATAAGTATCGTACTCGACCCCGACCCGAAAGGGTTTTTTTTATACCCGAGTTGGGTTTTTGTTACATATGCGCGAAAAATTATCAATGAATCAAATATTTTCTAAAAAAAAAAGGAAAACATTCTGCAACAAATGTGGAAAATAAATCATCAACAACTTACAATTGTTATTTGGGTATGCTGCTGAAGTTTTTCGATTAATACTTGGCTTTCTATGCGAGTGTCTATCTAGATGATTTGGTTATTCAAACTGATTTTTTTGTCATGCCATCAAGACTGTATTGTAATTTTAAATCGTTTCGATTTCATCAGTCAAACATCTGGGTTTGAAACCTTTTTTTTCCAATCCGTTGTAACGGCAAATTCCAATTTGCGAGAAGAACTCCATCCTATAATCAAATCTACAAACAAATTAAATTATAACACCTACTACCAAAATCATTTCGTTTCTATGGAACGGCAACCAAACATTCCTAGCGCATCGTTTACGACTATGTATGTTGTTCCTAAGCCGTACCGACCGCCACTATCCGCTCATCTGTGAGCGAGTGGTGCGTGGTGCGTGTTGTTGATCGCTTACTTATTACAAATTCACCACATTCGAAGCGAACACATTCGTTTCCGCCGAAACGAATAAACATCATCCAATGGAATAAACCCAGATTGTGGCAAAGGCAGAGAAAAATCTCATTACATATTGGCGGACTTGAATCTTTCTCTCGTCTCGTTTCCTGATGTGAACGTGCTGTCCCGCGGCGCACAATGGTTCCAGCGGCAAGTCAATGTGTTTCCAAGTGTTTAGTTTTTCTCGAGCACTGTTGCAAGTAAAATGCGACCGAAAATCGTAAATACTTGTTGAGCACTCTGTATTGTTGAGTATAATTGCTGTAAGCTGTTAATCAGACAATTTTTTGTTCTTTTATTTTGAATCCCCTTTTGAATTTGGTACAAATAATTTTTTAAAGTATACGATAAGAAATGTTTTTGATCTTCACCTACAACCATCGTCCCGTTGTGCGGCGGCACGTTGTCGTGATTACGAGGTAATATCTAATAAATTTTGACCATTTGCTTTGTTCGTTCCAGATCGTTTTGTGGATTGTGTAAAATTACTCACCACTTGACGTGATGATGGATGGCGCAAAATTGACATTAACATTTTGGCAGCGCGATTGTGGTGCAATAGGATGCACTTTTTGTGTTGTGGGAACTTCGTTAATATGAATTTGTTTTCTCATTCATTAGCGGCGTTTATCGATGTAATTGGACCACAAAAATGTGTCATTGTGATGAAAAGTGCCAATACAAGCGAATTGAATTGGACGCGTGAAATTACGTGATGGCAAAAAATCACAGCGGTCTTGTACTTCATTGCTAACTTGATATTAGACGATGCTATCGGAAATATAATTATGTTGAAATGTGTGACATTTTATTAGTGGGATATTAGTTTCGTAATTATGGAAAAGTTTATAAAGGAATATTATAAATAATGTAGTGTCCTGAAAACCATCCGAGGACCGAGGAATTCAATTACAATGGCTACAAGAACAAAGTGGCTTTAATTTTCAAGTACATTACCTAGATTGTGGTGGCAATTGTTACACCTTTTAATGAGTTTTCTACAAACGATCGGCAGAAAATGTCAATTCTGCCGATAGATCTGCGAAAAGAAACATCTGTCCACAAAAGTTTATTGAGAAATCGCAGTAACAAAACGTCATTTTTTGATGATAATGCGGTTGACAATTACTTGTCGAGATCTAAACAGCTGAGATCGGTAATGCACTTAAGACGGCGACATGTATTCGACATGCGATAATTAGTTTCTATGTTTTTCATATTGTGTGGAGCTTTAAAAATTATACTAATTGTTTAAAACTGAGTGATATTTTCCGTAAAAATAATATTTCGTCATAGCCAGAGTTGCCAGATTATTTTTTCAAAAATCTCTCAAAACTCAAAAATTTATCTGGATTTGTCTGGGTCTATTATCTATATACAAGGAAATGTTTGCCGGGCTTCATTTTCAGTGAGCAAAAACAGGTCTCCCCACCTAGCGTATAGAAGCCAAAATCGTAAACAAATAGCAACATCTGACAAAATCTAGGAAAATTTTGAAAATCTCGGAAAATTTGGAAAATCTGGCAAAAGATCTGATTAGTTTGAGTGTCTGACGAAGCAAAAAAAATCTAGCATTTGCCAGACAAATCAGGTCATAGTCAATGAATGTTTATTTTTGTTGAACATCAGTAGATTGAGAATATTCGGTAGTGCGGCTGTTCAAACTCGTCAAGAGATGCAACGAACTACTATTGAACGATGTTGAATGTGGATGTCTGACGTGCACAATGCAGTAAACTCATTTCGACTTTTTAAGATTGTAGAACTGAGCATTTTGATGGTTTTTGATTAAGTGAACACGTCAATTCTTGAATTTGAAACTGTGATTAGTTTCCTTATAAAAGATGGATGGGTAATGCCAGGGACATGACCTAATGACATAAATGCGAACAGATCGTTTGAGCTCTATTATCTAAGACACTGTTGAATTTATCTGCCCGAATATGAAAGAGCTGTTGAACTTTTACCCGAGACCAAGATCCTGGAATTGGACCTAGTCTCCTACCTGTAATATAGTATGTACAGAATCAGTATCTGAATCTGTAATATGGCATGTAAGACGAGGATCTGGAGCTGGACCAAAACCAGTAACATGGTAATTCTAAATCTAGATCCAGACCCAAATCCAGATCTGGAAATGGATCTGACCCTGGAACTGGAACAGCTATATGGCAGTTGCAGGTTACAATCCAGATTCATAAATGGATCTTGAACTGAAACCTGAATTTTGAACCATGATCAAAATCTGATACTGCAAAGGCTTAAGGCCAGGTTCCTCGAAACAATTTAAAAATTAAAAAGTACGGGTGTGTAATGTCAGAGACATAACTGGATGTCGTGAATACGAATAAAACTGACACACTTTCTTTAAACTTCCGAATTCGAACTGGTAATTGATCGATTGTGTGAATTGTGCAACTCTCCCCTTTTTCACTACTAGAATTTTAAACGATGCGCCTAGACTAAATTACAGATTAGTTACATTAAACATTCTGAAACGCAATTAAATGTAATGAAATAACTAGATAGTTCTTTATAATAAAAATGGGCCGTATAGAGTACAGTAAAGTAAAATTTCGCATAATTCTTTAGGAGTATTATTATGGTTCTAAAAAGAACCGATTTGAAGAATTCTGCAATTAGGAACTGGACCTGAGCTCAAGTACTAAATTCAGAACTATTTTTCACCTGGAGCTGTTAGCGGAATATATTCAACAGTTGCACTATTTATGTACCATTTAATCCCACTATTTCACTGTCACGTTATTACACTTTCACAAAGTCACTATACTTTAATGAAGCATAACAAACGTTACAATACAGATACGCGTATTTCGGAATGTTATTTACATCCTTCTTCAGTGTGAAAACAACCTTATAAAACCGATACACTGAAGAAGGATGTAAATAACATTCCGAAATACGCGTATCTGTATTGTAACGTTTGTTATGCTTCATTAAAGTATAGTGACTTTGTGAAAGTGTAATAACGTGACAGTGAAATAGTGGAATTAAATGGTACATAAATAGTGCAACTGTTAAATTCAGAACTTAGAACAGACCCAGAATTCAGTTGGATTTTAGTTCTAGAACTACAATTTCGAAATTGAAATCAGTTCCGAAATCTTTTTCCAGAATCCAGTTCAGCACACAGGCTCTGAATTCTAAACCCGGAGCTAAGCTCTGAAACTTGAAGACGGTTTTTCGCCTCGACCATCAAAATGGGTTGTATAAAGTACAGTAAAGCAAAATTTCGCATAATTCTTTGAGAGTATTATTATGGTTCTAAAAAGAACCGAATAGAATTCTAGAATAAGGAACTGGACTTGAGTTCAAGAACTAAATTTAGAACCAAGAACAGAAGTTCTGCTTCCATTGACGACTGCTCCACCTGACGACTGAAGTCCAAATGAGAGCACGACCTGAGCGTTTAAGGTTTTTAACCACGCAGAAGGTACACTCTCCGAAGCTGCTGGTCCCACGACGTCTGCTTGCATCCAATGCACAAGAAGAAATGATCGAATTTCGCATTTTTTTTTTTTGCATAAATATCTGTTTATTAATCTTATTTTTGTGTATTACATCAACATTTTACAGTACAAGTGTTTTGACCCTTTGGCCTTTCATCTTTGTTGTTCATACGATTCGTTATTAATATTAGGTGTTTTAGTTACTCTTGTTTTACATACTAATGTTTAATCATAATATTTATTTTAATTATTTATAAAATGTCTACCTACTTATAACTATCCCTAACCTAATACGTACAAATTTTGAATTATTTGTATTTCAGAGATTGAGCACCTCTCTTCAAATTTCGTGCAGTATTGTTCGAATTTTTGTTCTAGTATATCCAGTGAGGCAATCTCATGTACTTCACTAGTCCTTGTCCAAGGGGGTAGATTTAGAATCATCTTTAAGATCTTACTTTGAATGCGTTGAAGCCTAAGTTTGTGTGTTCGTGCACAACCCCGCCAAACAGGGACTGCGTATTCAATTGCGGGGTAGATGATTTGTTTATAGACAGCCATCTGATTCTTCAGGCACAGTTTAGATGTTCTACAAATCAGCGGATACAGAGACCTAATGAGTATGCTGCATTTTTGAACGATTTTGTCAACATGTGACCTGAATATCAGATGTCTGTCAAAGGTGAGTCCTAGATAGATAACTTCATCGGACCATTGAATGACCTCATCACCGAATCGTATTCTGCATTCGTCTGATGGAACAAGTTTTGGAGATCTTGAATGTGGAAACAAGATGACCTGAGTTTTTGCTGCATTGATCACAATTTTCCAGCTTGTAAAATATTCCGTTAAAGCGTCCAGACCTGTCTGTAGTTTATTCTTCAGAGCATTAATGACACGACCTTTGTAAAGAATGGCAGTATCATCAGCAAATTGTGACAGAACACCACCACCTGGAAGAGGTGGGATGTCTGATGTGAAAATGTTGTATAGAATGGGACCTAGGATACTTCCCTGGGGTACACCAGCAGGAATAGTAAATCTTTCTGAAAGTGCATTATTCAGAGAAACCTGGAATGCTCTATCTGCAAGATAATTTTTGATAATTTTAATAAGATACATGGGAAAATTATACCGATGCAGTTTGAACACCAGTCCATCGTGCCACACATTATCGAATGCCTTTTCAATATCCAATATTGCCATGGCAGTCGTTTTGGACACTGATTTGTTTTGCTGGATGACGTTGTTAACCCTTGTGAGCTGGTGGATGGTGGATCTTCCTTTCCGGAACCCAAACTGTTCTTCCAGAAATATATCCTGTTCATCTGCAAAAGCAAGAATTCGCCTTTGTATTGACTTTTCAAACAGCTTGGATAGGGCAGAGAGTAAGCTGATGGGCAGATAGCTCTTGGAAAAGGAAGGATCTTTCCCCGGTTTCAAAACTGGGATAACTTTAGCTAACTTCCACATTGAAGGGAAGTAACCAAGCTCCCAGCACCTGTTAAAAAGTTTAGCTAAGAAGACAAATGAGCGAATACTCAAATGTTTCAGCTCAATGTTGAATGTGTTTTCGAAACCGGGGGCCTTCATATTTTTGGATTTTTTCACAAAAGCCATCAGCTCATTGGCAGTGACTCTACTTTCCTCAGGAACCAAGCTGTCTGATTGGTCAACCTCAGCTACGCTATCAGCAACGGCTCTTTCATATGGACTAACAATGTTGAGTCCTAAATTGTGAGAACACACAAACTGCTGGCCTAGCGCATTTGCCTTCTCTACTGGTGTGATTAAAGGTATTCCTTCAGCTGCGTCCTGGGGTGACATCAGAGGAGGAATAGGCTTCGGTTTTTTTCTTAAGCACCTTCGTTAAGGACCAGAAGGGCTTTGAATGTGGGAGAAGTTCTCGAAGCTTTTGCTGGAAGTTCCTGTTGCGAAGTTCAGATATCCTTTCCTGGATTATCCTAGTTAAGTTGTTATAAGTAGTCTTTCTATCTAGGATGCCAGTTCGTTGATACTGCCTCCGGTAGATATTTCGAAGTCGGATGAGTTTCTTGGTGACACTGTCAATTTGAAGAGAGGAACTCGGCATATGTTGTACTGGAACCGTCCTATCACGAGCGACTGTGATTGAATGCTGGAAGGAAGATAGGGCCGCATCGATTTCCATCGGGGAATCTAGTGGAACATTGATATTAATAAGTTGGTCGGCGATTTGTTGAAATTGGACCCAATCGGTGCGATAATAGTTCCTCCGTGGTTGAATAGGCACTGTTTCTGGTGAAGATCCCAACGTCAATATTACTGGCAAGTGGTCAGAAGAGAGCTCGTAGAAGACAACCGGAGAGCTGTCTATGGCGATGTTGCTGATTAATACATCCAAAATGGAATGAACTCCCGATCTGGAAAGTCGCGTTGGTTGATCCGGAGCGAAGATGTTGTATTGTCCAGCTTCGTAATCTTCGGCAAGTACGAATCCGTTTCGATTCTGTCTTCTGTTTCTCCACAGCTCATGCCGTGCGTTCAGGTCCCCAGCAATGATGAATTTGTTCTGTCGTCGAGTGAGCATAGCCAGATCTCGCTTCAATGATGCACACGTACCATCTCGAAGATTGGTTTGTTTGGGGCAGTACGCTGCAATGATGATGATGGGTCCCATCGTCGTTGTAATCTCAATTCCGATGGCTTCTATGAGTTGCAATTTAAAGGCTGACAGAAGCCTGTGCTGAATGGATCGTTTAATGGCAATGGCAACTCCACCTCCTCTGGTAGTTGCCCTGTCGAGCCTGTGAATCCTGTAATTGGAAATAAAAATAGAAATTTCAGGTTTAAGATGAGTTTCAGTTAAAATAGCAATATCGGCATTCTTCTCTTGAAGAAAGTCTGACAATTCAGCAGTTTTGCTCCTGAGTGAGCAAGCATTCCAATATACTATAACCAACTCATTATATTGCATATTCGATGATGAATTTGCCTAAGGCGTTGATTTGATCTAACCGCGTTCTGCAGTTTCATAGTTTTGTTGTCATTGTTTCAAAAATGACGATCAGTTGTTCAGCAGAAAATAAATCACCAGAGTCATCCTTTGCTTGTGGTTGATTATTGCCCCATCCAGGAGGGATTTTTGAGGAAGATTCTTTTTGTGATCCAGCGGCTGAATCTTTTGGATAGCTGCGAGGAAGTGGCGGCAAATTCGGAATATCCCTCTTCGGTGGGAGCCGTGGGAAATTAACTTCATCCTTCTGTGGAACATTCTTGCGCGTTGATTGTTTGCGGGACGCCTGTTGTCGAATTTTTGTGAACTCAGCACGTTTGGGACACGATTTGCTAGTAGATGGATGGTCGCCATCACAGTTCACACATTTTACAGCGATGTCATCTAGTAGGCAATCGTTGGTATTGTGTGGTTCGGCACATTTCCCGCACCGACTTTTCATGTGGCAATTCCTCGTTCCATGGCCGTAGTTCAAACAGTTCGTGCACTGTGTGACATCCCGATGTACCGGTTTATATTTTTGCCATTCGATGATTATGTGAAATAACGATTTAATCGTTTTCAGTTGACTCATGGTGATGGAGCCCTTCTCCAGATGAATCAGGTACAGTTGATCTCTAAACTTTTTGTCCGTATTATGGCGCTTCATTTTAAATACCATCAAAGGCTTTTGTCCAGCCTCCGACAGTGCCTGCTTTAGTTCGGCTTCCATAATGTCGGGTAGTCCTCGAAGTACAACCTTCATAGGTTTGTTGGCGGCAATATCGTGTGTGAAGTATTCCGCTTTTGTCTGCTTCAGATAGCATTCCACTCCTTTGTAGTGGTTCAAAGCCGGAACAGTTATTTTGTAGCCTTCAGTACATAAACGGATTGTTGTCTGTAGTCCTTTGCTGATCAGCGTGTTGAATTCCGAGCGTAGAGTTGGTGGGAAGCCCTTCAGGTAGAAAGGCGGCATTTTTTCCTTCTTCTGCAGTTCCTCTTCGACATCTACTGGCAGATCAGCATATTGGTTTTTACTCAGCAAACGGTCGTTTACCTGTACATCACTTGGCTTCAGACGCTTAGCATCCTTCTCGGATCTATGGCGGTTTTTACCCATAGCTTGGGTAGGTAGACAACTGCGAATAAAAAATAAAACAAAATCGAAATTAGTCGTAGTAGGTTATTCGTCTATCCACATCGAGTGTTAGATGACGAATTGATCGAATTTCGACCACGGTTCCCCTTTTATACGCAGTCAGTTGAAGATGTGTGCCTGACAACCTCAAAATCGTCGTCCTTGCGCGAAGAAGCCAAGCAAAAGTAAAGAGTTTTTCGCGTTGTTTTCAAAATTTGAGAAAACTTAATTTTTGAGTTGTTTGTGGTTATCTCTCACTGTTCAAAATATTATCCTAAATTCCTGATCATATTTTTGATGAAATGGTGAAAGAATTATGTTGCTGCCTTTAATACAAGTCGAGATATTCACGATTAAGTTCTGCCCATTCTTCCATATGGCTAATTTTGAAAAGACACCCCATAGTAAAGTAAGTCGTATTCACGACAAAACAAATAATAGTTCGCTTAGATAAACCAATATTGAATAAAGCGCTGGCAATCGATTCAACTGTGTAAGCCCAATCAACATATCACATCTAAACTATTTCTGTTCTTATGATTTGTTAGAAAATTCAGTTATTTTAACTGGTGACGAGGCCAGACAAACATCCGATTTTGTTACGAGACTTGTTTTTTTTCTTATAAACTTATCACTGCTTGCAGGTTGGGAGCTGTCCTCCCAAACTGGTAGTTCAACATTGATTTTTGCTGTTCAAAAATGAACCATTATGGTAATATGAACTGGTTGCATCATCTCATTCATATATGAATCATAATTGGTGATAATATTAACGCTACCATGTCTTTGGTAGCGGGTGTGTTTTGGAATTCGCGAAGTCAGAGATGACATGAAAAATGCAAATTCAAATCTTGTAGGAGCCATCACTAAAGTGACATTGCAATAACAATCCGGATATCCATATTGCATTCTGTCATATTCAAACTCTAGTGCAAAACCACTTTCTTATTTGTGTGAAGCAGTTCGTCGAAATGGACTGATTGGTAATTGAAAAATTAATGATAATTGCATTCAATCTAATGAAATAAATAATAAATAATCTGTCTATTCGGCAGATTCTTTCAACGCAAGTTTTATCGTTTTATTCCGGAACCTACGATAGTCTAGGTTTTAGGCGACTTGTGAACTTGGAAGATCTTAAAAGCAATTCCTGAAACTAACACCATAAAGGGAGTCAAAATCAGAATCAACTTTGTCCGATTGACTTGAAATTTTATACATATCTGCAGTATGACAATCCACTTGTTTTGCACTAATAGTATGAATAATCCGGTTCAAAATTGATGTTTGAAAAGGGCAGATATATTTTTTCATGCCATTTCTTCATGTTGTTATAACTCCACCGATATCAATTGACGCATCTAGCTGATAACGACCTATAAGCTGTGTTTAGACTTATGTTCGAATAATTATTTACCAAGCTTAACGAAACTCATTGTATTAAGGTATTATTCAATAGCACAGGTTACATAACTAAGTGTAGTGAGTTCTATACTTACTTACGCAGGTGTTTAATTTCCTGTACAGTCATATATAGTTAATGTTCATGAAAAAGAAGTATCAAAACCATTTATTAAAGTGAATTCTAGTACAGTTATTCCATTAAAGCCAGATAAATTAAGAGTTCGAGAAAGTTAGTTCAAGTAAACAATTGTGATAATTCCCGTATACTGAACTGAGTTGAGTTAAGTACAAGTAACTCTGTGATCATACTGCACCGCGAACTGTATAGTTGTCGTTCATGTGCGCAAACAGTTAGAAAATACCTACGTATCAGTATTGTAAGTATTACTTGTAAGAATCCGTTGATATTAAATTAGGAGAAATTGATTCTTAATGATTGATTCCGATTTCAACGGTTGATATAAAAATTACCATGACGGATTTGAAAAGTTGTTGTATGTACACTGTAATCAATGATTAGAAGGTTCTTAACGTGATGTTCAAGAGAAAGTAGACCATTGATTACAAGCCAGTTGTTATATGTTGGAGCCACGATTTGGAAGGATTTTTAGTGTCAGTAGGATCGTAGTACTAGCCATGAAATGATTCTGTGCGCTAAGCATCGGCTGCGAAGCCTGCTGGAACAAAAAGGCTAAATTACGCAAATGGAATGTAATGGTTCGCACTCTGCCTTCTACTATGGAGAATCTTTAAACATTCCAAGTTATAAGGATCGCTGTCGGTTTATTGAGCTGGATCCGTTGTGTATTCGTCGAGATGTTTGCAAGGTTCTTTTCATCATTGATTTGATACAATCTCATATAAACTGACTTAATCTTCTACGATTGGTCTCTTTCGACATCAATCGTCACAGTCTTCTTTTTTATTATTTTTTTTCAATTCCTCATGCTCAAATCAACTACAGATATAATGAACTTTATTCCAGTATGTGTCGTTTATTTAACTGCTACTCTAAGGACTTTGATTTTCATGTTTTAAGAAATGCAACGATGTTTCCATGATTGATGTTAATTTTCGCAGTCTGCACGATTTGGGTATTATTGGTATAAAAGATGAGGAAGTTTTATGCCTGTTTGAGAAAGAGATTAGATAATTTCAGCTCCAGTAGGCTTTTCCTTGCTCCTAATAAATAAATAAATTGATTGAAAAATACATAACCAAACTGAGTATAATCCAGTTGAATTAAATGCCGAATGCGGAATGCAAATTCTTTGTTATGAATCTACACATTACCGGTCAAAAGTTGGGTCCATTAGCTTTATTTTTTAATTCTAACCAATTGCGCCGTCCACTCAGTGGATTTTATCAAGCAAATGTGTCTTGCTAATGGTCAGAGTATAGCAGAGTATCAGAAAGGAGCGGTCGCCTTGCAAGACGCGTAGATCGAGCATAAACGTGTTCAGACTTGTTGTACTCTATCGATACGTCTAGTATCTACTACGCGTTCATCGTTGTGCTGCGAAAACTTACTTCAAGAGGTATATTCACATTTGTGTGTTACATTTTTCTTTTCAAAAAGGTGAGGAGAACATATTTTGCATTTAAAATCATAAGTGTTCGACACCAAATATTATGTGAATCGACGTAATTCAAAAAAATCATTTTATTATAAATATGTGAGTAAAATTATTTATTTCATGTTTCATTAGTAGAGAAATAGGTCGAACAGCAGAGCTAAGCGTAGAGACACGAGTAGTTATGGTGGCATTACAAGGTTATTCAACGCGAAAAATTGTTTCTAAAAATACAGTAAAAATAATGTTACAACGAAAGAGCCAGCTCTAACCATGGAGTTTGGAACGTTTCATCAATATTGTAAAGTGGACCCAAACTTTTGACCGTTAGTGTATGTATTTTGCCTTTCTCATATAGAAAGGTCAGGCAATCACTTGAAAAACCGACTAGTGTAAATTGGCCCGGAGGGCCCAGTGTCACATACCATTCGACTCAGTTCATCGAGCTGAGCAATGTCTGTGTGTGTGTGTGTGTGTGTGTGTGTGTGTGTGTGTGTGTGTGTGTGTGTGTGTGTCAAATAATCTCACTAGGTTTTCTCGGAGATGGCTGAACCGATTTAGACATACTTAGATTCAAATGAAAGGTCTCGTGGTCCCATACGGAATTCCTGAATTTCATTCGGATCCGACTTCCGGTTCCGAAGTTATAGGGTAAAGTGTGTTCAATATTATACACCGTCATTTAAACCGGCGAAACAAAACACGTAAAAATTTTTCTAAACTTGTCTCAAAACTACACAAATCGATAGTCATTATCAGTAGGCAACTAAACAAACCGGTTAGGGCTAATCTTTCAAGAATCGAACAAAATGATTTTTAAGAATATCCCAGTATTATATATGAGAGTATAATTGATATGAGAAAGGCATCATTACACCACTAGGTGGATTAAAACAGGTTTTTATTATTACGAATGCGGGCTCAAATGTTAATCGCAGGCACAATTATCACCATTGTTTCAACTAGCAAAATTAGTTTGCACACATAGAATATGCTCAAATTACATATTACTTAAACGAAAAAATGTACTATTTTTTTGATATGATGACTGAACATTACACTTAAAATGTAAAACAAATCATTGTGACACACAGAAAAAAATAATGAAAGCTACACGACATGTAATTCCATGATACTTTGATCGAATCAAAAAATTGATTGAAAATCATCATCGATGTAAAAGTTTATTAGAATGCCTTGATCTTTCAATGAATTATACAACATATTTTAATTTACGCTTAGTTTTGCTTTCAAAGTATATTGAAAAACTGATCTGAGGAGTAACTTTATATTCAATTTCCCGCTCAAATTATGTGCTTGAAAATAGATGTAAATATTTTTATCTGTACAGTTAACAATGAAATCGATAGATGCCTTTATTTTACCTTCTCTTGCACGTAAATTTAAGAGAATTCTGACGCTACTTTTATACCCATCCTTCAAGACTTCGCTGAGTTTTTGAGATCACAATTCCTTTTATTTGAGATTAGATAGATTTGTGCCCAAGTTGGAAAAACTTTTCCGTATTTCGTCCATCGTTGCATCGTGCTCTAAATGACAGTTTTAACCTTTTTTATCACACTTCACCCTATAACTCCGTAGTTATACGTCAAATAATACATTTCATTTGATTTTAGATTTGTGAAAACGGGTTTTGTCATGTCTGAGAAAATCAAGTATGTTGTGGAGTTTCCGACCACTATTTCCGGTTCTTACGGAACCGGGTCCTGGGAACTGATATAGCCAAAGTCGATTCGTATGACCAGCAACTAACATAGCCTACAATTGAAACCTACGCTTCACCTTATGACTCCGAAACCAGAAGTCGAATCCGGATAACCTTTCTAAGTAAGGAAGACAAAAATAAAAACGAGAGCGCTTGAGTTCGATTATATTAGCCCAAAACAAAACTGTATTTTAAGGAATATATTGAATTGATAACTGTGATAAATTTGGAGTGGAATGCAATTAACATAGGCTTGAAAATTTTGAATATTTTTTAATCTAATCCCTAATTTAGACTCCATCGTAGATTTCAGTACTTCAGCTAACACTAATATAACAATTTCTGATAATGCAGTAAGCTTGTTTCGAGAGAAAGCTACTTTCATGTACGGTCAATTCGATTAATATGATTAAAGAATTCGATCATATGTTGCACTACCGTCTAGCTAGGAAATGGAATAGACTAAGCCCGTTAAAATCAATAGAATAATGTCAAAATTCACGTACCATTCGGTGGTTTTCGTACTACCCATAACGTTCGGTAATTTGTATTATCGAACTACGTTGAGATTTAAGAGTGTCATAATATATATTTGTTGGAAAACGAAATGTATGGTTTTTGATAAAACATCTACATCATAAATAAGAAAAATAATAAGGAGCTACTCTGATACTAGAATGCTTTTGAGTCAATCATTCATTTACTCTCCACCGTTTCAGTACTTTTAGCATTCCATAAGTAATTATTCAATAATAATGAACCGTTAAGTTTTCAAGCACGTTAAATTTTGTACTTGTTTACTGTGTTACGACAGTTGTCATTAATATCTATTACTAGCATATGTAGGTCAAACACACGATTTGCCCGTCATTAATCACAAGCACCTATGCGCGCTATTGATTCTCCCATGTTCGTCTCTGCGATCCCAGCATCCCATAATCACCTACTGATCTAGTAGCCTCCACAGGAGCAACGCCATCGTTCAGCCGACAAAGAAAGGGTAAAACACTTTTCTTTTCGTTCACTTTGCTCTTCACCATGCATGCACAACTGAAAGTTCTCTCTCTTCGTTTTCATCTCTCTTCATCACGTTGGGTGACTTGGGTCCAAAGCGGTTGAAGTAGACACCAATGTTTACCCTCTGGTAAACTGCGGTTTTGCATGCCGGTCGTGTGCCTCTCACGGTCGCACAAGATCTTCTGAGCCTGCTGCGGGTAAATTCAAGCATAGTTTTTGACTTGCTTTGTTAGATCAACCGCATCATCCCTACCTTCTTCGCTCGTTGCTGATGAGTTCGAGAAGATATGCGAATTCAGCTCTCTGCTGTGGCTGCATCTGCAGTGTGTTTGACATACTCTCTCTGTCGCTCTTGTGCCCGGTATTCCACGAATGCTGCTGCTGGTTACATTTTGGGGTCCCAAACTCTCTGGAGTTCGTCGGAAACCTCTTCATTCACCTCCATTATTAAGGGTATTAAGGGTATAAATTTGATTACACCGCATCGAACCAACGTCAGTCATCTGTTTGCATTTCACGGGCCAACATCACCTAACCAAACGAAACCGAAAGTGGTAGGGAAATTGTTTTTGTCGTGAAATTGATTGCCAAGTAGTTGTATCCTGATTGTCGTGGTATCCTGAACAAAGTTTGCAGAACAGGATGAGAGCCTTTGTACTGGTGAGCTGCTGTTTGGCTCTTGCTTCCGCACGACCGGAAGCGGGATATTCATACAACCGTCCGTCATCTGGCGGAGGCTCTCACGGAAGCGGTGGTGGCGGTGGCGGCTATTCTGGCGGTGGTGGCCACGGAGGTTCCTCGTACAGTTCCGGCGGCGGTGGCTCGTACAGCTCCGGCGGTGGATTTTCGTCCTTCGGAGGAAGCGGTTTTGGAGGTGTGTTTTAGTGGTTTAACTAGAAACTGTTGAGTTATAGTGTCGTAAGGACTTTGAACAAAGACTCTGATGTAGATTCGTTACAAATGTGATTTTAAATTTCCAAAGCGTGGACGATTTTTGTTGAAGAAAATGACGTTGAGCGAAAGGTTACGTGAATCAATTGTTTGATTTTGGATCTCCAAATTGGACTTCGATTGTGATGAATTGCGACATTTTCAATTATGAACTTAGTGTTTTAGTGTAACATTCGTTATGTGCTTTGGTTGACACTTTGAAACATGCATTATTAAAGTGTGACGGCAATGTATGTTATAATGGGGAGATGAAATAAAACTTCATAATCCAAGTACCAAAATCGACATAAGAAGGGAATCAACGTGGAAGAATTTGTGAACAAAACAAACCACTAATTTTAATTCTTTGGAACAATTGGTTTGGTAGAATGTTCTAATTGATCTTGAAGACAACTCGATTTGAGTTTTGATAGTTTGTCGTCGTTGACTTTGTTACATTGAGGAACTGCTTGTTTAGTTGTGTCACCACATCTGTGATGCATTATATATATAAATAAACAAAAGTTATAAGAACTTGAAAATGTTCATCACAATTTTTGAATCAGCCGTTTCAAAGTTTTTGATGTATGATAACTGTTATCATTGATTTAATGTTTCGGAAAATTAACAAAATATTTTGGTACAGCTATTTTCATTGTGAGACTGAATTCCACATTACTAGAAGAGCAAGAATACTACTAATTCTCAAATACAATTTTTGTTTGCATCGGTTGTTATAGAAAACTTAAGAATTGTTGTAAAAAAAATCTGAAATGATTGTAGTTCATAGAACAAAAATTTGATACCTTTTTTACGAATATTTCAGTTAATATACGTAAATCTCGCTCTAAAAATTTCAAGGGGTAGGTTAAATGAAAAACTTGAAAAAACACCGGTTCGACTACGACTCTACTTTTATTTAGGTAAACAAAAGTTTCGTTTCAAAATTTTTATTGAACAGAAATGTGGGATCTCGCTTCAATCAACGTTTCCAAATGGGTGTGTGAATAGAGAAAACAATATTACAATAAGTTATGGCTTTTTGATACTTGCGAGTCAATTAATGTTAGGAACGAATTATGAATATGCTTGAACAAATATTTACAGTATTTTCTAGTATTCAATTAAACATTTTCATTATTCTGTATAATGGAAGGTAATGAAATTAATTGAAATGTATGTGCTGTTCTATTTTTGTATGATGTATGACAAAATAATATCCCCACACAGACACGACTTAAGACTATCAAATCTATTTATTTGTTGATTTATTTATTTGGAAACAGAGAATAGCCATATGGAATCTCTGCCTCCTTCAGGCATTTTATTTTCTGTTATATTTAAAGATTGCAACAATTCAACAGGTACATTGGATCAGTATCTACCGTGCCGATTGGAAAAATCGTCAACAGATAGAAAATAACAGTTACCGAAAGCGTCATATTAATTATTAAAATTTGACGTGACCGTCAGCTTGCAAAAGATACATTTAGTTAAGCAGAAGAAACTCTTCAAATTTATGCATTATTTTCCATTCATATCGATTAATATTATTATTAATAATACGTAAACAATGACGGAGCTAAATTGTATTGGAGCTCTCATTTCTTGTATGACTATAGTATTACACTCTTCAAAAATTATCGTAGTTCAAATAATTTGCGTGTTTATTTGAACGAAGGTGAGTGTACCCTTTAAATCTTATATACAAAAATAATGCTCGAAAACCCCCAAGATTATCAATGTTCAATGTTGGTTTTTGCCAAGTTGTTTCAAATAGAAAATATTTGAATTCTGCTTTTATATTTGTTAATACTTTCATAACCTGTTAGGTAAACAAAATTGTTGTATTCGAATGCTGTTAGCTGTCTAAGAATGAAAACAGTATAGCGAGAAACAGTAATCATTCTTCATGCTAAAAATTTGATATGACAAGCATACGTTACTAATGTACGTTACGTACTTACCATTTCATGTTAGTGAATATGTACCAAACATGAAAAGAATTGATCGTAAAACGAGTATAAATTGCATCGAAGTGTGTTTCTATATAGTTAACTTATTTAAATTCAAATTGAAAATAGTGCATTTTCGTACAGTTTAGGAAAATAAAAAAAAATATAAATGCTAAAAGCTTAAAAATGCAACTGAAGGAAAATGATAATTTTCTTATATTATTGAAAGTACATTGGGTTCAATAACAAAACACTGGATATTAAATTAAAAATGCTGAATTTTTATCTAGTGATTTTTTTCACTGGAACTAAAATCTAGAGTGGCATTTTTTATACTAGTTTCCAAATTATAAGCAGCTGCTTAGGCAAAACACCGTAATCCAATAGTATATTATTTACTTTTCAATGCTAAAATTCAATCAACATTAAACATTTTTAACAACAAAAATCTGCGCTGATTTGAAATACCATTCGAGTATTCGAATATTTTGCAATGAGAATTACATTTATTTACATTGCGTCTCGAAGTATTTCGAAGAGCCTCCCAACATCTATTCTATTGCGAAATAGTCAACAGAAAATAAATTTTTTTCATCAGGTCTCATTTCAACTGAATAATGAGGTAAAGGGAAATCAACAACTACGTTAGTATTAACATCACAGGTAATAGCTGACAGTGTGTCGTTGTTCAGTTGTGACAAGCATTTTATTTTCCGTTTGTGGAGTATGTAATTGTTCTAATTGTGTGTATTTCATAGCTAAACTGATTACACGCCTGAATTATCTACTGTTTGCAAGATTTAATGCGAGTGCTTGATGGTAGCTTGATCAAAGATAAACCACAGATAACAGATTTACAGACTTATTTTTTTCAAAATCCTGTGTAAATTTCAAATTTGCTATTCTTTGGAAACACTACTGCCACCTACTCGACTATTCGACGCGATCTCTCAAAACGTTTCACTACGTTCTTGAGCGATAAAAGAATCCTCCTACCTGTTATAGAAATATTCCAACTATGAAAATGTTAACTCTTGCCACACGATTTTCCGAAGTGTTAAAGGCAACTTTTTTCCATGTCGCATAAATCACACGAGAATTCGATCGGAATAAAACAGAAACAAACTTGTCATTTTAACCAAGAGCAAAACAAAAATCTAGCGTGAAGTGAATGTTTCACCCAAAATTGTGTCTTATGTGAAAGCGGCATCCAAATCGTGGTGGCACCTCGTGTCGATCGTGGTGACATCTGCAAGTGTTCGCCATGCAGATTGAGCAAATTTTACACAAAGTTCATATGTGAGCCTGTATATCTGTTTTCTGTGGATAAACTCAAGATTATGAAATCCAATAAAAATCAATACAAAATTCTTGTTCAGTAAACCGTAGGACTCAGTAATGGTACACTTTTATTAATCCCTTGTTGAAAAGCGTCAATAAGCATAAAAAAGCACGGTTACACTACGATACCGAAAATTACAAATTATGCGGTAAAGATATTTGATCCGATTGCTTCTAAAGCGAATTAAAACGTCTTACACGAATTAAATATTAGGCTTTATTGATTCCCATTTATAATTGATTATATTGAACTACCTCTACATCCAATTACAAAAAGCCGATGTGATGCGAGATTGTTCGATATCACCTGCCATTGAACTCGATTTGTTATTCATATGAAAACAAACATCGTCATAGTTACGGCGCATATGACGACTAAACTGTTTACTGTTTCTTTTCAACTATTCATTGAACTGCCAATAACGGTAAACCGAGTTCATCGAGATGTCCTATTTGAACGGTACGTGAAATATCATTAAATACTCCATCTTGAGTTTAACTTTGGCTTGATGTTCTTCTATTGCCTAGTTGCTTGTTGTGATCACATGTTAAAGGGCGATGCACTCAGAAATACAGCTGTTTTGTTTGCAATTCATATTATTTATCCATAAGCCTCACAATTCGATTGTTAATCCGGCAAAGTTTGGAAAACAAGAAAAGAGAATTTTTTTAACAAATAGTTCCAAACAGATTGAATGTATTTATAGGTTTATTAAAAAGGAATCAATAATGTCATTATATGAGGATAGTATGATTTATAATTCACTGTGTACAACTTAAGCTGTTCTACCCGACGAAAAACAGAACGAATGAGATAAAAGAAATGGTATTAAGTGGATCGTTAAATGCTAGATCAGTAAAATGAGGTTAGCCAGCAAGGAAACAATATGATCTTCAACGGGTGCGCACTTGTTCAGCATTATTAACCCGAGTTGTTTCTGAGATGTGTTCACACGTATACCAGAGTAGTTCAGTGTGTCCCTGTTAAAAAGAAGGTTGTAGGCTTTGGCCGTCTTTTTGGGCGATACCGTCTCTATTTTTCAATTTTTTCATGGCCGTTTCATCCATTTATCTTTTGCTTTGGTCTATTCCTCGCTGGCAGTGATGAAAAGTAAATATATGGCTAAAAAAGTGATATGAGTCGAATCGTTAAATAAAAGTTCGTTATATTTGTTGCAAAAATACCTAATCATAGTTGAAATTTTGCATAAAGAAAAAATATTTGATTGATAATTAGGTTTTTTCGATTGAAAATCTTTGCGATTTATTTCGTTTATAGTTTTATATAGGAAATACTTTGACTCTACGTGCAGGGTTAGTTTGAAAAATCTTTCAATTTCTTATTATTTTTTTAACAACTAAGCATAACAGTCGGTTTTGCTTTTTGTGACATTCAACTAATCAGAGAATACTTGTAAGAAACCAGAGATGAAAATTATTGAGTGATAGTGCTCAAGGGAGAGCAGGAATGTAAAAGTATAGAACGGAAAGATGAGACGGGACAAGGTTAGTCATCTTAAAACTAATGTATCAATTACTTAATTAGGCCGCATGAAGAAACTACGAACTTTTCAGTTTACTCCACCCATTAGGGTCTGCGCAAACTATGACTGATTTAGCTGCAATTCCGAGATCCGAGAGCCCAATACCGCTTGATAGGTCACAACTCAGGGCAGTTAGGTAGATTCATCTCTTTCGTGACAATATGAACTCTATTTACTTTATGTCATTTAAAAACATTTTTAGCGTAGTGACAAGATGCCAAATCAGGCCAGAACGAAGGTGCTTCATGGATGCATGGGAATGGAAAAGATCGCTTCTTTGGGCATTATGCGCGGTAAATTTCCTTGTTTATAGTTCCGGTAGTGATGAAGCTTTGGTTCACTCGGCCACAACTCCATATTGCCTGCCAAACCAAACATTTTTTGGGAAACCTGGCCTTTTTATTCATCCTGAAATACTCATCTATGCCGTTCCGTTGCATGGTAGTATAAAAATTCATTACGTGAAACTGCTAAAATTTCTCTAGCACATAAGTTCATCGTCTATTCTGATGCAGGGAAACTTTGCCA
The DNA here is from genome assembly GCF_030247185.1 of Malaya genurostris. Taxonomy (NCBI): domain Eukaryota; kingdom Metazoa; phylum Arthropoda; class Insecta; order Diptera; family Culicidae; genus Malaya; species Malaya genurostris. Next base: position 103,919,338 of record NC_080570.1, on the reverse strand, counting down.
AATATTCGCTATACAACTTGCGAACCTGGGTTTTAGCCGTCACATTCTGATTATCATTACGGATCGGTACAGTTTTCACTGCACTTTGCCCGTGCTCGAAAGTATGCTTGGGGACATCTTTATTTTTCTAGTCACAGTACTTACCGAAAGATCTGGTCTCTTCTGCAATAATCTCTTCACCTTCTGGTGGTTCCTGAGATCCATTTCTGTTTCCCCCTCAGCCGTCTTAGCTGTTATTAAACCTGAATCGAAAGATTTAAGAGCGTTATGAACAGTGCTGGCAGGATAACCAAACTTATTTGCAAGTTTTCTAATTGAAAGATCCGGATTTTCATTGCGATCGCACTCATTTGCTTTTCGCACTTGCTTTTCTTTCAAATGAACAGAAATACGTTCTTGTCTGTGAAATATTTGACGCGTTGAGAATTTCCAGAGGTACACGTACTTAGGGGTGTTCAGTTTTTTTTTCATGAACGAGCACTAAGAGATAAAAGTTAAGTTACTAGATTTTTTTTTCATGCATAAATGACCCTTGTCAGTTTTCACTTTTGCGTTCTCTGTCTTCGCATCTTTCATCTCTCTCCCGCTTATTTTATGTTTCTCCATTAATAAAGTTAACTGATATTCAATTAAAACGTTACTTGCACGCCCTCATCACATGAAGTTTTTCATTTTCAACATTTAATAAATACATTAAAAAATCAAATACCTCTTAGCATATTGCTCAAAAATAATTAGAGCAATTTTTCAATCGATTATTATTGATTGTTGATTATTTGAATTTTGAAATGCAAGCTTAAATAATATTCTTAGTTTTTAAGTTAACTTGTACCCCGGGCAACAAGCAAACAGACATGATGAAGATTGAAAAAAAAATAATTTACCTTTTGTTCCCTCTAACATTTATGAATTTTATTATTGTGTCTCTTTTTGTTTTCTCAACTTATTCAACTTAAAAGAGACGTCGATACAACTATTCTGAAAGCTTTACTGAACTCACTGCATAACCTAAACATATATTCCTCACAACCATAGCTTTTTTAATACCAAATTAAAGCCGATTTTCCTGATTGCTCTGAACACACAGAAGGTCGAATAATGACTGTAATGATGGTAGAGTTTAGGATTCCCGCTACAGAAAACCGATTTGTGGTCCATGGTTAAATAACATTTCGTTCGGTGTTTTTTTTTGTACGATGGTTTGGTGCATTTTTTTCTCACATATCATGATCACTTGCTGTTTCAACGCATGCTTCTTGGGTTGATGTAATAGATTTTTTTATCCGATTTGTGCGATTTTTGCATTTTTGTCTAGTATTGGAAAAAAGCAAAATTGCTTAACACAATTGTAGAGCAAATCGCTTTGGCAATCCCATGACCGTCCCGCAATTGAACAAAATTTTAATTTTTTACTTTATGGCGGACTTCCATGTCAATATTCTAATCATTTCTAGCAAGCGCTTGTTTTGTATATAAGAGCCATGTGAATAGAACCAGTTAGATAGAACAAGAAATAATGCGATTATGCAAAAGTCGACGAAACATAGGAACATAAACATCCACAACAAAACACATAATGGTCTTTATCATGAACCGCAAAATCTTATTTACATGCACTATTCACCCACCCAAACGTAATGCATTCAACTGAAATGAATGAATTAACTTGTGGTAGCTAGATCATATTTCGAATCGAATGTTTGTTGTTCAAACTAAACTAACAACATATTTAATTTATTTCACTTAATGCCATTGTTAACCACAATGTTGTATATTATGTATCACGCAACATTAGCATCCTACTGCTCAAACAGGTACACCTCGGACACGTCCCAAAGCCACAATTGAACCGATAATTGAAAATTAATCACATCGTTCCCTCTGCAGCAAAAAGGGGCACACGACCACAGTTTGCGGTCATTAGTCAGTGCCATGCACATGCCTGCTGTCCTTCGGTCAACTATCGAATGATCCTATCAAATGATTTCCTTTGACTGAAACAGGTGATGAAACGCAATTATTCAATAGACTGGGTGCCGCTCTCGCCTACCGCCCAGTGAAATGGCTCGGTCGATGACTGATAGAATCTAATTATTTTGTTCCTTAGTTGGCTTGCTGAAAAACAAGCAACTCAACATATTGAACAACTAACAGAATTTCCTTGAACGGAATGTGGAGGACAACAAATTTCGCTTTCGGATTTAATTGCTCTAATTATAGTGTTAAGAGCCGGCACAGCCCGAATTTCATTATGTTAAACCGACAAGTGTTATTGACAGTTTTCAATTTCATTATTGATGTCGGTTGTAAAATTGGATTTTTAGTACACTACTGACCTGGTTTCAACCTCACCCCATAGGTTCATCGTCATTCAGCTCCGGTGGTGCTAGCTTTGGAGGAAGCAGCTTTTCCGGAGGCGGCGGCGGAGGCGGAGGTGGCTACTCCGGTGGCTCCCAGCAGGCAATCATTCAGAAGCACATTTATGTCCATGTACCCCCACCAGAGCCAGAGGAAGTTCGTATCCAGCGGCCAATTTCATTAGCTCCGGCTCAGAAGCACTACAAGATTATCTTCATCAAGGCTCCATCGGCTCCTGCCTATCAGGCACCACAGATTCCACTGCAGCCCCAGAACGAAGAGAAGACTCTGGTTTACGTATTGGTCAAGAAACCCGATGACCAGCAAGACATTATCATCCCGACGCCAGCTCCAACGCAGCCCAGCAAACCGGAGGTCTATTTCATCAAGTACAAGACTCAGAAGGAATCCAGCGGAGGTTACTCCGGAAATGCTGGAGCCAGCTTCAGTGCCGATATTGGTGGCTCTATTGGTGGTGGTCACGATAGCGGAATCAGCAGTGGACACGGGGACGATCTCAGCGGAGGACATGGCGCTACGGCTCCGGCTGCCCAGTACGGACCACCCGGCAAATCTGGACCATACTGAACAACGCAACACCGAACGTATTCCGGACCACGTAGCTAGTCGAAAAACACAAACGAACAAACATACCGCATTCACAAACACACACACACACACTCACACAGCACTAATTCGCTGTAGAAGTTTGCTGGAGCATTTCCGGTTTCCTGAAAGACAGCGTCAGCCGGAAACCGGAAGGCCGAGGCCTCTGTTGTACATAGTGCTTCCTTCACGAGCAATTTTTCTTAGAACGTAGGACGTAATTTTTACAACTTACTATAATTGTAATCTTGTTTTAATTTTTAGAAAAAATGCAATTAAAACGGTGACAAATTTTAGAAAAAAAAAACAAAATAGTTTTTTGAATTTCTTGAATAGATGACATATTTTTTTTTTAATTTGAGGAAAATGCTCCGACACTCTATCATACATTCGTGCTTATTTCAGAAATCAGAATAACATAGTCAAAATTATGTTGATACTAAATATTTTGTTTTTCAAAAACATGCGTACATTGCTTCACGTTAAATATAAGGGACTCTTTATTGCCACCTATCGAGCTGTTCGCCTCAATCTTACTAAATGTTCCACTTCATTCCGGATCAATAACAAACTTCTCCTGTTTATAACAGTAATTTTCCAACAACATCGGCTGGAACACTTCACACTAGATTCCCGCAAGTGTTAAACTCGTGACTTTGTCAATACGTGAATGCTTTTGTGGGATACATTTGTTCCTCAAATATGGTTTTTTTTAATTTCTAAATTTCAATGTATTCAGAGGAATATTTAGGGAAAATGTTAGAATTAAAAATGTTGTTTACCAATATAATAGGGCAAGGTGTTCGGTTGCCGGTTCCCCATAGTAACTTTTGACAGAAAGCAGATAGTGTCATTCCGCCAAATGTCATGTGTGTGTGTAATAGCAGCACGTTCTTTTTGTACCGAATGCCAAAACAAACAGACGCTTGTACTGTTTGCTGCACTCAAAACAAATTTCAATTGCGTGAAAATCAACGCAAAAGTTTTTTATGACTTTTTTTATAGCATCTTAAATTGAAAAGCACCAATGGGAAGGTGAGTGGATTGAATATGTATGAGGTGAAATCGATGTATTTCGTGACTTAATACCGGATGCTATCAACATTTTTGCAACCAAATTTTTTTACGTCATTTTCAAAATGTCTACCGATTTCAGTTACCGGCACCCCAAGAGATGATGACAAGTCTGCAAATTTGTATGTAAATTATCAAATTTCTTAGTTAACATGCGAACCTTTTTTCGTCTAAAGACTTTTTACAGACTTTAGAAACTTCGATAGTTTGCAGACATTAGTGAAAAACTACAGAGTTTTGAAATTAACGCGATCTTTTCGTTTTACTAGCTAAACTTGTGGTATAACCTGGCATCTCTGGTGATATGCAACACGTGCACAAATTGACGACTTCAATACATCCGTCATATAAGTAAAAACTTTGGTTCTCTGATTCTGTTAGCCGACTGGCGACTTCAAACAAATCGTCCAAGTCAAGGAAAATGAACTTGCATGCACTGATTAATACCGTCAAACGTTGCTTAGTGGATTAAAAGCCAATAAATTCGACCGCAGTATTCAATTCCGCGAAGCCTGTGGAAGACCGGAAAAATCAACATCAATTCCAAATCATTGGCCAAAAGAGCCAAGACGAAGTCACCATCAGACAATAAAGACTTTTGTCCAAAACAACTCTGAATAGAATAAATTACGTTTTTTCTTTGAATAATTACAGTTTTTACTCATATTTTGCATTTTTAGCGAAATTTCTTGGGGTACTGGTAACCGAACATCTTTTTTGAAATGGCCAAAATTTATGACTTTACTGAATTGATAATAAGGTTTCATCAATCGATTGAATCAAATTAGTTTCTTATTCAGTTGTTAACTAGAGACTTTAGCTTTCCATTGATGTATATATGTCCGCATAATGCGCACTTAGGCAGAAGTTATAATCTTAAAAGAAAAGGAAGTCGGTAACCGAACACTCTCCCCTACAAATGAACGGTACAGTTTAATTTCAAAATTTATAATGTTGACAATTTTTACTATTGAATGTTAAATTTTTGGCAACACAAGTCTCTGAATTACGTCAAAATTCACTTTTTACTTTACTTTTCTTTTTATATTATTATCTTTATGAAAGAAAAGGGCTACACGGTTAGTTTTGCATTTTTAATTGACTTCCGGCCCCGCATTGTGAAAAGTAAGACACTTTTAATGCAAAAAAAAAATTCTTCTAAATTTTCACACCTAGACAAATTACTGGTTAATTCTCTAAACAATTCGTGAATCGAATTACATTAACCCTTTCACGACCATAAGATGTCCAGAACGAAATATGCCAGTACAACACAGTATTTTTGCTATTGTGGATATAAAGTAAGAGAATATCACCAAAAAAACATAGCAGAGTGCATAAGTTTCCTATAACTTTATGAGAAATATTTTCCCTATGATCCTCAGAAATAAATAAACATCGAGTTGGATTTATTATATCGTAATTTAGTTTATTGCTTTAATTATCAGAATAGTAAAATGAATGGTAAGTTATGGTATTCTATGGAACGATTTCGTGTACTTGTTTAGCACAAGTGGACGTTGCACATAACACATTTATTATGTATTCTATTTTCTATACGTCGTTTTGCACAAACTTTTTTAGTGCAATAAAGATTCATAGTTATTTTGTTTTATTCGTTCAGAAAGTCTTGGAAATAAGTTTTTTTAACATTCAATACAAAAAACATCGATTTAATAATAATTGAAGAATCGATAGCGATTTTTACATAAGGAAAAAATATTTCCCTTGTTTTTTCGATGACGCTGCTAATTCACCTAATGAGAATAAATATTTTCATTTCTTACGTACAATTACACTCTACTGACGTTATCGTTAACATATATGTGACAAGTCGAACCGTCGAATGTGGCAACTTTGCTTAATATACTGTCCAGTTATTTTACCGAAAGAGTATTTTCGACGTCATGAATTTTGACAGTGTGAATAAATATCGATAAATATCAATACGTTAGCTGTAGTGTGAAATTGTAGGCTCTGTTAGCTTGAACATGTTCAAAATTCAAACGCGAACAACACAACGCAAGTTGACGGTGCAGCTTGACGAGCCGTGGTATCTAATGAAAGCAATTTAAAAATAACCTCGATACAGCTTTTGAGTCATTCTTATCTAATGACAGGAGATAATTACAGGATTATGGCATCTATTTTCATTTTTGTTTTGTTTCAAAACAAGAAGTACAACAGTATAGATCAAGCGTTAAATTCAAATAAAACGTTCGATTATTCAAATAAAACGAAGATCTACATTAGCTCAAATGAATTGTATCAATAGAAATGCTAGGATAAAAAATTGCTACGGATACCCTATTGATTACTTGTGAAATGAGACTTTTCCTTTCTGTCGAATGTATCCGTTTATAGCGACGATTCGATGTATGTCTCTCGCTAGCCGTGATCGTCTAGTGGTTAGGACCCTACGTTGTGCCCGTAGTAACCCAGGTTCGAATCCTGGTCACGGCAATGAAATTAATAATTGTCACGGGCAGAGAGGGACTTTTTTGCAAGTTATTGGTTGACAAATCGGTCGTAAAATTTAAGATAAGCTTATAAAATTTAAAGTATCGGTTGTACTTTAAAAAATACTACTCAAAATCAATTACATATCAGTCCGGGAGTTTTGCTAACACATTTGAATGAAATCGAAGTTCAACCAGTAAAACAAGGAACAAAATGTTTGCGAATTTTTACTTTACCTCTTTGACCTATCATTGCAGTAGCAGTTTTTGTTGTAATAAACTGAACTGATTAATCGAAGACGAAACCTGAAAGCTTTCTGAATGCATGGTTATAAGCGAAAAAAGAATTTGGTTTGCAAAGTCGTGAATCATTTGAATCATGTGAGCAAGAGCTTAGCCAGCAGTTCACAGAATATTTCGCAGTATTTTCTATGGTGAATTTAAATCCCCGCACGGCCTCAATGCTCTTGTTTTTAATGACTTACTTTAGACTTAGATGAGGCCTTCCGACTATGCAGTCCCAGACAGCACACCACTGGTCATCTTCATGAAATGTTCAACCGAAAAAATTACAGAGTTGTTCACAAGATACGACTGAGCACAAAGACAATGATGTTCACTTATTAAATTCAAATTTTTTATGATGGTTAATGCACTTAACTAAAAACTTGTTCCATTCAAAACGCATAGATTGTTTTGCGATTGAGAAAATTGACGATTAGATTGTTTCATAATAATTAATTCCACCCTTTTCAGAAATTTTCATACAAAATTTAAAAAAAAACATACTCTAACTGTAATGTTGTATGCTCTATGATTTCAAATCCACTTAAAGGATTATAGTTTAGAACAACCTCAATATACCAATACCAGAAGAAGTTAAACGATTTAATATTATACCAATAATAAATTTCGGTATATATTCGTTAAAGAACACATATTGTAAGAAATCGTCACAGGGATCATTCACAAGTGACGACTTTTCAAGTATGTTATTTACTTGATTTACTGTGATTTTTGTTGTAGAAAAAACTGTAAACCTACCAGTCTTTTGGTTGGGAATAAGAGAACCTACTAACTTATCAATTTTATAAACAGTGAATCGATTCAATAGAATATTGCATATAGTATGGTCGGATCGTATCTTTAATACTACTTAATTATATCTAATGATTCTGTATAAGTTAGTCTGCCCAACTTCAAGATAACTCTAAAAATTTTATTCTAAATCTTTTGAAACGGTTTGTTCCTGGTTGTCTGAATTTTTATCAAACATTAGACCTCAAACATTTTGCTTGATCAGACCATGTCAATTAGGTTACATGATTATGGTTCATTTTAATAATAGTACTTATAGGCTTATACTGATAATTAGTCACTGTGTTTTATGCAAAATTTGTCGAAAAAGAAGTATCTATAATTGAGAAATTCCATGCAGTATCGGCTGGATTTTAGCACGACCCTCTTCAATTTGCATGAAACTTTACATGTGTATTCGGTATAGCAAATAAACTATAAAAAGCCACATTATTTTTAAACAATTATAGCTGAAAATCTATAGCTTTTATGGAACTTGTGTCTACTAAGAGGTGAAAGGTAATCAATCGAACGTTTTTTTTAAATAAACACTGAAATAAATCTTCCTATTTTTTATAAAATCAAAAATAAAGCTTATATACCACTTAAAACGTTAAGTTAGAAGAAAACTAATGAATGCTTAAATAAGTTAGAGAGATGATCGACAAAACAGCTTCCAGATTTTTTTTTTAAATGAGCTATCATATTATTTATGAATTTGCAAAAAAAATAGCTTAAAGGTTGGTTAAAGTATAAAATAGACTATATAATTACTAAGACAATCAAAACATGAAAATATATAATTGTACATTGCCTCTTGAATACAGCCCGCCGCATTATCGATTATGAAAAACCGCATCTAATTAATAATAAATGTGTAATTTTACAAACTAGTGATATTTTTTCGATTTGGTTTTCAAAATATCTCGAAAACAACTGCTCTCATTTTCTTGACTTCAAAGAAGAATTTGTTCTGCCCTCGACATCTTACGAGCCTAAACAGTATGCCTTTAAACTTATGTTATTGAATGAAAAAAAAAGAATTTGTTCAAAATTTCACAAGGATTCCAATCTCTATGGTCTTTTTCATTGATCTTAGCTTGAATAATAATATTTCATGATCAGACACAATTATTCCTATCAAAACATCGATTTTCAAAAACATTCATTGGTGTGCTTGTAATATGACGTTTTTTGTGGTATAAAAAATAAGAAAGAAATGCGGGGGAACATAGAATTTTGAAAAAAAAATTATTAATTTTTTTTGATAAATCGGAAGATTTTGTTTAGCGTATACTGTTTTCTACATTTCTATTGAGTACCTAAAACTTTTTTTTATACATAATTTTTGTAGATCATTTTGAGTAATAATTGTTTAAAAATAGAATAGTGTAAAGTTAGTAAAAAAAATCTCTACACCTGTGAAAATACTTTATTTGCCATACCGATCACACACGAAAATCGAAGGGGGTCGTGACGTCATTTTCGCATGCTGTGATTGGTTTGTGGTCACAGCTCATAGGGTTATTCGAACCAATTTTTCAATGGTATACTAACAGTTCGGCTGAAAAGTTCGTATCGTTTAATAGAAACACACATTTTATTGCCAAAATTCGTTTTTATTTTTCTACATAATTGCCATCAGAGGCGATACAGCGATTATAGCGATCTTCCAACTTTTCGATACCATTTTTGTAGTACGATTTGTCCTTTCCCTCAAAATAGGCCTCAGTTTCAGCGATTACCTCTTCATTGCTTCTAATTTTTTTACCAGCGAGCATTCTCTTGAGGTCTGAGAACAGGAAAAAGTCACTGGGGGCCAAATCTGGAGAATACGGTGGATGAGGGAGCAATTCGAAGCCCAATTCGTTCAATTTCAGCATGGTTTTTCGTTGTTATTTTTGATCGATTGTGAGCTCACGCGGCACCCATTTTGCACAAAGCTTTCTCATATCCAAATATTCGTGAATAATATGTCCAACACGTTCCTTTGATATCTTTAGGGTGTCAGCTATCTCGATCAACTTCACTTTACGGTCATTGAAAATCATTTTGTGAATTTTTTTCACGTTTTCATCGGTAACAGCCTCTTTTGGACGTCCACTGCGTTCATCGTCTTCGGTGCTCATATGACCAGTACGAAATTTTGCAAACCACTTACGAATTGTTGCTTCGCCCGGTGCAGAGTCTGGATAACACTCATCAAGCCATTTTTTGGTATCGGCGGCACTTTTTTCATCAAAAAGTAGTGTTTCATCAACACACGAAATTCCTTTTTTTCCATTTTTTCACAATAACAAAAGTAGCTTCACTCAAAATGCAATATCTCACAAACTAATAATCAGACAGCTGTCAAATTTATACACGTATCTTTTGAAGGTTGGTACTAACTGAAAATGGTATGGATTTAATTCTAGTGGCGCCCTCTCATAGAAACGATATGAACTTTTCAGCCGATCTGTTATAGAAATACTGAAATGACGATGCCATACATGTTTAAGTTAAATGTTTCCGAATCTATTGGTTGGTAATCACATCAATCCATCAACAAATGACTAAATTATTATCAAAAAAAGAAATTATAACAGAAAACGATTAAGCGGATAGTTTTGCAGTTTTTAATTGACACCTCATTTTCCGATCATCGAACCGTAACAAGCTCATAACAAAACGCTGTTATCGTGGCAAGTGCTGATATAAATCTGATCTCGTTAGTGGTTAAAATATCAAAATTTTCTAACAAGTATCAAAAAGAGAAATAGTTTAGATATGATATGTTGATCGGGCTCTAACGTTTCCCATACGTGCGGCATCTCACCCTGAGGTATAGAATCTCACTCGGATTTGTATTTTTTATTCAAATATAAATATCAAGAACAATTTTTATTTTTTAGTGCAAAGTCATTCTGCAATATATAGTAGATTGTCTTTTAGCTTTTAATAACAGAAAGTTAAGATCCGATTCAGTAAATAGTTTGGAAGAAATATCGATTTTCAGAAAGGAACAGCATCTTATCCGAATTTACCCTATATCTCTGGAAATACTCCATAAACGCGTGAAACATTTCGCAGGTCTGTTCATTGTGTAAAATCAATTTTCGGTGATACTACAAGCTTTTAGATCGACGATGGTGAGCAAGTGCGAAAAGCGATTGTGTGCGGTCGCATTGAAAATTCGGATCTGTCAGCAAGAAAACTTACAAAAACCCTTTTTAATCCACCTAGTGGTGTGATAATGCCTGATGATTTCTCTTTTTTCATAACAGTCTCATGAGAATATATTTCATACTTTTATTAAATAATTTCGGATACTAATTTTGACACCAATTGATTCAGATTGATTCAAGTAGTTCACAAAAGAATGCTTAAGTGTTTATGCCACACAGTCAACATAATTTTTCCAAACTAGTGCTTGACATTTGCGTTTCCTATTTGTATGAGAACAGTGATGCTAATCTAAAAAAACCCTTCTTAGTCCACTTGATCAATGGCCCGACAGTAGCATTCAAACGAGCCCAAGTTTGTTAAAATCGGTTCAGCCATCTCTGAGAAAATTGAGCGCGTTCAAATATCTTCGAAAAGTGCACACACATACACACACACACACACACACACACACACACACACACACACACACACACACACACACACACAGAGAGAGAGAGAGAGAGAGAGAGAGAGAGAAATATTTTCCGATATCGTCGAACTGAGTCGATTGGTATATAACACTATGGGTCTCCGAGGCTCCGTTCGAAAGTCGGTTTTTCCAGCAATTCTAATACCTTTCTATATACAAAGGCAAAAAGTTTGGTTTTCCAGATCGCTTACCGAATAATTTGGATCAACATTCTCGACATATCCGATTTGATTTTTTAAGGAAGCAACCGGAAACCTTGTGAAAAGAGGATCCCGAGAATGCCAGGCTAAAAGTATGATTAACACTCCTAATACCAAGCCTAAAAAAGTTACGCGAAGCACCAAGCCTCAAAAAAAGTTGGAACGGTAACTTTGAGCTATCATAGCTCAGTTGTTACTTGAGCAATTTCGATAAATTTTTCACCCTCGAATTTTGTGAAGTTTGTAGATTATTTTAAGTATATCATTATTGATGATCTTTTAGGAAAAACTAATGAAAATCTGATTTTTCCCGTTCCAAGTTTTTTTTCAAGCTCAAAACGTGCCCTATCTGCATTCATGCGGCACCTGCATCGCGAATCGGATATTGAGAACTTCAACTTTACCGAGTCATAACTTTGTTGTTAGTCAACCGATCTTCAAAATTTGTACACCATTGGAAAGGTGTACAAATTCTCTGTAAAATTTGTACCAAATTTCTTGAGATTCTTTGAACGGATATATAATTTTGATCATCAATACATTGTTTCTGGTAATGATTCCAATATTTTGAATCAAAAAAATTTACATGTCATCGCTCTAATTTTTGAGTTATATACAAATATGTCCAAAAAAAAAAATGAAAAATTCATATATATTTATTAATTCATCGATTTTTTAATGTTTTCTTTTGATTGTGCAGGAATGGTAGTTGAGCGAAAATTGTAGCTGATATCACTAGCAATCGAATGATGTATAAAAATATATAGGTCATCGCTTTGAATTTCAAGATATTTACGATCATTGTAAAAAGTCTCACCTTTTCTTAGGTCATCTATCTACAGTTTTCATTATAACTTTGGGTAGACAACCCTATTTTTAGTTTTTTTCAGTGCGTTTTATTTGTGGAAGTAGTACCTTTCCAATGGTGAAAAATTTTGAAGATCGGTTGACTAACAACAAAGTTATGACTCGGTAAAGTTGAAGTATTCAATATTTTCTATGCGACGTTTATGCCAAAGGAAAGAAAATAGGAAAGCAGATAGGGCATATTGGGCGCGTGAAAAAAACTTGGAACGGGAAAAATCAAATTTTCATTGGTTTTCCTTTACCAATCATCTGCTACAAAGGTTTGGAATCAATCTACGAACTTCACAAAATTCGAGTGTGTAAAATTTATTGAGATTCGTTGGAAAACAGCTGAGCTATGACAGCTCAAAGTTACCGTTCCAACTTTTTTTGAGGCTTGGTATTTGGAGTGTTAAGAAGATTGGCATTGAAAAATAAAAATATTTTCACTGACTATTGAAAATAAATTAAACAATATGCGAGCGTATTTCAAAATTCAATTGCTGTTTTTATCAAGCAGTAACCACGTTCTACTGCAACATACTCTTCAAAATATTGTATAAATTTCGTATGAAAGCATAAGTACGTACAAAAACAATACAAATAGCTGTATGAAATATAGACTTAAAATATTTTTATACATTTAAAACATAAACCTATTGCCTAAAATATTCAATATGACATTTCCATAAAGCATGTACCAAAATATGAGCGATTTACATAAAAACCCTTATCCGTCAGATTAACTCTAATCAGACGATGGTTTCATACCAAATCGTATCAAAACACCACCACCAGTGGAGCCGATCGCAGTGCAGCAATAGCGATACCATTGAAAACATAACAGTTACGTTATGGTGACTCATAATCTCCCGCATTCACCGTACCACTCTGCGGGTTGCTGTCGTCGGCACTCATCCCCACGAATAAACACTCCCACTTTCATCTTCTACAGTCAGTAGAAGCGATACTTCGCGTGACATGACGCGATTCGACCCGACCTCGCTGCTTTATAGAAGGTATGAAGACCAGTTTCTTGGCCTCCCACGATTTTCAACTTTCTTCCGTCCCTCGAACGTCGGCGAAGACTGCATGGGCATATTCGCACGGTTCAGTTGAACAAGACCCGGATTGACTGGGGGTGGTGGATCACAGCAGGAAGTGGTAGACGCTTGATTAGATCACCAACCGCCATCCAGTGCATCTTCGGCAAAGATGCATTGTTTACTAGTCATAAATCCATCTAAAGGGAGAAAGGTTAGTGTTTTAATACAGTACAGTACGTACTTCATAATTTGAAAGTATACATGCAAATTTTCGACTAATTTGAGAATCTATAAATCTACCTATGAATATTGTATGACTATGTCATGAATATTTATGAGAAAGCCAGTCAATGTTGCCAAGAGTGATCCGAATGAAATTCACACTTAGTTTATAAAAAAAAAGTATCGTATCTAGACTAACCGGTGTAACATCTCACCAGAGTGGGTTTCTTACCGGAATATAATGAAACTCATCCATAGCTGAAAATATATTTGTTAAAATGCAATGTGTTTCTAGTCGACTTCATTTTCGATGTACAAACCACACGAACAATTTTCGTGGTTGAGACGGCTGATCAATTCAATTGCATAGTTTTTCATCTAATTATTCAGTAAAGTTATAGCTACCTTCGATTCCTGTAGCCGTCATTTTGCACAGCGTTAATCCCAACGCTATACCTACATAATCCAAGCAAGCTTCACCCTGATAGCATCTTCTCTCCGGCACGATTGCCGGTCGGAAGCAAACAAGCGAAAGAAGCCAAAACAGTTGAGACAACTTTTAAATAAGCGGCGCTTCTTCAGCAAACTTGACTCAAGTTTGCTTACGCGGAAGAAACCCACAAAGAAGAACGAAACAGCAGCGCGCTAACCGCACAATAACAATTAACAAGTGTGCAGTGCCAGTGGAGCACTCTCACTCCTTTTCTTTCTCTCTCTCTCTCTACCCGTGGTTCGCCGTCACTGAGATCGACACGACGAGGGAAAGGTCGCCACACCGTTGAATGTTATTTTTTTTCGGGTCGCAGACTGTCGCATGGAGCTTTGCCGCTACAATAATTTCGGGAAAATTGTTCATTTGTCAGTTTTAATTGGTTTCTAGAGACTAATTTAACAGATCAGTGCTTCTCTGAAATTGGGTTTAGCTATTCATTCATTCTATTGGAAAATAAAGGATTTGTCTGGAATTCCAATGTTGAATCACCCTAAAGCAGAAACTTACATAATAGTATCACCCAAGTGTAAATGAAAAGATTAACACATGTTAGTTGGTCATTATTAGTTTTTCTGGATTGCACTGTGGTTTCTGTATAAATGGATGACACTTTCAGTATGGATAAAAGCGAATGAGGCGACCAATGAATTTTCAATTGAAAGAGCACTAAGAGCGCAAAATTAGTTGTTTGTTTTTAGTGGCGCTACCGGGATGCAGTGCATTGTGGTTGCCATGTCGTATGTAAATGAATGTCGCACGGTGGTTATATGTAGGTGAACTGGCCGCAAATTTGTTCGCGGGAATTGCTTTATGATGGAACAACGAATAGTAACAGCCAACAGGTAGCGAAAATCACCTTTTGATTATTGTAATTAATTTTAACGATAATACGTATGGTTAATTTGCGGCTGCATATGCTATTAGCAGAAATTGATTTCATTCATCCGTAGATCCTGCGAAAAATGCAATTTACGTAAATAAGCATATTATGCTCATCATATTAAAGTAACGGATAATACGATGGCTTCTATATCGTAGCATATTTTCTTTTCCGGCTGAGATTTCTTCGAGAAATTCGTTTCCTCATGTTATTTATTGACTATTGAGAATTTGCATCTCCTTTAAAGACTTGACAAATTGTTTAATCATCTTTATTCAAATGAATTTCTCGAGTACTGATTGTTAAATTGCACTTTCTATGCGCGCATTTAAAAACTATTTCGGTAGCTTGACGAATGTACCCCAGTTTCACAGTACTTTCAGACAATAATAATATGAGGATAGTTGCAGTGAGCTGTGCTGAGCTGAGCTGAAGTAGATCGCACGTAGTTGCACTTCGTGATTGACCGAATGAGTGGAAATGTACAATGAACCAAGAAAATGAAGCTTGGTAGAAGCAAATCATTTTCACTGTACATATCCACTCACTCCTAACTTTTCATTAAATGATCAATAACGACGCTGGCTACGACCAAAGGCTGTGCTACTGAGGGAAAGGAAGGAATGTTAGTCCGATACTCGTTGTTTCTAGAGACCGCGGGTACCACTGTATCTTCACGAGCATCACGGGATAGGAGATTTGTTAGTAGGGAGGGAAATAGAACCGGATATGTTTTGGTAAACAATATGATCTCAACAAAACCTGACTTTCGATACTCAGGATAGATATAATAAGAAAAAAAAAAAAGAAAATATGTCCAAGGAATGATCTCACCAGTGTCTTTTTTCTCCTGCTCGCTCTGCTGTCAGCAACGCAAGATGACCACTGAATGAATAAAATAAAAACACTCGCGAATGGATAACAGGTTAACATCGTAGATTTTTGGGGCCGTAAATTCTCAGTTTCCGCCGCTTGAGCATCTTTAGTTTCGCAGAACAATATTATTAAATAAATAGCACTCTCAATACTAAACACACACTTGCCACATCTGCTCTACCACTCAAAATAAATATTTCAACCTAATTTTTATCTATACGTATCAAACATTACATCAAAATTATACTTTTTTGAGAGCAGCACCAGGACACCACATCGCACTCTTCTTTTTTGCAGTGTAAGAAAAATACCCATTAAGAAACATTCATTGTCTTAGGCCGAGAAACATAATTTCTAGTATTTATTTTTAATTAGAACTTTCGGCTTTCATATGTGACATAGTATTCGAAAATAGTGCTAACGTGTGAAAACAAATTTTCGCAATAAACCTTTAGTTAAGAATCAAGAGTAAACTAAGTTAACTTGTGTTGGTAATTTGTGTATTAAGTACATTTTATTTGGTACGTATGTCATAGATCTATGTATTCATATATGCAGTGCAACAAGTTTATCAAAGTGGCTTGCACGATTGAGTTTCAAACCATCTTTTTTAACAATAATTTATTCTCAAATGAATGTTAAGCCTGACATTTTTTATTATTTTTCAACCATATGGAAGATTTATTGAGTAAAATCAAGAAAAGAAGCGCCGAAATTTGTTTTTACGCACACATTGTTGACATTACTCATACGCTTGCAAAAAGTCATGCTCCTTAAGGGAATGCACCCAAGTTGTCGTTTCAAATCATAGGGCGCTGGTCTTACAAACCAGTTTCAATATACACTAAGGTCTCTTTTTACACGGGGGTTACGTACTGTGTTAAAAAAAAACCGTGTAAAAGAAAACCGTGTTAATTGCGGAAACCGTGCAAAAAAAATCGCGTGGAAAATTTGACGTAATTTGATTATTTGTTTGTTTTGTTTTGGAGATTTGATTATTTGTTTGTTTTGTTTTGGACAAAATGTAACTTTTGCTAATTTGAAGTGGAAAAAAGCTTATTTTTTAACTCCCAAATTTATACAAGGTGCACATAACTGTGAAAATGTAACTGTTGTTTCACAATAAAAATGGAAATCTAAAAAACAGCCAGAGGTTACGAGAAGAGTCCAGTCATACTTGATAAAACACATTGGATGATAAATTAAAATCAGAACACTTAGAAAATGCGTTGTACGACAAGCAAATTAATCTAAATGGATCATGCCTTCTGTATAATGCATTCAATTTTCAAAAAAACCGATAATACTTTCAAATTAGAACGTTCGACTAAAGAAGTGCTAATAATACCACCAATAAACGCTTTCACTTCAGAAGTGCTAATAATACCACCAATAAACGCTTTTCAAGCTTGAAAATCAGTTCTTTTCAATTCCGAAGGTGCGATGTGTAGTAAACACTAACGATCTTAACAGTCATTTTCAACTAAACTGAGTGGGAAGACATGGGTATCGGATGAAGATGTATGCACGCAGAGACAGGATTAAAAGGAAAGAATTCATAGATATGAATATAAATCAAATTTGAAAAGGTATTACTATGTGTAACGGTCGTAAAAATCAAGGAAATACAGTACATCGACTTTGAAAATACAGTACATTTTACAGTACGCTTTTTTCTAAAAATAGTGAATAAAAAACGAAAGCAAATAAATTTGATCAGCATCTTACGAGGAAAACAGATTGAAAAAATGACATGCGAATACAACTATGTAATGAAAACCGCGAAAAAGCCATCGCAGAGATGGGACTCGAACCCTCAATTGGTCCGTTTTTTTGTATGTTTCACATGCAGGATAGCTTAATTGGCAAAACGATTTAGGAGGATAGGAACTATTTTCGGGTTCGAGTACCGTCTCTGCAGTAGCTTTTGCGCGGTTTTCATCACACAATTGTATTCGCATATCATGTAAAACTTACTCAATACGGCTCTACGTCTTAACAAGACTAAACAAATCGTTCAAAGCAAGTTCATAAACTCAGTTGAGAAACATGATGAATATTTTCAATCACGTTAATCTCCAAACAGTACGAAGTTCGAATGGTTTCTGTTAAAGTGTTTGATTCCTCATACAAATAAAAGTGAATTAAAAGTTCATGTGCAAATAAGGCATTCGAATTGATGATTTCTATCACATCTTTAGAGCAACATTATCATTCAATGGGCCGACTGTGAGCTTGTGTGAAGCAGCACTGCGTGCGGTACCGTTAGCCAGCGCCAGCGCTGGGCACCGCGTATATATCGTTGTACATTAGAAACAGTGATAAATATATATAGTGATAAAAAGAGAAACGTTTCATTGGACAGTGTAGTGAGAGACAAAAAAAAAAGTGCTTTTTCCTGAAAGAGGTTTTTTGCACTCTACTGGAAGGAATATTTACCCATTGCCTCGGACTGGGTATTGGCAGCCGTTCACCGTTTTGGAGCTTAAGCTAAGTAAAACTTTATTTTCTCTGTTGTTTAATACCACTTCAATTGCACCCCGAATCTGACCGCACGGACACAAGTCCGTGACATGACAGGCGATATCAAATTGCCTGACCTTCCCCTTGATGATCAGATGGATGCTTCAGATGGCAATAAATCGCGCATTAGAAGCTATCCCGATGGGCTTGCACTCTCGGCCGGACCGTATGCGGTTTACATCCGGACCAAAGCGAATGGTAAAAAATTGAACCTTCTAAAACTTTCTAATGACCTGTCCTCGCGATACAATACTGTACAAAAAATTGAAAAAGTACGCCCGGACAAGCTTAGGGTCTTGTTAGCCAGTGCAAAACAGGCTAATGAGATCGTTCAAAGTGAGAATTTCACGCGGGAGTATCGCGTATACGTACCAGCTCGCGAAGTCGAGATAGACGGCGTGATCACCGATCCGAGTCTGACTTGCGAGGACGTTCTTAAGCATGGGGCAGGCGGATTTAAAAACCCCCTACTCAAGAACGTTAAGATACTGGACTGCAAGCAATTGCGTACAGTATCGACCGCTGAGGATGGGACTAAGTCCTATATCCCATCAGACTCGTATCGGGTGACTTTCGCTGGCTCGGCTTTGCCTAATTACGTCCTCCTGGACCGAGTTCGTTTACCTGTTCGTCTTTATGTACCGCGGGTCATGAACTGCACCAATTGCAAACAATTGGGACATACAGCATCCCATTGTTGCAATAAATCCCGGTGTATAAAGTGTGGAGGGAGTCATGCGGATAACTCCTGCAGTGGAGACAATGAAAAGTGTCTCTACTGTAAGGAGGGGCCGCATGACCTCTCTGATTGTCCCGTGTATAAATTGCGTAAGGATAAAATGAAGCGTTCACTCAAGCAACATTCCAAACGCTCATTTGCGGAAATGTTGAAATGTGCTACGCCACCTACCGAAAATCCTTACGCTTACTTGTCAACTGACGAGAGCGAATATGATGACCCCCTCGAAGGTACATCTTCGGCTGTCCCTCATAGCTCATCAATTAGAAAGAGAAGAAATAAATCCTCTCAAAAGCTCCCTAGTAAGGGTTCGAAGATGTCCTCTGATGGGTCTCGAAAAATTACAACAACTGGTAGTGATGGCAAAAAACCAGAGAAAAAAGCTCCAGGCCTTGGAAAATTAAATTCCGAGCAAGAATTTCCATCACTTCCTGGGACTTCAAAACCCCCGAAAGTCCCTAAAGATCAGTCAGAGAATTTACCAAATACTGGGTTTGTTAAATTCTCTGATATTGTGGACTGGATCATGTCTACTTTCAATATTTCTGAACCTCTTAAAAGCCTGATAATGGCTTTTATTCCTACAGTTAAAACATTCTTGAAGCAGTTGACTGCAAAATGGCCCCTTCTTTCAGCGATCGTATCCTTCGATGGCTAAGTCACCCACCGAGGTCACGGATACAATCACTGTTATACAGTGGAATTGTAGAAGTATCATCCCAAAAATAGATCCTTTCAAATTTCTAGTAAATAATCTGAAATGTGACGCATTTGCATTGTGCGAAACTTGGCTAACTTCTGAAATACCCTTAAACTTCCACGATTTTAACATTATTCGTCTGGATCGAGATGATCCCTATGGAGGAGTACTTTTAGGGATCAAAAAGTGCTATTCTTTCTATCGCATTACGCTCCCCTCGATACCAGGTATTGAAGTTGTCGCATGTCATGTTACAATCAAAGGTAAGGACCTTTGCATTGCTTCCATCTACATTCCCCCAAGAGCCTCGGTTGGGCATCGGCGGCTCAATGATATCATAGAGCTCCTTCCCGCACCGACGTTGGTTTTAGGAGACTTTAACTCACACGGTACGGGATGGGGCTGTCTTCACGATGATAACAGATCAACTATGATCCATGATATCTGCGACAACTTCAATATGACAATCTTGAATACGGGAGAAATGACACGAATTCCTGCACCACCAGCAAGACCAAGTGCGCTAGACTTATCCCTTTGCTCGACAACGCTACGGTTGGATTGCACGTGGAAGGTAATCCCTGATCCCCACGGTAGCGATCATCTGCCTATCGTAATTTCAATCGCCACCGGATTAAGACCATCGGAGACAATCAATGTTTCGTATGACCTCACACGAAATATTGATTGGAAATGCTACACAAATTCGATATCTGAGAAACTAGAAACAACACAAGAACTTCCTCCGGAGGAAGAGTACACGTTTTTGGCTGGCTTGATTCTCGACACCGCGATTCAAGCTCAGACGAAACGTGTACCCGGCGCGAAAACTAACATCCGTCCTCCCAACCCGTGGTGGGACAAAGAGTGCTCGGAATTAAACGCGGAGAGAACTTCATCATTTATCGAGTTTAGGAAAAACGGAACACCTGATAATTTTAGAAACTACGCGGCATTAGACGCTAAGATGAAAAGCTTGATTAAAGCGAAGAAAAGCGGTTATTGGCGTCGATTCGTAGACGGATTATCGAGAGAAACATCAATGAGTACTCTTTGGAACACAGCCCGACGAATGCGCAACAAAAACACCACGAACGAAAGCGAGGAATATTCTAACCGCTGGATATTCGATTTCGCTAAAAAAGTATGTCCTGACTCTGCTCCGGAACAGACGATCATGCGCGTCGCCTCATCTAACAGAAACGAAACACCTTTTTCGATGGTCGAGTTCTCACTTGCGCTTTTATCGTGTAACAATAAAGCTCCGGGGTTAGACAAAATCAAATTCAACTTGTTGAAAAATTTGCCTGACTCTGCCAAAAGGCGCTTATTGAATTTATTCAATAGGCTTCTTGAGGATAATATTGTCCCACATGACTGGAGACAAGTAAGAGTTATCGCCATTCAAAAACCAGGGAAACCAGCCTCCGATCACAATTCGTATCGGCCGATTGCTATGCTTTCCTGTATCCGGAAATTGTTCGAAAAAATGATTCTGTTTCGTCTAGACAATTGGGTCGAGACTAATGGCTTACTTTCAGATACACAATTCGGCTTCCGCAGGGGCAAAGGAACGAACGATTGTCTTGCGTTGCTCTCAACCGAAATTCAAATGGCATTTGCTCGTAAAGAACAAATGGCGTCAGTTTTCCTAGACATCAAGGGGGCTTTTGATTCAGTTTCCATAAACATCCTATCTGAGAAGCTGCATCAGCAAGGTCTTTCACCAATTTTGAATAACTTTTTGTATAACCTGTTGTCCGAGAAATACATGTATTTCGCGCATGGTGATTTGTCGACAATACGATTCAGCTACATGGGTCTTCCTCAGGGCTCATGCTTAAGCCCCCTTTTATACAATTTTTACGTAAGTAATATCGATGAATGTATCAACACATCTTGCACGCTAAGACAACTTGCCGACGACAGCGTTGTGTCTATTATAGGACCCAAAGCTGCCGATCTCCAAGGACCATTGCAAGATACCCTCGACAACTTGTCGACATGGGCTCTTCAAATGGGTATCGAGTTCTCTACGGAGAAAACTGAGCTGGTTGTATTTTCAAGGAAGCGAGAACCAGCACAACTACAGCTTCAACTAGGGGGTGAAACCATAGCTCAGGTCTTCACATTTAAATATCTCGGGGTCTGGTTCGATTCCAAAGGCAACTGGGGATGTCACATTAGGTATCTGAAACAAAAATGCCAGCAGAGAATCAATTTTCTTCGCACAATAACCGGAACTTGGTGGGGTGCCCACCCAGGAGACCTGATCAGGCTTTACCAAACAACGATATTGTCCGTAATGGAATATGGATGCTTCTGCTTCCGATCCGCCGCGAACACCCATTTCATTAAACTGGAAAGAATTCAGTATCGTTGTTTGCGTATTGCCTTAGGTTGCATGCAGTCGACTCATACGATGAGTCTCGAAGTGCTCGCGGGCGTATTACCGTTGAAAAATCGATTCTGGGATCTTTCATATCGATTGCTTATCCGATGCGATATCTTGAATCCGATGGTGATTGAAAACTTCGAAAGGCTTGTCGAGCTCAATTCTCAGACCCGTTTTATGTCCTTGTATTTTGATTACATGGCTCAGAATATTAATCCTTCTTCGTTTGTTTCCAACCGTGCTCATTTCTTGGATACTTCTGATTCTACTGTGTTTTTCGACACATCCATGAGAGAAGAAATTCATGGAATTCCGGATCACGTGCGCCCTCAAGTGGCCCCAAATATTTTCTATAATAAATTTAGAACAGTCAACTGTGAAAAGGTGTTTTACACTGACGGATCAAACATCGACAGGTCCACAGGCTTCGGCATCTTCAATCAAAACATCACCGCTTCTTACAAACTCAGTGATCCGGCTTCAGTTTACGTCGCAGAATTAGCTGCTATTCAGTACACCCTCGAGATCATTGAAACCTTGCCCAAAGACCATTATTTCATTGTTACGGACAGTCTAAGCTCAATAGAAGCTCTCCGGGCAATGAAGCCAGGAAAGTATCCCCCATATTTCCTGGGGAAAATACGGGAACATTTGAGAACTTTATCTGAACGGTCTTATTTAATATCGTTAGTCTGGGTCCCTTCGCATTGTTCCATTCCGGGCAATGAAAAGGCAGACTCATTGGCTAAAGTGGGCGCATTGGAAGGTGATATTTATGAAAGACCAATCTGCTTCAATGAATTTTTCAGTATCTCTCGTCAGAAAACTCTCGAAAGTTGGCAAACTTCATGGAGCAATGGCGAACTGGGACGATGGCTACATTCCATTATCCCTAGGGTATCGACGAAACCTTGGTTCAGGGGGATGAACGTGAGTCGCGATTTCATTCGTGTTATGTCGCGGCTCATGTCAAATCACTACACCTTCAACGCACATCTCCGGCGTGTTGGGCTTGCGGAGAGCGGTCTCTGCACCTGTGGCGACGGTTATCAGGACATCGAGCATGTCGTGTGGTCGTGCGTAGAGTATCGTGACGCCAGGTCGAAGCTACTGGAATCCCTTAGGGCCCGAGGTAGACCGCCTGAGGTTCCGGTTCGGGATGTGTTGGCGAGTCGGGATAGTTCATATATGCTTCTCATATACCAGTACCTTAAACACATTGATATACAAGTGTAATGTGTTTATCCTCGTTCAGAAAGTATAAACTCCACCTACAGGTTCGACACTAACATCCGCCCGATTCTCTCGATCCCCGTCCCTGTCCACCATCTTCATTGGAACTAACAAGATCTTTTTTTTGTCACTAACTTTTTCGTTCCCCCTTCCCTGTCTCTTCACCATCTCGATGGCAACTAATTAGATCTCTATCGTTTTCAGACATTTTGTCCCCACATCCCCTGTTTTACTCCGTTTCCACAATATTTACTTTTTTTTTTCTTCATCTCTTCCGTAACATCACCATCATCGTCCAGGGAAGACCGCTCCAGTCGAAAACCAGCATGCGGGCCACCCGCCAGGCCTTCGTAGCCTGGGGGTGTTTCCCGCGGACCCACACGGACCGAAGGATGCGGCCAACATGGATATTTGCAAACGCCATATGGAAGACCCTCATGCAATATCCAATTCACCGGCATTACATAATGATACTATTCTAGTTTTAATATAGTCGTAATTAAGATTAGTAAATATCCTTGGCATCTTAGAGCTTAAGCAGTGTGCCTTAAAATTATATTATAATATTGAATAAAAAAAAAAAAAAAGTTCATAAACTCAATTGTTTTTATTTTCCTTTTTTGGGCATTTTAAAGTTCGTCAAAAACTGAAAAATGTGCGAAAGTAATAATAACATTTTTTGAGAAGCGGATGTTTTTGATAATGATTTTGATTTAGAGTATATTTTCTTTTTGGTTTAGACATTTTTCTTTTATTTTAATCATCAAAGTTTCGCTTGATTGTTGTGACGCGTTCTGAACAAGAATTATTAATGAAAAAAAAATGTATGTGTTGTTGTTGTGTTCTCATTCACATTCGCTACGTGTTGTTACTGTTCTTGTACTGCCGCAGATCGAAATTCGATGCGTTGAAGATTTAAAATTGTATTGAATATTGAATATTGCTGACATAATACACCACAACTGAGCGGAAGAGACGTTGTCGTGTAATTTACAACAGGGGCTCAAGATCTGAAGACTGATTAATCATTTTATGGAACGACAGTCAATACTCCCGTGAATTGTTGAATGAATAATTTTAGTTAACTTTCAAACTCTAAATTAACTCTCATAATCGTTTTCTTACAGCCAACCTGTTCCCTTTTTTCAAAATTTTTCTCAAAAAAACAAATGACAGTTCTTTTTAAACTCTCATCAGAAACCGTGTTAATTGCGAAAAACGTGTAAATAAAAACCGTGTTAATTTCGGAATCCGTGCAAAAAAGCCGTGTATAAAAAAACCGTGCGAAAAAAAACCGTGTAAAAAGAGACCTTAGTGTACACTGAAGTCTTTTTTTATGCGAGTTTACGTATCACATAACCGACGACACGACCTGCCACTCACTATTCAAAACTGTATCGCAAATTTAACTACCCCTCAGTAACTGGTAATGTCAAAACGAAATCTCTTGAACACAAAATTTAACTGGCAACACAGGTTGATAAATTGTTGATTTTGAATAACAGTTGCTATAACCTTGGTTACTATATATAAGAGACATGAGAAATGTAAACAAAAAAAAAACTCCGAATAGTGATGTACATCGCGGAAAATTAAAATTTGGCTAACAGCCTCTAATGGAAGGTCTTATCGCAGTAAATTTGCAAATGCTCCAGCATCGTTATGTGTCAGAGCAGTAAATCGATAAGTTTATCGATTTTGTAAAGATATCATCATACGAACTTCGCTTATCTTAGTTAGTGGAGATGGAACCCGTTTGTACCCAAACACTGAGAACACCCAAACCCCTGACGAAATATGCAAATTAAACAGATTCTTATTCAAATAAATGGAGTATTTTCAAGAACCGTTGCTAAATCAAAAATGGCGGATGACAACTGTCAAACTTGCATGGTAGAAAGATGGTAGATCGTGGATAGATATAGATTAGAGCCCAATAGAGAAACAATACGTCATTCTGACCTAATATTTTTATTATTTAATAGATTTTCTGCAGCAGATCGCAAACCATAATCCGAATCCTTCCATCGACTCTCAAATGAAATATTTCTAGACATAATTTACTCATTGGTGGGGTATCTGATATTTGAACCCAAGCCCGATCAACAAATTCGGGCATAGAAAACAAAAAATTTGTTCGAAAGGCAGACCCAAGCAAATATTGATCCGGTTAATTGGTGGTTTCGGCAATGTTTTCAATAGTTATAGGGGAAATGGGGAAAAATCACTCGCTGTAAAAAATTATTGAGATGAACAACAGATCATTATATCTTAAATCTCTGTAGGCGTATCGCCAGGAATCTTTCCTGTCAACGTTTTGGTAGAGTTCCTAAGGTTAGACCTTTTGGCTGGGATTGACTACATTTTGAATATATAATTGATTTCACATCTAATAATTCGAAAATCACACTAACGAATTCCCGGTGAGTTTTTATTACAACAAGTTTGATTCTGTAATGTCAGCACAAATCATGATAAAGAATGTCAAAATCTCAAGCATATTTCTCAAGGTCTATCCGCATTTAGTTTACTTTTATTCGCACACCTGTTTGCGTCCTTACAAGCGATTTAACTTTATATTAGATCAGCTATCAAGTTAGGAACCTGTAAGAAACCAAAAAAGTTGCTATACGTAAAGAAAACGAAAACAAACAGCTGTTGCGGGAAAATGATGTGGGAATAATGGTGATTTATGTTTGCTTATGTATCATATGGATCTAAATCAAACAAAAACGAAAAATTTATTTCATATACAATTTTTTCAGGACTTTCACTATTACGTTCAACATTTAATGACAACTAAATGTTATCGTTTTTTCCTAAACTGAAGAAATGCATGTGAGCTTTCTGGTCTCTTAAATAGCCTCCACTGCTATCAAAAGTGTTAACGAAATTTGAATGGCTGCAGGAATGCACTGCATAAAACTGTTAATTCACAGACACAGTAGTTCATTACGCATTTGCCCAGCGTAGTTCTTTTTTTTTTTGTTTCGATTTTAGAGGTTTCTACCTTAAGGTTATTTGCCTCGTCGAACCAGAAAAACTTTCTGACCCTTTGTGCGGGGTTGGGAATCGAACTGAGGAGGGCTGCGTGAAGGAGGCATCGACTAACCCACACAGAAAGAAATAATGAAATTTACACGAGATGTAAATCAATAGTAACATGGAATAAACATGGGTTGAATCGAAATTTTGATTGAAAACCTTCATCGATGCAAAACTAAATTGAATTGCATTGAATTTTCAATGAATATAACTGTATCTTTCAATTAACGTTTATTTTGCGATTAAATTGTATAAAAACGTACAGAATTGTGAAGTAATTTTATGTTTAATTACCTGCTCCAAATATGTGCATGAAAATAGATGTAAATTCACAAAATATTTTTATCTGTGCATCACGCTGTACTCGTCACCACTGCGTAGTTATGTTTATGATATAATATGGTGGTCCTTGAATTTCACCACAGAGCTTGAAGCACACAGAAAAAAAATATGAATTTTACAGGTGACAGAATTCTACAAACGATATAATTCACAACTATTTAATTTTTCAAATGACGTAATATTCCACTCAAACAGAATTTTACATGCTCCGAATGTAATATGCACCCAACTACCAAGTGCCATCGTATGGATTTATATTTATCAATTATTCAATGAACATATATGAGCTCTGCGGTTCAGTCGAGTAATCGATGTGTTTGTGATGTTTCTCGGTTCAAGTCGCGCTGCTGCTATCGATCTTTTGTTTTTTATTTCATTCGAATTCAAGACATGTAATTTTCAAATCACACAATTTTACATGTTCTTGAATATAAATTTGTGGGAAATACGACGCTCCATTTATGAGCATCTTATAAGATGTAAAATTACAAGATTTTTTCGAACTGTGTACATCTCGATAGATGCACCTAAAAGGAGATATGCAATCGATTTGAAATTAAAGCAGACAAAAAAATCAGTTTAATTGAAAATCGACGAGAACAAAGTACCATTAGAAGACTATACGGGCTAATTAATTCATGTCCGGAAAATATTATTATTATTATTATTAATATCATTTATTTTACCCCGGCTTTAACCTTTTGGTTGTTCGCCGGGGACCGGAAAATACAAATGAACAAATAAAATTATATAAATGAATAGATAAATAAATAAATAAATAAATGAAAAAATATATGAAAACAATATTATCCAATACTAAAATCATTACTAGCTAATCTATTGAAACTTCAAAAATTTTAACTTATTCATAAAACGAAGTAGATTTAAATATGTAATACTGAAACAAAGAGCTAAAACTATAATATAACAGAAAATGCAAATATCGAATAAGTGGAAAACTTAGTTTGAAAAGCCGTTAGAACATATGTATTGCATAAGATGGATTTCAGAAATTGACATGCAAAATACGAAGAATATAATCTCAGACGATTTACCCGGAACAGAAGAATTCTTATCCTGAGCATTGTCATGAGAGATGTGTTTCTGTCCATGATACGAATCATTTTGCTCATCATTAACAGTGGCGTATCTAGAGGGGGGCGAAGGGCGCACTCGCGGCAAACTAATCCTTGAGACCAAGTCATCTTTCCGGAAATGAAATTCAGCTTTGTGTTTTTTTTTGCTTACTAAACCAATGGGGGTGCAAATCTCTTATTTTGCCCGGGCGCCAAATTTACTCGGTACGCCACTGATTATAAATCCTAAATAATAGGCATAATCTCACGAGAAGATGAAAGTTTTTTTCATATGTGAAGGTGAATTAACTATTAGTAATTATTTGTTGCAGAATGAGGCGGTTTTGTGCCTAGTAGAGAAAACTAGTACATTTGATAAAGTTGAGATTTCCTCATTTCAAAAGTAATAGAATTATTCCAATTATTCGCCTATGTTCACTTCAATTGTTTTAATAATTTAATGGATAGATAAACAGAAGAGTGAGTAAAAAACTTAAGGTCTCATGAAGTTCGGGCTCAATCCTCTAAACTTTCCTTTAACAGTTGGACTGCAAAAAAAAAACGAATAGATTCTGCTTGTTTTCGTCGGGTCACAATATTGTCAAGTGACTTATCACGTTTTCTGGTTTTAAGTGTTAGGACGGGCTCCAGATAAAAGTACATGATTCGCACTGGGTATACTAATGATGTATCCTTAAGGTTGATGAGTTGAAAAGGAAACTTTTTCAATCCCTTCATAAATCAATCAATCTTATATTCTGAGTGTTAACACTTATTGATCAACGATTACAAATGTGATAATATCGATTGTAACTGTCTTGTGCTTTTGACCTTTTTGAAAAACTGTTGGACATTGTTCAGTACAAACTTTTCACTTTTGACGAAAGTATCTGAACATCATATTCATGGTACGGATTATTTTTTTATTACATTAACAAATCTAAGACTATTTTTTTTCCATAAATACGTTTATTTCTTAAAGCAGTTTACATAAGTTTTTCTTCGCCGTAGCATCACTTTTACATAATATTCTTATCCAAATTTAATTCTAACATAGTCACAACGTTTTGAATTTATTAAAACATATTCTCTTATAGCTTAAATATCATCTTAGGTAACTCGTCATTAATTATGAAATCTACTCGGAAATATTATTTGAACCAAACGATTAACTTCTATAAATTATAAAATAAGCTGTTATTTTCAGACATTTTGTTGATAATTTCATAAACTGTTTCGAGTTTGTTTGTATCATTACATAATTTTTATTCTAATTTAGCTATTGGTTGAATTCATGGACGCAGCTGGGATCAGAACTAAGTCTTAAAAGGGGCCTTTATTAAATTGAAACTCCAATTTTCTTTATGAAATGATAAATAAGTTTCATGTATGAAAGGTCACGACAAGCAAGAATGTCTCGAACTGGGATATTGGATAGTCTACCTTGGGTACGCAAAGAATTTATTAGTTGAAATCTGACATCACGATACTCCACGCATGTCCAAACGACATGATCAATATCCCGATAACCTTCTCCGCAAGCACAATGATTAGTCTCGGAGAGCCCAATTCGAAGGAGATGTGCATCTAACGTGTAGTGATTGGACATGAGTCTGGACATCACACGAATGAAATCCCTACTCACATCCAGTCCCCTGAACCATGCCTTTGTCGATATTTTCGGAATAATTGAGTGCATCCACCGACCCAGATCATCTCTATCCCAAGATGCTTGCCAGCTGGCAAGTGTTCTTTGGCGAGACGAGCTATAGAATTCGTTGAAAGCAATCGGTCGCTCATAAATTTCACCCTCAATAGCACCACGTTTGGCTAAAATATCGGCTCTTTCATTGCCAGGAATGGAGCAATGAGCCGGGACCCAGACTATAGTGATTAGATAATTATTGTTCAATATGTCGTTCAGGCACTGTTTTATTTTGCCCAGGAAAAACGGTTCATTTTTGCCAGCAGCGTTTGAGCGAATGGCTTCAATTGCACTCAGACTATCTGTGAAGAGGAAATAATGGTTTGGAGATAATGTGACGATTACACTCAAACTATAATAAACTGCTGCTAGCTCTGCTATATAAACAGATGCAGGTTCTTGAAGCGTAAATGAGGCCGAAACATTATTGTTGAACATACCAAACCCTGTCGCTTCTTCAATTCGCGATCCGTCCGTATAAAACATTTTCTCAGCGTCAATATGCCTGAACTTACTTGAAAATATTTTTGGGATTTCCGTCGAGCGTAGATGATCCGGGATTCCACGCACTTCACGCTGCATGGATGTATCGAAAAATAAAGTTGAGTCAGGGGCACTTAGGATGCTGACACGGATAGGAATATATCTTGAAGGGTTGATTTCCTGTGACATATGGTTAAAATATACTGTCATAAATTTTGTTTGAGATCGAAGCTCGACTAGTCGTTCGAAATTATTAATTACCATGGGATTCAGCACCTCACATCTTATTAGCAGGCGTGATGAAAGCTCCCAAAATCGATCTTTTAATGGAAGAACTCCCGCCAGAACTTCAAGACTCATTGTATGTGTCGAATGCATGCAGCCTAAGGCAATTCGCAAACAACGGTACTGAATTCGCTCAAGTTTGATAATATGAGAGTTTGCAGCGGAACTAAAACAAACGCATCCATATTCCATCACTGAAAGTATCGTTGTTTGATACAATTTTATTAGATCTTGCGGATGAGAACCCCACCAAGATCCTGTTATTGTTCGAAGAAAATTTACTCTTTGTTGGCATTTCGTTATCAGATACCTAATGTGTCCTCCCCACGTGCATTTGGAATCGAACCACACCCCGAGGTATTTAAAAGCTAAAACCTGTTGGATCATTCTTCCCATCATATGGAGCTGAAGCTGCGCGGGATCATGCTTTCTTGAAAAGACGACTAACTCTGTTTTCTCCGCAGAGAATTCGATACCAAGATGAACAGCCCAAACGGACAAGTTATCTAAGGTATCTTGCAATGGTTTATGCAGATCAATAGCTTTGAGCCCAGTAACTGAAACCACGCCATCATCTGCCAATTGTCTTAGTGTACATGGGGTTACTAGACAGCTGTCAATGTCATTCACGTAAAAATTATAGAGGAGCGGACTGAGGCATGAGCCTTGCGGGAGACCCATGTAGCTAATTCTGAATGTTGCCCAATCGCCATGTGAAAAATACATGCACTTCTCTGACAAAAGGTTGTGCAAATAATTATTTATAACCGCTGGAAGTCCATGTTGGTGGAGCTTGTCTGAAAGAACATCAATGGAAACTGAATCAAATGCTCCTTCAATGTCCAAAAATACAGATGCCATTTGTTGCTTTTGAGCGAAGGCAATTTGGATGTCAGACGAAAGTAATGCAAGGCAATCATTCGTCCCTTTATTTCTACGGAAGCCAAACTGAGTATCTGACAACAAAC
Source organism: Malaya genurostris (assembly GCF_030247185.1). Lineage (NCBI taxonomy): Eukaryota > Metazoa > Arthropoda > Insecta > Diptera > Culicidae > Malaya > Malaya genurostris. The sequence continues at coordinate 103,888,070 of NC_080570.1, read as the reverse complement.
CGTTCGTCTCGACCCAAGTGTCGAGACGTCGTAGAATAATTTTTTCGAACAATTTTCTGATGCAGGACAACATCGCAATGGGTCTATATGAGTTGTGATTGGAAGCTGGTTTCCCCGGCTTTTGAATGGCGATAACTTTCACTTGTCTCCAGTCAGGTGGAACAATATTTTGCTCAAGAAACTTGTTGAACAATTCCAACAAACGTCTTTTTGCGAGGTCGGGCAGATTCTTCACCAAGTTGAATTTAATTCTGTCCAACCCAGGGGCGTTATTGTTACAAGACAAGAGTGCTATAGAAAATTCCATCATTGAAAATGGGTTATTAATAAAACCATTATTTGGAGGAGATTCCCGTATAATGCTCTGCGTAGGAACAGAATCTGGGCAAACTTTCCTAGCAAAGTCAAATATCCATCGGTTCGAGTATTCATCACTCTCATTGCCCACGTTACGATTCCTCATTCGTCTGGCCGTATTCCAAAGAGTGCTCATTGAGGTTTCTCTTGACAAACCTTCGACAAAATGTCTCCAATAGCTACATTTTTTGGCTCGAAGTATGCTCTTGTACTTGGTTTCTAAAACCATAAGTTTTTCTAAATTCTGAGGAGTTCCTCCTCCCCGTTTTAGAAACGTCTTGCAAGCATTTTGTTTTGCGAGTTTAGCCTCTGAGCACTCTTTGTCCCACCAGGGGTTGGGAGGCCTTCTGTTAGTCGTTGGCCCAGGAAAGCGTTTAGTTTGGGATTGTTCTGCGGCCTCCAGAATCGAACAAACGAGGAAGTCATATTCTTCAAGTGGAGGGAGCTCTTCCATTGAATTCAAAATACTAGAGATTCTACTTTGGTATTTAATCCAGTCGATATTTTTTGTCAAATCATATGGAATACTAGCTGAATTAGCAATACATTTGTTACAGCTAATTGAGATGATGATTGGTAAATGATCGCTACCGTGTAAATCAGGCAATATTTTCCAGGTGCAATCTAGTTGAATTGATGTTGAGCAAAGAGATAGATCTAATGCACTTGGGCGTGCAGGAGGTCTTGGGATCCGTGTCATGCTACCCATATTTAATACCGTCATGCTAAAATTGTCACAAATGTTTTGTATTGAAGATGATCTGCTATCATTGTAAACGGAACCCCACATCATTCCGTGCGAATTTAAATCCCCCAGAATCAATCGTGGAGCAGGAAGGGCTTCAACCATTTCATTAAGCTGTCGCTGTCCAACTTGTGCTTTTGGAGGAATATAAACCGAAGCTATGCAAATATCTTTGCCTTTAATGTTTATTTGGCAAGCAACAACTTCTATACTAGAAGTTGAAGGGATGTTTAATCTATAAAAGGAACAGCATTTCTTAATTCCCAAAAGCACTCCACCATACGGAGAGTCTCTATCGAGACGTATAATGTTAAAATCATTAAAATTTAAAGCTATGTTTGAAGTAAGCCATGTTTCGCATAAAGCAAATACATCACATTTTTGACTATGCAATAAAATTTTAAATGAATCAAGTTTTGGCATGATGCTTCGACAATTCCACTGCAGGACAGTGATTGTATCATTTGCAGCGGGTGATAAATTATCCATCAAAAGATACAAAACCTGAGACAATAGGCCATTGAGCTGATAACTGCTTCAAAAAATTTCTAGCTATTGGAAGGAATGCCATTATGAGGGTCTTTAAGGGTTCAGATATATTGAATGCTGAGAAAATCCATTCAACAATTTCCGAAAACTTCAGTAATCCTGTTGGTGGCTGTGAAATGGAGCCCACAGGATTATTACCTTTTTCTGTTTTTCCTGGATTGGTTTGTGAATTTGACAAACCAGGAGGCACAGTCTTTGGTTTTGACTTTTTTGTTTAACACGGGGATCTTTTTTTGAAGATGAAACTTTAGGTGTCTTTTTTGGTAATTTGGAAGAAGACTTCTTTCTCTTAACTGACCCTTGGGTAGTGATAAACGAATTACCTTCACTATTTTCGTCAGAGTCAGAGTCCTCTGGTTCCTCTAGATTTGAAACCCCGTTTTCGGTTTCCAAAGGGGGGGCATCAATGACCGTTTTAAGCATTTCTGCATATGTGCGCTTAGACCGTGCTTTTAAAGAAAGCCTAATTTTGTCTTTGTGCACTTTAAATGCAGTGCATACTGAAATATCCTCATGAGGACTTTCCCCACAATAAATACATTTTTCAATTTCCTTGTTGCAATCATTATCTTTATGAGGTCCTTTACACTTAATACATTTTGGTTTATTGCTACAGTAAGTAGCTGTGTGTCCGATTTTTTTGCAGTTCGTACAATTCATTACATTTGGAACAAAAAGCCGAACAGGGAGGCGAATTTTATCGACATAGACATGGGACGGCAACGCAGATCCGGCAAATGTCACTCGAAACGAGTCTGATGGGCGATAAATTTTTTTCCCCTCTTCATAAACTACTGAGTACAGTTGTTTGCACTCCAGTATTTTCACACCCTCAAGCATAGAGTTCTACCGAAAGACTCGCTTCGGTAACAACACCGTCAATTTCGACATCTTTGGAGGGTATGTAAACTTTATACTCTTTAATGAAATGTTCCGAAGAGACAATATCATTCGCGTGTTTCAAATTATTTACCACAACACGAATTTTATCGTTATTTACTTTTATGATCTCTTTGATTGAAGAGAATCGTGATGTCAAACCTTTAGAAATTTGGTAAATGTTTAATGGCTTTGATATACGTCTAAAAAAGACTATCCAAGGCCCAGAAGAGCTCTTCTGATATTTTTTCGTTCGTGGGGGTATAGGATTCATGCTAGGATTTACGTCCATGGATTCATCCATCACATTAAAATTTTTAATCAAACTTTAAAATAAAAAATGAAACCAACACTACACAGTACTCAATCAAAAGGAAAAGAAAAAACTTCTACCTTGAAATTGTTGTCTATCTCCGTTGCACTGCCGTGTAGATCCTCGTTGCTCTAGATGTTCTTGTTGGATGCTGATTGTTGGATGTGATGCTACTGCTACCTGACATCCAGCACCACTCGATTTCCGATTTACTTTTGTCTTCGCCAGCTGCAACCAGCACAGGTTACCGGTGTATACCTGCGTGTTGTATGGCAGTGGAAAGACCGAGTTGTCTTGTCTCCTTCTTCCTTGTACTCCGCACCGATATGCTTCTGCACCGAAGTGCCTTCGCACCGGTGTGCCTTTGCACTCTCCTGCTTCTGTGTGCCTTTGCACTCTTCTTCTTCAATGTGCCTTTGCACTCTCCTGCTCAGCACTTGTGGCTGTATATTGTGGCCTGGGTAGAGCTTGGGAAACGCCCTTTGTTGTTTCCTTCACCAGCTTGGCCCAGCACTAGGGCTCTCTTATGCAGCACGATTTTACGTTTTAACGGCTGCTGCCAACAGGTCTCTACCTGTAGTTCAACCGTTGTCGTATTTAACGCGTGTAAACTAACCAGCGTTATTAAACTGTACGCTTCTATACACAACCTTCTCGGTTGAACGGCTATTACTGAATGTAAAGTTATGTAATCTAAGACTATGTTAAAGATCATTATGTCGATACGAATCAAAATGGCATTGCATCATGCGATGATACATCTACACAATTTCTTCCCAACTGTTACTCTCAACAATCATCGCTCATTATGAAACTTTTAAATTTTCACGAGCGTTAAATTATCTGAGACACTTCGCAGCACAGAATCCAATTACTGACCGTACTACTTCTTCACTCATTGAAACCAAGACCATCTAGGGTAAAGTGTTATAATATGCCCCCCTTAAGAAAACATTGAGATATTTCCAAGTGTATTGATATATTTTCCTCGAGAATGTAAGTATTTCATTGCAATACGGATGAGGAACATAATTTTCAATGATTCCAATAGAAAAGATGAGAATTGATTGATATAAACACATTTTCCAAAACGGCATCATTCTTAGTTATTTTCGCTCGCCTCAGACATAATGCCCCAGCAGCCGTAAAATATGTCTCACAACAAATCAGTGGCATGACACACAACAAAAGACATTTTATCCCACAACAATGATGCATTATGCTTCTTGAAATGTCCATAAAGTTACTGTTTTGAGATAATCAGTATGTCAAGGAAATGGTGGATAAAACATCTATTTAGTCGAAGCAAAACTTTACATCGAAAAGCTGCCAAATGAAATTTTTAGTTTTTTCATACTTTCCTGCAAACGACAACCACCAAACTTGCATAGCAGAAAGATCCTACGAAAAGATAGTGTTAGTGATAAAACTTTGGTTCAGAAAAGTCTTCAATGCTTAAGAAAGGAAAGGGGGCATTTTAGCTAGCAGGGGCGCTTTATAAGACTTCCCCCTACCAAATGAAAAAGTTTAATTTTTTCGTCAACTGTAACCTGAAACCGTTCGGGGAAGGTTGTACACTAAGTGGTCTGTTCGTTAATTTCTGCTGCCCGAGGGGATTGATATCGCCGGAATCAATTTCAGTCACCTCGCCATTTAAGTAAATCGTTTTTCGTTTGCTCATTTCGCACTTGCTAGCCATCAGCTCATCATGAATTAGGGTGTTCCTTCTGTTGGTCTTGCTTGCATTTCAACTTGAACGATCTTCCCATAGCTGCCAATAACAATGACACCCTATGGGATAGCTCACTTTGCATTATGCAAGATTCGCAACAGGTAACAGATTGTGGAAGGAAAAACGCCGTCGATATAAAAAGGTGGCAAGCCCTCTCACTTAACCTTTGTTCTTTATGTTCATCACGTACTATTCATTCGTGCAGGTCAGTTTAAAGTGAAAATCAAGTACTTCGTGATTTCATTTGCTATCCACTTACCCGTCCGATCATTAACAGACACAAGAAAAGTATGTTCAGTTTTAATGCATGAATTCACGGAATAGCAATACAATTAATTACTGTGGATAATTCGAATCATTTGACTCGGATGGTGTATTCCTACAATTGATTGGAAATTTGACCCTAGCATGAATTTTCTTCACATCGTTCCGTGCACGACATATTTTGCTCGTTATGTTTGAGTAAATGCATATTGGTTTTAGCACCGGCCCGTAATCCACAACCACACAGTGACTTTTATGAGATGCATTGGTTACTTTTACAAAGCTTTCTGATGCGGCAATTTTGCTTGTTGAAATTCAACCGCATCAGGAACCATTCAACCAGAAATGAGCTTCATCGCTGAACACAATTTTTCTATGAAAAAGGGGATCTTCCTCCAACTTTATCTGCACCCATTCATGATTAAATTATAGACCAAACGACGATTCATGAACATGTTTGACAATAACACAAAACACGATTCACGTGTGAGTGTGTCAGAAACAGTGGTGCCAAAAAGATACCAGCAAAAAATCATGTCTACGACTACAGGCTGGATGAAAATTGTATTTCAATTTTAAAAAACGGTTTTGCTGACGGAAATAAATAAAAGTGCTTTATCCACCTAGCAGTGAGATGATACCTTTTCACCTTTTTTTATCAATCCGCATGTGTTTTTTTACACGAATATTCTTCGGCGTTTTAGTTCTCATAACATTATTTTAATGACTATCGTTTCAAGCGGCAAATTAAAGTTCTATTCACTCATTATCCTGTAATGTCGAAACTGCAAATCGGATCGAATTTAAAACTAAACGTGTAATAATCGATTGAACATTCCATGAGATGTCGAAATAAGTTCCACTTTAAAGTTTTTCGTCATTAAAGGCTGTCCCAGAAAGTATGGACGCAACCAAAAACCGCTGCCATTTCGCAATGGTTCAGAATCTGTCAATTTTTATGGCTGCGTCCTGTTGTTTATACTCTTATCTAACCACTTGTGCAGTTGTTTATTCGTTTCCATTAGTTTGTTTCGCAATGCGTGGACATTCAGCAGAACAACGTCGAAAAATTGTGTAAAAATGGTGCACAAAACGCGGACTGTCACTGAGAAAGATAGCAAAAATGAAAGGAGTAAGTGAAAAAGCCGTTGCGAAATGCAATCAGGAAGTTCGGTGAGGATAACACCTTTGAGGATAAACCGAAAACGGGTCGAAAAAAAGGTTCTGCTAACCCTCAGTTGGATAAACGTATACTGAAGACGTTCGAGCAAAAGAAGAAGGTTTCAGTTCGGGATGTAGCCAAAAAAGTGGGCACTTCGAAGTCAAATGTTCTTCGTGCCAAAGAACGTTTGAATCTTCGAACCTATAAGAAGCAGAAACAACCAAAACGTAGTCCGAAACAAGAAGCATCGATCAGGCCGAGGGTTCGAAAGTTGTACAATACGATTCATGCTGGAAATTTGAACTGCATAATCATGGACAACGAAACCTACGTGAAACTTGACTACAAATCCTTGCCGGGACCACAATATTATACGGTGCGAGAAGGGCAAGTGTTAAACCAGTCCGAGACATCGATTGAAGTCGAAAAATTTGGTAAGAAAGCTATGGTCTGCAAGCAATTTGTAGCTGCGATAAGATTTCGAAACCCTTCATCACCACTGCTTCAATGATCAGCGAAATATACATCAAGGAATGTTCACAAAAACGACTTCTACCCATGATTCGAAGCAACAAGGATCCTGTTGTCTTCTGGCCAGATCTTACTTCTTGCCACTACTCGAAATCAACGGTAGAATGGTTTACTACCAAAAATGTCACTTTCGTCCCAAAAGACATGAATCCACCAAATTTCGACCAATTGAGGAATTTTGAGCATTAACGAAGGCACATCTTAAGAAATATGTCTCGGCAGCCGAAACCATTCAACAGTTCGAAAAAGATTGGAAAAAAGTGTCAAAACTTGTCGCCAAGAAGTCTGTACGGAATTTAATGAGAAACGTTCGCAAGAAGGTGCGCCAGCTAGTCTACAATGTCTAAGTAGCAAATGTTGAGAATAATATTCTGTTGTTGTAGTCTAATATTATCAGTATATCGGATAAAATTTGAATATTTAACACTTGTGAATTATTTACAGCGAAATCAAAGTATGTCCATACTTTCTGGGACAGTCTTTATTTATGGTACTTCCAGAGCCGGTTTTCAGGAACTAGCATTACATAAAATGATTCGTATGGCCATAAATTAATACGCCAAACAATTTACATCTTCTATATCAGTATGAATTTTAAGAACTCATCATCCTGTAATTCCAAAATCCGTTAAAATTCACCAATTTTGTATGGGATCATTACTTTGAATTTTTGTTTTTGAAAATCGGTTTGGCCTTTTTGAGAAAATGATTGAGCTTTGAGAAACGATTCAATAATGGAACCGGAATTCGAAAATCGGTGTAGCCGAAATCAGTTGAATTCACCTGAGGAGTGTGTAGACATCTTTGAGAAATTGTAGTGCGAATTAAATTTTTGGGTACCTTCCGAATCGAAAACTGAATACCGCCTAACCCCTTAACGCTCAAGGGAAATATGTTTCCCTTCTATAAAAATTGTTATTGATTGTTCAATTACTATTAAATCGATGTTTTACTAAATGTTAAAGAAAACTTAATTCCAAGAAGACAAGTGTAAAAAGTAAGTAAGTAAAATAAGTAAAAAGAGCTATCAATTTTTATTGCGCTAAAAAAATTTGTGCAAAATGACGTTTAGAAAATAAAACACATAAAAAATGTTTTATGTGCAACGTTCACAAGTACATGAAATCATTTCTTAGAATGCTATAACTAACTATTTATTTTACCATTCTGATAATTAAAGCAATAAGTTAAATTACGATATAATAAACTCAACTTTTCTTTTACTTATTTCTAAGAATTATGGGGAAATATATTTCCCATGAAATTATAGGAAACCATTGCACCCTGCTATGTTTATCTGGTGATATTCTCTTAATTTACACCCCCAATAGCTAAAATTTTGTCTTGTACTGACATATTTCGTCCTGTACACCTTATGGTCGTGAAAGGGTTAAACTGAAATATATTTATTTGGTAATCGACTATCCAAATCTGCCAACCCGATAAACCAGATTAATTTATGTGAAATGGACATTTTTATACTAATCACACTGTATCTCTTAAACCAGAAGTCGGATCTGACTAAAAAGTAAGATGTTTTACTGAATTTTTTACCTCATTTGAATCATAGATGGTTCTTAGACTTCATTTGAATCTTAAATCGGTTCAGCCATCTACGAGAAAAATGAGTTGCATTATTTTAATTTCGTTTCACATGTCATCCTTTGGTTCCACAATCAAAAGTCGGATCCAAACGTAATTCAGGAAGCTTGTTTGGGAGTATATTACTTTTCATATGAATCTGAGTTTGTAGAAAACGGTTGTGTCATATTTGAGAAAATTGAGTGAAATTATTTATCACACACGCACTTGCTGATCTCGACAAACTGATTCGAATGGTATATGGGTGTTATGTTATTCCAGCATTTATTGCTGTAATTAGTTTAAATTAAAATAATTATGGAATTACTTTCAACTTGAAAATGCTGCCATCATGTTAGTTTACATGTCATACTCGAACGATTATGTTTCCAAAAATGAACTGTGCTAAAATCGGTCCGAGGGCATATGCCATGAAAAAAGATGCTTTGGTACTTAGAAACAATTGTATGTAATAGTAAAGAAGAGTGTTCGGTTACCGACACCCGTTTCTTTTAAGCTTATAACCTCTGACTAAGTGCACATTATGTAGACATCTATACATCAATGGAAAGCTAAAGTCCCTAGTTAACAAGAAACTAAGTTGATTCAATCGATTTAAAAAATTTTATTATAAAATCAGTAAAGTGATAAATTTTTGGCTATTTCAAAAAAGATGTTCGGTTACCGGCACCCAAAGAAATTTCGCTGAAAATGGAAAAATATAAGTAAAACCTGCAATTATTCAAAGAAAGTCTTTATTGTCTGATGGTGATTTGGGGGCGGCCTGTTTGGCATAAGATCATTTGGCATAATACCGTTTGGCATAACGCTGTTTGGCATAATGGTTATTTGGCATAACAGTTATTTGGCATAATGGTCTTTTGGCATAATGGTCATTTGGCATAATAACAATTGGATTTGCAATATTTTAATCTAATGAAAATTTTCGTATGTGTTTCGATCGATTGATGTTGTGCAAGGACTCACTTAGTGCCAGCACAATATTCTGTTCGTCATAGATGATTCAGGTCGAGACGGCCGAAGGCCGCGAGTGCGCCGGCGACCCGCCGTCGGAAGCGCCGGCCACTGCGGGGGGACAGCGCCCCCGCAGAAATCACCTCTGTCTAGTTGCGGGCGTTTACCCGGATTACCCAAAGCTAGGAGCTATCCCTCAGTTAAATCCGAACGAGCGGCAGCGAGGTCGGACACCAGGTCATTAAAAACGATGCGGCGTAGCCGCATTAGACCTTTCAAAATTGCACTAAATTAGAACAATTTCTATTAAGCAGCATGTTCATCTGTTATGCCAAATGACTGTTATGCCAAATGACCATTATGGCAAATGACCGTTATGCCAAATAACCATTATGCCAAATAACCATTATGCCAAATAACCATTATGCCAAATAACCATTATGCCAAACGGCGTTATGCCAAACGGTATTATTCCAAACGACTTTATGCCAAACGTGGTAGCCCCGGTGATTTCGCCTTGGCTCTCTTGACCAATGATTCAGACCTTTGGTGTTGATTAGACCGGTCTTTCACCGGCTTCGCGGGATTGAATACGTTGCTGCAGTCGAATTTAATGGCTTCTTATCCACTAAGCAACGTTTAATGGCATTAATCAAGGCATTAAAGTTAATTTTCCTTGACTTGGACGATTTGTTTGAAGTAGTCATGGCTAACAGAACCAGAGAACCAAAGTTTTTACTTATATGACGGATGTATTGAAGCCGTCAAGTTGTCCACGTGTTGCATATCACCCGAGATTTCAGGAAATACAATAAGTTTAGCTAGAAAAAACGTAATATGTAATATCTGACGAATGTCTGCAAACAATCGAAGTTTCAAAAGTCTGTAAAAAGATTTTAGACGAAAAAAGGTTTACATGTTAACTAAGAAATTTGTTAATTTACAGTCAAAGTTGCAGACTCGGCATCTGTGCATATAATTGACAATTTTTCGCGATTAGTCGAAAAAAATGGGGTGCCGGTAACTGAACACCTTGGGGTGCCGGTTTCCGAAATCGTAGACATTTTGAAAATTACTAAAAAAAACTTTGGTTGCTAAAATTTCGATAGCATCCGGTATCAAATCACGGAATAGATCGATTTCACCTCATAAATATTCAATCCACTCACCTTTCTATTGGTGCTTTTCAATTTATGATGCTATAATAAAAAGTCATAAAAAACTTTTGTGTTGATTTTCACGCAATTAAAACTTGTTTTAAGCGCTGCAAAAAGTACAAGCGTCTGTTTGCTTTGGTATTTGTCACAAAAAGAACGTGCTGCTATTACACACACATGACATTTGTCGGAATGACGCTACCTGCTTTCTATCAAAAGTTACGGTGGGGTGCCGCCAACCGAACACTGCCGGCAACCGAACATCTTCCCCTTACACAAAAATATTGATATCTCCTTTAAAAATGGACGAATTTTGACAAACTATGACTTGTTGGATAGCTATTACCGTGTAGAATCTAAGTCTAAAAACATATTCTGTTTCCAAGGTCAGTTGTGACAGATATTGTCAAAAAACTGAATAAGAAACAAACAAGGCTTTTAACAAGTTCCTTTATTGAATGTATCAAAGAAAATGCATCTGACATGTCATAGAGCTAATTTGAATAATACTAGGCAGTGTATTATCTAGTGTAGCAGTTCCAGTTGACATTCATTACTTTGTCAATTTGTTAGTCAGTAGAATAAGTTTCATTCAAATTAATATTATGGCTTCTGAAGAAGTCTCGATTCGATCACGCGATACAAAAGTGTATACGAAGCAAAGTTTAAAATCGTTCAGCAATTTCCAATCCTCTTTTAATCGTTGTGCAGTTTTAGAGTACTGCAGAGTAATCCGCACCAGTAACTATAGACAAAAGCTAGACAATTTTCCCTGATATAGCTCTCGAGCGCAAAAATTTTCTCTTTGATGAATATTTCCTCTCCCGTGATGCTCCAATCATATCAAGTCAATAATAGCTTATCCGAAGTTCAAATCTCAAGAGCAGCAACAGCAGCAGCGACTAGATCAGTGCAATTGTGCAAAGAAAGCTGCAGTGCCCTGCTGGGAAAAGGGGAAAACGGATATGGTCACTTTGCTCTATAGCTTTTTTTTTGTTTCTGTCAAGTAATTCTGCAGTCTGCTCGGTATACAACAGTGCATGCGATGTCCACGATGAGATTACTCCCGCTGCTCGACGTTTACCGTCTCGTTTTTCTCGCCACCGCCCTCACTGGGGAACAATATAAAGTGCCTTGATTGAAGGAAGAGTTCGTTTAATAATGGAAATAGTTTTCCCCTTGTTATTATGCAAGTATAGTTGTTAGTTGACCGGATGGTGAACGTCGTTTATGCCGCATCGGAAGCAAAAGTCTTGGTTGAAAATAAACGGGTCTTCCAGGAAGTGAATTTTGTAACTGTTCACAGCTGATTCAATAGACCGTACCTAGCGCACCGGGAAAGTTATACGTGAAACTTTCTAGATGAGCAAAATTCTGCCTTATTACTATCAATTATAGTTCCACATGCAAATAAACCAAGCTACTAAATAAACTAAATACTTTCGATTACCAACAGTCGACTAACATGATAATGACAGTGACTCTATTCTTAGTCTAGAACCATTGCATGACTGGTGCTACGATCCTACTGACACTAAGAATCCTTCCAGAACGAGGCTCAAACATACGAGTCTAAGCGAAAGTAACAGAATCAAACACACATGCCGTTTGCTTTCATAGTGATACACGCTGGATATTTTAGCTGTTTTATCATTTGAAAAAGTTCTAGATCAACTTCGTGATATTTAGTATACACCAATTCAAAATTATAGAACAATGTTACTTCAGTTCGACTCATTCTTCATCCGACTTCGCGAAATCGACTCTCTCGCTGAAAATTTTGAGCACTCGGAAAACAAAAACCGAAAACAAGTAGTACACCAGACGGCGTAATCCGGAAGGCGGGAGTAAACAAAAAACTTCGTTTGACATATACAATTAGAGTGCAACATTCGAAACTCACTTCACTGTTCCACGTCAAAACATTATTACGAATAGAGTGACTATAATCAGAGTGGCGACAGCTGTTCGTTTGGAATGACAGCTCCCAGTTCCAAACGAGCAAACGACCTGTCAATTCAATGTAAATCTAATGGAATGTTTTGAATTGTTGCCAAAATTACGGATGAGATGTCGTCACTCTGGTTATAGGCACTCTAATTACGAACAATCGCTTCAAATGCGCACAAATTCTGAGCAAATACACTTTCCACTAAGAGTTTACGACATTTTTTCATATCGGTTTAGAAATTTAAATATGGATATAATGTGAAAATTATCAAAACAATTTGCAAGCAGTTTCAACAAGACTATCCTTTTTAGCTATTTAATGGATTGTTTTGCTTAGACAACTTTGAGTTTTTGGCTAATCAACTTGTTAATAAAACCAATTTCATTTTTGTTTTCTTTGTGCTATCTTTCAGTAATGGTGGTGACAGATGAATAGAGTCATATTTTCTGATTTTAATCACAAAATTAGTTGTCATTATTGTTGTTGAATTTCGTGTTGGATTGAAATATTGCTGGTTTGTGTCCAGGATATTCTCCAACTAAACACATTCTCTTTTTTTTTCAGCAAAGCAAATTCTCAACTTTAAATAATTTTATAGTTATTTTGGAAATTTTGTTGTTAAAATCAACTAATTCAAAAACAGTAATACGAATTTGGCGCAGAGCTAATTTCGGTCGTTCCGTGATTAATTTGATTGAACAGAAACAGGAAAAGTCAGGAGAAGTCCGTTTTCCCGGTGTGCTAAGGACTTTATCTTACCATTTAAATTTTTAATTTAAATCGATTCTTTCATCTCCGAAATTTTGGTGCATTAAATACACTGGGATTTGTCGGTCACAAATAAGATTACATCTCTCGAAATGTGCGCCATAACCCTTCCAAATTTGATTTACATTGTAACCAGCCTAAGTTTATCAAAATTCGGTAATCGTCTTCGAAAAAATTCGGCAGATTCAAAAGTGCGGTTAGTCGGTTACGTCATTTATACTATTATATCTTCGAAACCGCAAGTGACAACCATTTGTTTTTTGAACCTTATCCAAAATTCAATAGTAACTTTCAGACAAACCTAGACTTGTAGAAATCTCTGAAAAGTTGAACGATGAAAATACAACGCATTTTGCCCGTTTCGTCACTTATACCATTATATCTCCGGAACAAGAAGTGATAGCTATTTTATGTTCGACCTTAATCCCTAATTTAATAGTAGCCTAGACTTGTTGAAATTGACTAAGCCGTCTCTAAAAAAATAGAACGATAAAAACCCAACGCGTTTGGTCGGGTACGTCACTTATACCATTACTATTGCTTGTGTCGATGCGATCGGAGCCCTCGTGCCAGTACTCTTCAACGAGTCGGCGTTGTTTGGGTTGGTGTGAAGGAAGAATTGAACAGTATCTCGGTCACTGCAAACAATAGCCAACAACTAGAACAAGTGACCGTTCGAATAAAGTTGAAGTCTGTTTCCCTTTGGATCTGCACTATTTATCTCCCGCCTAACTCGAACGTGGCTTTATATGAAGCCCATTCGTCTTGCATTTAAGACATCTTCGAACAGCCAGAGATACCCATCTCCTCTGTGTGACGAAGAGCAAGAAAAATTTCTCCCCTCGCACTGACGACTTCAACGAGAGCTCTTTTCTTTCACATATATTCACCACTGTTGTATAAAGTGTGCACGCATCATGAGTGTGTTTGTTTATTTCCTTTTACCTCCTCCACTGAATCGCACCAAAGTGCTAGAACAGAGCCAATAAATTCTCTGAGGTGGATGCAGATACTTTCACAGAGGTGTACACGCCGGTGAGCACTCTGGTGTATGGTTTGCGTATAAGTAACGTGGGGCACTCTTTACACGTGACTTCGTTTCGTAATTACATACAGCGCATCGAAAATAATGTGAAGGTCAACCCGAAGACTTTTTGGAAGTATATCGCCAGTCGCAAAAAATCAGCCGATACATCACTGTAAACCTATTCTCGTCGTTCTTTCAAAGTGCGCTGAGTAATAATTCATCACTTTTGACAGAATCATTCTGGAGTGAACTGCCCCACTACAATCTCAACATACCATACCATAGTTTTCAGTCAACAAGAAGTTCAGAACTAATTGGTTCAAGTGACACGTTCCCCTAGTTAACATTCACGATGTAAGTAATTACCGATCGATTTCAATTCTCAGCTGCCTACCAAAAATACTAGGGAGCATGTTGCATGACATCCTCTATGAGTCAGTGCACCCCATAATTACCGATGAATAACACGACTTTGTAAGAAAACGTTCGACTACAACAAGTCTTACGTTTCTAATTTGATTGATCACATGGAGAGTCGCTATTTACTTCGACTTGTCCAAAGCTTTCGACAGAGTCCTTCACCGTTTTGTCGTCGATAAATTAAATAGACTCGGATTCCCGGATTGGCTGACACGGTGAATTTGGACATACTTAACTGGACGCAGTGCTTTCGTGCGTATCGGACATACAATATCTTCTCTGTTCCAAATATCTTCAGGTGTCCCTCTAGGAAGCCATCTTGGTCTACTGCTTTTTGTTCTATATATCAACAACTTAGTTTGCGAATTTCGGCTAATCAGTCTACTGCAACAGTAAAAACAACGTATTGTTCCAAAGTCCGACTGTTTCGGTGATTTATTTCACCTTTTTCAAGGATTCTGTGGGAAAGTAGTTTTTATTATAATCATGATTTTGTATTTTAAAGTCCACTTACAGAAACTATGCGTTTTGTTGTCATATGTGTTTTTGAAGCCTAACCTATGTTGTCCTATGTGTATAATTGATAATGGCGTCCGGCAGTGACTGTTGTATAGAAATGTAAATAAAATTTGTTTGGTTTGAATCTTGTTGTAACTACTTACAGCATGTGTATAACAAATTTTTTCGCGCTTCACTGTAAAAAGCTTCTCGCTTAATCTATTTATAAGCTTTTAATCTACTAGATATACTGTGTACTATTCAGAGCTATTCTTTCAGTTCTTTGTTCACTATTTTTGACAGTTAGTTTGAGAAGGTGATATGACGGCTGTCACTGTCTGGTGTGTTGGTTGTTTATGTTTTTGTTTTTAAGGTGTGTATGATTCCTGCATAGATTGTGTTTAATCCTTCTGTATCTGTGCGTTTGTTTATGCTGTTGGGATTATTGATTATGTGGCAAACCTCAATTAACGGTAGTGCGTGTGTTTTATTGTGTCTATCTATAATTCTAGTGGTCAAATCGGTGATCTTGGCTAATGCTGTGTTCTAGTAGTGCTGTTTTCTATTTCAGCTCTGCTATCTGCGGGTCGGTGGCGGTTAGTCCTTGTTGTTTGTATTTGTCGTCAAATGCATTATAATGTGTCAGGTGTCCACTAATTCTAGTTGATGAAATCACAGAAAGAAAATGAGTCCTTTATGTTGTATGAGCTATTGATGGATTGGTGGATGATTTTTCCTATGAACTTGGATAAGTTATAGTTGTCCGTAAATCCTTGGATATATTGATTTATAAGTTGTTAATTGTACTGCGGTGTGTCTATCGATAAATTTCAAAGATGCAAGTCGTTTAGCCAAGCTATTGTTTATTGATTGAAACCGTGATGTGGGATCTCGTGGAATAGGTAGATATGTTTTGTTGTCATTGAGAAGATCAACCATTTTTTGTTTGTAATCATCAGCTGGGATTAATACTGTTCCTTTGTCAGATTTTGTAATGTATATATCTGGGTTGTTCCGGATGAAGGTTTTTTTTATCTTTGTTGCTTTTTTCCAGAGCTTTGTTGATTCATATGTATAATTATGATTTTTGTGGTAATGGATGTAGTTCAGCGACGGCGAATTTTGCTCGATCGAAGCGTCCTGCGCAGTCCAAAGTAAGCACGATTTCCTGACAATATGAGTGTCTGAATTTCTCTGCTGGTGTCATTATCGGCAGTCACCAGTGAGCCCAAGTACACGAACTCGTCGATCATTTCGATTTCATCACCACCAATCAGCCCCTGCCTTTCATGTACTTTGTCTTTGACACATTGATGTCTAGTCCGATCCGCTTGGCCTCAGCTTTTAGTCCGATGTACATATCTTCCATCTTCTCAAAGTTGCGTGCTATAATATCAATATCATCAGCGAAACCAAGTAGCTGGACGGACTTTCTGAAAATCGTGCCACTCGTGTCTATCCTCGCTATTCTTATCACACCCTCCAAAGCAATGTTGAATAGCAGACACGAAAGGCCATCACCTTGCCGTAGCCCTCTGCGAGTTTCGAAGGGACTCGAGTTTATCCCCGATACTCGAACAACGCACATCACTCGATCCATCGTAGCCTTGACCAATCGTATCAGTTTGTCCGGGAATCCGTAGTCGTGCATGATTTTCCATAGCTGTTCTCGATCGATTGTGTCGTATGCTGATTTGAAATCGATGAATAAGTGATGTGTGGGCACATTGTATTCGCGGCACTTTTGCAACACCTGGCGGATGGCGAACACTTGGTCCGTGGTAGCGCGTTCGCCCATAAATCCTGCCTGATATTGTCCCACGAATTCGTTTGCAATCGGTAAAAGTCGACGGCATAGGATTTGGGAGAGTACCTTGTAGGCGGCGTTCAGCAGAGTTATCGCGCGATAATTGCAGTTTATCGCCCTTTTTGTAGATGGGACACACGATTCCTTCCATCCATTCCTCCGGTAAAATCTCGTCCTCCCAGATCATGGTAACGACCCAGTGCAGTGCATTCACTAGTACACGTGTTTCAGAAGTTCGCTTGGTAGTTGGTCAACGACAGCGGCCTTATTATTTTTAAAACGGTTTACTTCCTCCTCGACTTCTTGGAGGTCTGGAACCGGCAGTCTATCGTCCTCCGCACGCGTTCCCAAGTTCGTTACCGCGCCGCTACTTTAGTATTCCGCCACATCGCCATAGAGGTGCTCGTCGAAATACTGACGCCATCTCTCGATCACCTCACAGTCGTTCGTGAGAAGATTACCGCTTCGCGATCTCGGTCTTCCTCTTGACGCTTTTGTCTACGGGATACTGAGTCTAGTCCGTTACGCGCCTGTCTGTATCGCTCCTCGTTTGCTCTCGTCCGGTGTTGCATCTTGCTCGCCCAAGTTGCATTCTTCTCGGTCACTAACTGTTCACATTCGTCGTTGAACCAGTCGTTCCTTACGTTCGGAGCCGCCTAGCGTTGCTGATGCAGTGCTATCTATGGCAGAACGGATGTCTCTCCAGCCATCTTCAAGAGTAGCTGCACCAAGCTGCTCTTCCGTTGGTAGTGCCACGTTTAATTCCCACCGTTGAAAGTTTTGAGCGCATGCATACAGCAACCAAGTAGTGGTCCGAATTTGCACTGCGGTATGTGCGAACATTGTTGATGTCCGAGAAAAATTTTCCGTCGATCATAACGTGATGGATTTGGTTTTCGGTCTGTTGGTCAGGTGATCTCGAAACCTAACGACTTACAGTTCCATGTTTCAAGTTTCCAATCGTAGTCCATATTTCGTCGCGTGGGTCTATGCCGATTGTTCCGGGTCATATTCTCTCCTGTATTATTTGCAATAAATATTTTACGGTTGGCTTATTAGGCATACGCCAACGCCATGTCTCGGCGGAGGATCATTGTGCTTGCTCTGTTTAACGTCCCAACTAGCACTAGGGCGATCCCGTTGGTGGGGTTGCCACCTTGGATTTAGTCGGGCGGGATGCAGCATTTCATCCAGAACAGACGCTGTTTGAAGCCGCCTCTGACATGGAGTACAGACGCTCCGTCATCCTCTAAAGAGCACCATTCCCTGTCAGCATACGACCAAGGTCCCTGAATTACCTGAATTACGCATTGTCCAGTCGTTTACCAACCAACTTGGATTGTTGCGTCCTTCAATCTGACATCAACTTACATATTGCCTGGTGCAACATAAATGGTATGGAGGGTAACTACCGGAAATGTAACGTTGTATCATTCTCTCGTTTGTGTGCTTCGATTGCTTTCGACTATAAAAACTGATCTCAAACCATCGAATAAATTTCCGTTATAAAGGATTTTGGCGTTTATTTGGATAGAAAATTAAGATTTTCGGAGCTCGTTGCCGCTAAGGCTCTCTCGATATTGGGTTTTATTCGTCGAAACACACAGGCCTTCGAAGATGTGTACTGTCTAAAAACTCTGTATTGTTCAGTCTGTTCATTGTTCATCTTAGAATATGCCGCTCCAGTATAGTCACCGTATCACAGCGTACATATCAAGAGAATTGAAAGCGTGCAAAAGTGTTTAATACGCGTTTTACGTCTGTTACCTTGGTCCGATCCAGTTCATCTTCCTTCCTACGAAGATCGTTGTCGACTTATGCAACTGCCAACACTGCAAAGCAGAAGAAAAACATTGCAGCGACACTTTTCGACATATTAAGCAACACCATTGACTGCGCAGAACTGCTGGAGAAATTACAATTTCATGCTCAACTGAGACGATTCCGTCGTACAGAACTCTTTCGATTTACAACTCATCGCACCCAGTATGGACAAAACAACCCACGAGATGTTTGTTGCCGCTTATTCAATTATGTTCATGACAATTTTCATTTTAACGTGTCTAAAAATGTTTTTAGATTAAGAATTAGTACGTAAGAGTCTGTGTGATGTAATTTGCCGAAGACCAAATACAGGGTGATTTTTTAAGAGCTTGAGAACTTTTTTAAACAATAAAACGCATAAAATTTGCAAAATCTCATCGGTTCTTTATTTTAAACGTTAGATTGGTACATGACATTTACTTTTTGAAGATAATTTCATTTAAATGTTGACCGCGGCTGCGTCTTAGGTGGTCCATTCGGAAAGTCCAATTTTGGGCAACTTTTTCGAGCATTTCGGCCGGAATAGCCCGAATTTCTTCGGAAATGTTGTCTTCCAAAGCTGGAATAGTTACTGGCTTATTTCTGTAGACTTTAGACTTGACGTAGCCCCACAAAAAATAGTCTAAAGGCGTCAAATCGCATGATCTTGGTGGCCAACTTACCGGTCCATTTCTTGAGATGAATTGTTCTCCGAAGTTTTCCCTCAAAATGGCCATAGAATCGCGAGCTGTGTGGCATGTAGCGCCATCTTGTTGAAACCACATGTCAACCAAGTTCAGTTCTTCCATTTTTGGCAACAAAAAGTTTGTTAGCATCGAACGATAGCGATCGCCATTCACTGTAACGTTGCGTCCAACAGCATCTTTGAAAAAATACGGTCCAATGATTCCACCAGCGTACAAACCACACCAAACAGTGCATTTTTCGGGATGCATGGGCAGTTCTTGAACGGCTTCTGGTTGCTCTTCACTCCAAATGCGGCAATTTTGCTTATTTACGTAGCCATTCAACCAGAAATGAGCCTCATCGCTGAACAAAATTTGTCGATAAAAAAGCGGATTTTCCGAATGGACCACCTAAGACGCAGCCGCGGTCAACATTTATGAAATTATCTTCAAAAAGTAAATGTCATGTACCAATCTAACGTTTAAAATAAAGAACCGATGAGATTTTGCAAATTTTATGCGTTTTATTGTTTAAAAAAGTTCTCAAGCTCTTAAAAAATCACCCTGTATAAATATATATTATATCTCTTCGAAACCGGAAAGCAAGGTTTTGACATTACATTCCTTTTGTGGAATTTGACCTTTCTGTTTCAACAGACTTCGCAGCCGATTCAAAGCGTGCAAAATCTTTGCATAACTAGTATTACGATCCTACCGACACTAAGAATCCTCTAAGGTCGGGGCTCGAACATACGACTACTGGCTTGTAAACCCAGCGCCCTATTAGATTTTTTAGAATGAATACATTTTGACAGTTCAGCAGTACTGTTTGTAAACAGAAATTTCTTTTGTTTGTTTATTGACAAAATGGATCAGACCATTTACGGTCCGTACCGCCTAAATAAAGTTTTAAAACATTTGTTCACGATTGAATACGGTTTGTTTTTGATATTTAATAAATAAAAGTGACTAGTTGCAAAGTGTAAAGATGATTGTTTTAGATGTGCTCTTCGATTTTTGTTTAAGCTTGTTTGTAAACAGTACCGCTGAACTGTCAAGGATGAATACTTGTTCATTCCTGTCGTCACGATAAAAAACCTAATGGATTGAACCGCCTATTCTAGAACAGGAAGTAACAGTCATTCGCTTTTCAAGCTCGTTCCACAATTCTATATCTATCAAACGAGCTTGGGTGTGTTAAAATCGGCTCAGCCATCTCTGAGAAAATTGAGCGGTAAAAACAGCGCGATTTCTCGACTACGTCTCTCATAACATCAATCTCCATATCCAGCAGTGACAGCCACATAATTTTCAAACTTGATCAAGAGCCAATAGTAACTTTCAAACGACTTCTTTTTCGACACCAATGTTTTACAATTAACAGTTTCCGAGGTACACAAATGTACAAAAAGTTTCTACAAAAAATCATTCGCCCGTTTTTAAAACCATTCTAGAATCGGCTTGACTTCTCTCGCTATTAGTATGCAGTTTTAGATTTCTCAGAAAAAACTAATATACACATTGATTCGTAGATTATTGGACTCTTACCCAATTATTATCAGAAAGCACTTTCATTTACCACAGCTGCTTTATGATCGAAAAACCTTGAAATGAACTACCGCAAAAATTAATCATATGTTTTTTTTTTCTCAACAGATGATAAAAATGATGGTAATCGTGGTAATCGTGTTCACAATCTGCTGGCTGCCGTTCAACTTCCTAATGGTAAGCACTGGAGACCGTAGTGATACTGTGTCTTAATTAATCAAAATTCATTTCGGTAAACTTTCCAGGTGATAGACGTTGACACATCATGGGAGCTTCTACCGTATCTATGGTTCGCTTTCCACTGGCTAGCCATGTCCCACAGTTGCTACAACCCGATTATCTACTGCTACATGAATGCCCGATTCCGGTCCGGCTTTATTCTGGTGCTGCACGGTGTTCCAGGACTACAACAACTGTGCTGCTGTATTCGTCACAAACCGAGCAACCTGGCTCGCAACGCCGGTTCCAGTGTGGCCCTCGCCGGTGAGATGAATGGAATTTACCGTGACAGTGCACTATCGAGAAAGGCTAAAGTGCGGGTTAGGTTCCACCAAAATAACAAATCCCTTTTGTTTTTCTATGCTTTTTGCGCTGATTTCATACACCTAGAGAGGGCGAAATATTATGTCACTGTCCGGGGTAGCGGGCAGATTAATGACAGAAAAAAAAAATTAAACCAAAAACCGAGAACAACGAGACAAAAATAAATGGTGTCTTCGCAATGGTTGTATCATGTCACAGCACTTCTGGGGCACAGTAGGAGCACTGTGGGACACAAATGCAAAACCATCTGTGGGGCATACTTTTTTGGAATAAATGATGTCAGTCTGAAGCATTTAGTTCATTTTAAAATGAGTAGTTTTTTTCTGTTTGATTTGATTTGTGCAGGAATCGGACCCACATTGAACGCATAAAAGACGACGGTCTCACCCAAGCCATTTCGCCTCTATATATTGAATCAATTGAGCCAACTTGAACATTTAAAGTGATCATCAATCATCAAAAAGGTTCGCTTTCGTTATACCTTTGTTTCTGGAGGCATCACTAATAAACTGATTCCCAGTTGACACAAAAATTATTAGTTTTTAAACTTCTCTCAATTACATTATTTGTGATTGTTTATTCGTAAAAAATACTTCAAATTTTGCACAGCTTTCAATAAAATGAACATTGTTGTATGCCATTCCGACAGTATCGAAACCGTCAAAACTTTTCGGAACATTTCTGACTGTCTTCTTAAGAAGTCCTCAAATAAAAATAATAAAATCCCTAGAAAAATTTGCAGTTAACCCAAATTACAATCTTTATTCCCCGCTTATCAGAAAGTTATTCAACCCGATGTCCATATTTCCGAGAAATTCTCATAAACTTCTTCCTAAACGCATATTTTCCTGACTAGACTTTTCCTTCGCAGAAATTTTTTAGAATAAGCAGAACTAATTTCTTGTTTTGTCTTTCCGCTCAGACAAACAGTTTGCGATAAATCCGAAAAGCTTAGGTGGAAAATTGATAACAATTAAAAAAAATTCTACCATAATTCGAACTAGTAGAATATTTAGAAATTTACTTAAATCTAACAATTGCACAATTCCTTGATTTATAATTTCAAATTGCATTTGATGATTGTGAGACTTTAAATAACAAGATTTCGTATTAATTCAGAAGGTCATAAAACAAGCAATACGTTTTTCACTTCCAGAGAATGAACATACAATATTTTTGAAAACTGAAAAATTTTTCAAAATTCACGATAACAGAAAGGTTTCGCACAAAACAAAGAATAATATATTGGATTTCCAACCTTGAAATCTATTCAAGTCAATTCTCAAGTTCTCTATTTCATACATTCATCATTTTTAGAAAAACCCAAATAATTTTCCAGAGAAGTTTCATGCACTCAAATGTTTCCTCGAAATTCGACTTGAATAATCATAGAGTAATTTGAAAAAAGTACTGAAATTGAACCGATTTTGAGTTTTATTCTCAAAGCATTGACATTACGGGAAAAAGACACTCAGGAGTCAATTAAAATCAAGAAACAAAATTATTTAGAATTCGAATAAAAATTCTATGCTGAATTTTAGACGTCCTTAGAGACTTTATTCGTAAACCTTTTTCGTTGAGATTCGGCACATCAAATAAAACGCTGACAAGTGATGTAAATAAAAACTTATGAACTCAGGAATTTATTCCTATCTATTCTGCAAGAAATTGTCGCGTAAATTTCACTCTACTACGTCTGTAATCAGATCCACAAATATTTGTATCTGTATGAAGTTTTTTTGATAAACTTATGTTCTAGTATATCTCTGCCTAAATTGTTTAAAGAATTTAAAGAATTGGCGAAAATTTAATTTAACTTTGTATCTACATCCTTTAACAGAAAATTTAAAGGATGAATGTAGATGAATTAAATTACATAAATATAACTTTGCATTCCCCGGAAAACATAACTCGAAATTGCAATCAATCAACGAAAATATTGTTTCGAATGAAGGAATTTTGAGTCTCAGTCTAAAAAAACCTTATTTCTCACCAAACTTTTTCGAAATTTATAGTTCTCCTCTTTAAATCTATTTTTATTTCACTGTGAGTCTAGATTCCGAAGTGATATTTTATCGATTTATTTATAAAAAAAATCTATGAGGGAGGGAAGGTAGGGGATTTGTAATTAAACATCCATTCCTCCAAATGTTTGTCTCTATGGCGTGAAGTCTAACTCAACGGTGGATTCGTGCGAGCTGTTCGCCACATTTTTCGCTTCGGTATTCGCTGGAAATACTGCTTCCGACGCCGAAGCAGATGTCGCTGCTATGGACGTTCCTGAAAATTTAGTACGTATGGATACGTTTATAATTACTCCAGAAATGATTCTTGCCGCTGCGAAGAAACTGAAAAAATCGTATTCAGCCTGACCTGATGGTATACCCGCTGCAGTTCACACTAATTGAACTGCTGCTTTAGCTGAGCCTCTGTGCATTATTCTCAACAAATCTTTCGAACAAGTCATTTTTCCTGAGATTTGGAAGCAATCCTTCATGTTCCCTGTATTCAAGAGTGGTTACCGTCGTAATGTAAGAAACTATCGAGGCATAACAAGTTTATCTGCTGCTTCAAAGCTTTTTGAAATAATTGTAAGCAATGATATGCTCTTTCGCACTAAACATTATATCTCTACTGAACAACATGGGTTGGACGCTCGGTCAGCACAAATCTATTAGATTTCACTTCGACCTGTATTTCGCTTATGGAGGAAAAGGTATAAATCGTTTCGGTATACACGTATCTAAAAGCAGCGTTTGACCGAATAGACCACCGAATACTCCTTCGAAAGATGTCGCGATTAGGTGGAACTCAAAAGTTCATTGATTGGTTATACTCTTACTTGTGTTATAGAGTTTTACGGATAAAATTGGGCTCGAGCGTTTCATCTCAGTTTACGAATGAGTCAGGAGTACCTCAAGGCAGCAATATGGGTCTGCTTCCATTCTCTTTGTTTTTCAATGATGCTATTTTGCTGCTCAGTAACGGCTGCAGATTAGTTTATGCTGATGATTTGAATTGTACCATGTAATTCGATCTATTGACGACTGTGTCCGGCTCCAACAGCTTCTCGATACATTTGTTGCTTGGTGCAAAAGAAACTGGCTGATTATCAGTACTGCAAAATGTCAGGTCATAACGTTCCACCGAATACAGAACCCTTTGCATTTTGATTATCAAATTGATGAACAAACGCTCCAAAGAGTTGATCATGTTAATGACCTTGGTGTTTTGTTGGATGGAAAACTTACATTCAATCTACATCGCTCAACTTTGATTTCAAAAGCAACACGGCAACTGGATTTTATTGCCAAAATCGGACGTGACTTCAAAGATTCCCGTTGCTTGAAGGCATTATACTGTTCATTGGTTCGACTGCTACTTGAGAATGCTAGTTTAGTCTGGAGCCCGTATCAGATTGTTTGGAACTTGCGGATTGAACGTGTTCAGAAAAGATTTGTCCGACTGGCTCTTAGAAATCTTCCCTGGCAAAACCCGCTTGACCTTCCACCGTACCCCGATCGCTGTCGTCTGATAGGTCTTGATTCATTGGAACGGCGCAGAAAAATTCAACAAGCTGTGTTTGTGGCAAAACTAATCAATGGCGATATCAACTCACCGAAGCTTTTGTCTCTTCTTGATTTCCATGCCACGCAACGATTACTGCGTTCTACTAGTATACTTCAGCCGAGATATCATCGAACGACGTTCGGATTCCATGAACCGATAACTACATGTATAAGAACATTTTCCACTGTTGAAAATCTTTTCGATTTTAATGAACCGACATATAAGTTTATTCAGAAAGTGTTACGATCGAATTACGATTTATAACTTGACTGATATATTCATTAAGGCTTATTATATTGTCAGATGAATAAATGGAATAAAAAAATAAATAAATTTCGAGAGCAATAAGATTAATTGACTAAAAAAATCGAGTATTTGTAATGGATTTGTAACACGAATGCCAATTGAGTTAATTGAATCAAATACAGCAGTATTACAACTTTGTGCGCCGTATCTTAGTTGTTTGAAATTATAGTTCTGCATTTTATAACACATAATATCTCTGACAATATATCTCAGACTCAACATGGATTCATGCCGAAGCGTTTAACGTATACAAATTTAGTATTCTACACTTCATCTATCATGCGTTGATTACTACAAGTAGATTTTATTTACACCGATTTCTTCGCTTTGTTTAATAAGACCAATCATGCCATAACAATCTCCAAGTTATGTAAACTGGGATTTAATAAATCATTTTTTAATTGGTTTCAATTATATCTTACTGTTAATGATAGTGAAAATAAGATACTGTACAACCTTACCATTCGCTGGAACCTGTGGAGTTCTTCAAGGAAGCTACCTTGGGCCATTAATATTTTTAATTTTTCTCAACGATTTCAATTTCTCTATCAAGTGTATAAAACTATCGTTCGTTGACGATTTAAAACTATTTCATATCAACAAATCCACAGCTGCCACTGAATTCTTACAAGATTTGACTGATTGGTGTAATATCAACAGAATCCGTCATCCCTTTTAGCCCCTAGCAGTCTGTGATCAAGCTCGACTATAACATTTTTCAAATGTTCCTTACATTTTTAAATGTTGTCTTACACTATCCTTTGATTCATCTAAGAGAAGAAAAAATTCCGAGTTTTAAGGTGAGGTTTCCATTTGGTATAACTAAAGCGTGAATGAAGCATAGCAAATCACTGTTTTTGCATGATTACCAACATTTCTTTCAACCTGATATTCGAATTTTCGGCTTTCCATTTTTCTTCCAATATTGTTCAACCATCACCCAAAATTGAATGCAGATGGGTAAAGGAAAATTGAATGCAGATGGGTAAAGGAATGTTATTTTCGAAGAAATCTAATCCATTATCTCAATACCACTGAAGCACTTCTAGGTTATTTGCCAATTCACTTCAAAAATAATAGTTATTTTGAGTGATAGTGCAAGTGTGTGTTTAGTAGTGAGAGTGCTATTTATTGAATAATATTAATCCGCGAACTAAAGATGCTCAAGCGATGGAAACTGAGAATTTACCGCCCGAAAACTCAACGATGTTAACCTGTTAACCGATCGAAGCGAATGGCAACGAAATTCCAGATCCGAAAACTAGGAGCGCTACAGTACAATAAACAGTGTGTCCAAATATTGATCGACTCAAGCTTTTTTAACTAAAGATGGCACGAATAGCTTGTGATATGATCCGAAAACATTTGCATAGTTATCAATACATACGTCGAAAAATATTTCGCATTTTCCTAGGTGTATGTGCTTCATTGAATGTTGCGTTTATTTTACTGTATATAGGCTTACGAGATGAACATTCAAATTAGTGCATATTTTAGCTTCAAATCACTCGATAGCACTTCATACGAATAAGAAATTCATTTCTGCCTGAGTGCCGTTAAATTTATAAACCTAATGTATATAGCCTAATGAATCGTCGATCGATCCACAGTTTGAGAACAAATTTGGGTGAGTCTGAGAATAATTTAAATGTATGTCAGCACTTTGAGCCTATTCAAATAATCCAAATAATCAAATATAAATATAATCATAAATGAGACAATCGTACCTTTAACTATCTCATCTTCATAATCTAACTCATCATTTAAACAATATATCCTTCACAGAGCGGTGAAATGAACCCCGTTTTACCACTCTGCATATGATTTATTTTTCATAAATAGTCAACGTTTTCCAGTTTTTGAATTAGATCATGGTTATAGTATTTTAAAAATATGTTGGCACACTTACTCCATCTGTTAGAAAGATTCAGAGTGAGAATTTGTTTCCGTCCTATCGATTTTAAATTGCTTAGAAAATTGCAGTTTGGGAACTAGGAAAAACTACAAGTTTGCTTAAGACTGTATAGTGAAATCTCTAGAACACCTCATTACTGGATTCCAATTTCACGTCTCTAATGAACCGCGTTGTAGGAGCTTTCACTGTAGTGCACAGTATAGGACGAATAATACTGCATCTGAAAGGCGAACGGTAAATATTAGCGCCGTTAACATTGAAATACGTTGATTATAATTGAAGCAGTATGCAACATAATATTATGCCCAACCAACATTGATCTCGTAATTTGATGTATAGAGAAGCTTTAAAATCATTCTCGGATTCCCAAGCTCTTCCTGCCACCGTGGTAGCGAATCAAATTGTCTTAGACCTTACCTCATGTTGTCTAGCACTGGAGGCCGGTAGGGACTAGTTTTCCCATCACTGCTTTAAGCTGAATGCGTTAGAATCCTTTTCCTTATCGTTGAATTCAAGAAAATTACAATTAATACAGTTGATTATTATCTCGTTTTTGCAAAGAAGTTCAGTATGTATTGAAAAAACAATGGCGTTTCTCCGCATGCGAGAAAAATTTCAATTTCCTGTGCAATCATACGATATATTTAGCTTCTCTGGAAGCGACTGAAAAAACTCAAATAAGACCTCCAGCAGAAACGTTTGTATCGTCGCAGAAAAGGAATTTCTGATAACCTGCGGGCCGTTTCAAGAGATCAAAGGCCGAAATACCATACATGGGTAGAGCACTCGAAGCTCTTTTACTGGATCTCATGCGCTATGCATATTCTGATAGCAGTACTGATAAGTACGATCGGTTAAATAATTTGGAATAATGCTAGGAAAGTAATTCAACTTGTTGCCATTATACAATTTCCATAAAAAATACCGTTCTCATAATGAGCAGTCAACCGAAAATAAAACGGACGCTTGGAAATCGACCGGCTAGTTTTCCAACTAAGTTGAGTGACGAGTTCTAACGTTTTTCGTTGGAAGATCAGTTGACTGATTCAACATAATTTATTTTGAAACTTCAAACTAGTGAGCTAATTTAATTGCACCACTTTGGCCATTTGTGCATATTAAGTTGGTAAAGCTTCGTCGATTGTCGGTTAGAAAACGACAACAATCAGTTGAATAGCTCTCAGCAAAGTTGGCATAAAAAATATCTCCGATTTCTACTAAGATTTGAATCTTTTTATCATTCGCTCTTTCCATTGTTGCCAATCACAAAGAGCAAAAACATTCAACAGTTAAAGTTCCGTTCAATAAACTAAACTTAAATAAACCACATTCGTTCTAAAAAGGATTTAGAATAACTCAGTAGTTGAGTAAATATAACTATTGTACTATTGAGTAGCTATAACCTACTTTTCAGAATATTATTGTATAAGCCAGATAGAAACTACTTAGAGCAACTTCACCTAAAATTAGATTATTGAACGGGGCTTCGGTTGTTGGATGGAAAGATCTAAAAATGAGGCAGTTGATCCCTCAATCAGAGATGCCAATAATCAGTGTAGAGTTCAAAAATTTTCTATATGTAACACAGAGATTTTCACAGACTTATGAGCTCCCTTCAATATATGATAATAGATGTAACTGATTCTTTTTATACATTTCTTGCATAGTGAGTTTATGCAATCTTTGAATCCGACTTTTGAATCAAGGCCCGGAAGGCCGAGTAAAGGTATTGAAATCCGGAGAGCTTGGAGGCACCGAAATCTTATCGAGAAAATCAGTCGAATTTTCCCGACATCAGACATGAAAAAAACGTAATGATCTCCAAATACTCGGTCGTATTGTACGTGAAGTTTATTTTCATGTTTTTTGTCGTGAATACGACTTACTTTACTATGGCCGTACTTTCAAAATTTACCCTCTGAGAGTGTGATAAGTTTTTGATCGTGAATATCTTTTGTTGTATCTAACGTTTCAACATAATTTTTGTTACATGCCATCAGAAATATGATCATCAATTTGTGATTTTTAGTTCTATGACATAATCACAAATTTCAACGAGTAAAGGAGGAGTTGGCATCACTGGGAGTACGATGCAGTGTTACCCTCGGAAAAGTTTAATTACAATGTGTATCAAACAACTCATAGTGAAGTGATTGATCGAAACAGTTATTTTGAGTGATAGTGCTGTTTATTAAATATTGCTTATTCGCGAAACTAAAAAATGTTCAAGCTACGGAAACTGCGAATTTAGCGCCCCAAATTGAACAACTTCAACCGATGAGAATGTACCGCCCAAAATTGAACGACGACAACCGATTGAAGCGCCATTTGCATATCATTGTCGGTGTTATCAGATTTATATTATCAGATATAGATAGAATGTGTGAAAATTTACAAGTCAATCTTGTGATTTAAACTGAATACCTAAAATAAGTCTACAGCAATCCCATCCGCGAGTGTTTATTTTATTTTATTTTTTCAGTAGTCGTGTGTCATCTCGCGTTATTTACAGCAATGCAAATAGGAGAAGCAGGATACTGGCGAGATCGTTCCCTAGATATTTTATTCTTATTTACAATTTTGTTATATTTCTCCTGAGCTGAAGTAGATTCCCGTAGTTGCACTTCGTGATTGACCAAATGAGTGGAAATGTACAATGAAGCTGGGACACACTTTTGGAATGAAGTGAGCAGCAGAATTGTGCCGTAGAATTTTCGTATCAGGACACATAGCAAAACCACGCCGAAGACTGCTGGAATGAAGATGATAGCAGAATGGTATAAAGAAATTTAATTGGGAGAACACTTTTCAATAGCGATTTGCGTTTCCAGTGTGCAGTAGTGGAAGTCGTCAGAGTTACATGGGAGTGCTGCGTATGAAAACACCGCTGGTCAGTGAAGATATCCGGAATTTGAGTCGGCATTCATTGTGAGTTCCTAATGCATCTCTGAGTCATCTCAGTTCTGCCTAAGTGCAGATCCCATGGGTCATGGTAATTCGAACCACTTTTGAGTCCCACAGATCATTATAAAGAATTATTTAAATTTTTTTTTTGAAGTTAATAAACTATTAGCCGTCACTAACACATTCAATTACGACGGGCAACGTCCACACGCAATGCGAAAATGGAAGTATGGATGTGGAACACATCTTTA
This sequence comes from Malaya genurostris, assembly GCF_030247185.1. Lineage (NCBI taxonomy): Eukaryota > Metazoa > Arthropoda > Insecta > Diptera > Culicidae > Malaya > Malaya genurostris. Next base: position 103,857,828 of record NC_080570.1, on the reverse strand, counting down.
TACTAGTATGGTTATCGTTCAGAATCAACGATATAATCTTTGAACCTGTCTTTATATGCAGCCGGGGCAGGGATGTCAAGTATTCAAAATAAAAATCTGTATATTTCGAAAATTAAGACTGACGAAACCTGGTACCCTATAATGAGGTGATATTTAATTTCATTTAAGCAACGCTATGATTGCAACCCTGAAGTAATATCTTCATAGCGTATTAGACGAAAATTGGAAACTACCCTGCGATCTTCGAATTTTAATGTATGAGGTGCTGATGGCTGCTAACATCCACCAAGCGATCATCTTAACCATATTAGACTATAAACAAATTAAGGGTTGTGTACAAGGAACGATCGATTGCGATGACAACAAAAATGACAATCGTTACTGGTGCCACCCATCAGCTGAGATCATCAAATAGATAATGATACTGATGTACTCCATAAGGCAACAAAAGAGACGAACACAAAATCTCAAATCAGCGTCTGACGGCAAAGCAGAAAGTAAGAATACTTGCGAAGTGGTGTGTGTGTTGTTTTCTGTTGGATGGGTTTCCATAGAAATAGGACTATAATTGAATAATTAAAGCATTAATGAGGTCACGATTCTAGGTTCTAGACACACGGTAGAATATTTTCACTGCTTCGTAAAACAAATGTTTATTTTATTGAATAGCGCTTGCGTTATTTTATGATACTATTTCTAATATTTCCCATACTTTCGTCGTGTGTTATCATATTTGATATTGAAATTATTATTATTACATGAGTTTTATATAACCCACTCTTGACCTGTTGATATCGTGATTTATACGGACACCGATAATAAGGCATTTATAAGAACACCATAAAACCGATTAGTTAGTCTTTTTTTCACTATTGCATCGAAGTTGTGTGGAATCTTGAGCAGCTGAAGCACTGATAAGGCGAAAGCGAAACGGAAAGGAGAATTTGAATAGTAATTCAGTCAAATTGATTTTAATAAAGTTTCTATTAAATTTATTAAGATCGGTAGTTCAAAGCATAAGTTGGTTGTTGTCATACGTTCGAGACAAGATCTGTAATATTGCTTAATGACAGTTCAACTGCAACTTTTCTGTATGCAAAGTTTGGTAAAAAACAGAACGTCGAATTCCGTAACGGAATGTAGTTCCAAGACATTTGATAATTCATCGTTACGTTTCGATATTGAAATGTTCTCGTTTGCTCACATTAAATAAGATGAACAACGTTGAGATAAAGGTCATGCTCCAGTTCGAATGTCAAGAACAAATTAAAAGAAAAAGAACGCAATTGAAGCAAATCTCGGACGCGAAACTATTTCTGCTCAGTTATTGTTAGCACATAAACTAAATTACCTTTTGATTGAAATAAACAAGCAACTCTGTCAGTCTACTGGGAGCACAAATGCAAAGAATCACAGTCAATTGCCACACTGCAGAGAGCACAGAAGGAGAAAGCTGAAATGGGTGTACTGATTATTTTACTGTATGTGACTTCAGAAATTCTATAAACAAATAATTATAATTCTACCCTTCACCCCAGTTCAATTTCGGTTAGCATTTTGGCTGCGCCCACTTCGATCGACTTGAGCTGTTCCAGGCAAAACCAGGACCAATCATGCTGCATTCAAAATCTCGTTTTGGATTCGAGAAATGCTGAACGATATAGTTTTCCTCAGGAAATCTCTATTCATCTGGAAAATTGTACCATCGACTACTTTTCCCCAGAGTTTGCCGCTAGGCTGGCGGAATCAACTACAGAACTTTCAATTCTGGATGGATATGCTCCGAGGGTGTATGTAAAACCTACTTTGAAGTCCTTCACCAGCCTACGTTGCGGAACATCGGATGTTACTATTGATCCAGTGGAGAACCAAAACCTAGAACTGTTGGACTTGGCCGGAATACTAAAAGTAATCCCAAATAATATCCAATACTTGAAAAATCTGGCTGTGTTGGATTTGTGTGAGAATCAAATAGAATATGTTCGCTTGGATCAATTTGAGGGATTGGACAAACTTCGAAAACTGAACTTAGGTCACAACAAGATCAAATCGGTCAGTGTGACAAAGCCCTTGACATTACCCAAATTGAACGAGCTGTTTTTGCACGGAAACGAACTCACGGAGTTGGATTTAACACATCTGAAAGCTGACAATCTTGAACGGTTTTATGTTTCGCAAAATCAACTTATGCGCATTGATGGATTCCCGCACAATTTTAATAAACTGATCCGCACAGACCTGTTCTCCAATAGATGGAACTGTAGTTGGCTTAAACAAACCTTACAGTTTTTGGATGGTACCAAAGTGGAGACTTTGAGCTTTCTACCGGTGAAAGTTTGTAATGAAAATGGAACGGTTAAGGTACACGCAATCGAATGCGCGATTAACTAAGCAGTCATATTTTGGTTCTTAGTATGCGTTATGAAAGTGGAGCGTGTAATAAAGTAAAATAGAACCAGAAGATACTACTTATTTGGTAAAATATGTTATATACAATTCTAAGCAGTACTTTAATGTCATGCCTCCAAAATGTATAACCTGTTATGATTACAAAATGAAAAATAAACGTACTTCACTAACACTACTCTTGCTCCGCAGTGAAGAATAAAGTGCGTACAAACTAAAGGTAACTGTAAAGGCATTTCAATGCCTCCTCCATTTCCCCCCTTTCATTTTATATATGTCTGAGAAGTAATATTATCTGGTCTAAAAATTCGTTTAAAGACTATTTTTCTTAAATCGTGATTTTGCTGTAGCAAAATTTTTACAGAAATGTTGTGCATTCTGGTTCATCAACGATTTGATGCCATTTTTTAATTTTTCAATGCATATGAAATTAACCGTTATTTAGCAAGGTAATGCGTCAGTTGTTGAAACAGACAGAAATCCAAAGGTTCTATATCTGGGCGGTATAGTGGGTCAGGTAGCACTTCTCTTTTTAGTGTTCGCAATGCATTGTCGAAGAGCAAGATGCCTTTGTCCAGCCGCTAACTTTTTCGATTTTTTCGGACCGAAGATTTTGTTCAAATGCGTTGACAATGGTAAAGTTTTTCTGTGATTATTTTGAAGAATCTAAGAAACTCAGCTGATGCCGTTTTGTCCCTCCAAATACATAGAATTTGAACATTGAAACCGCGGATATTGGGTTTCGATGATCATATTACTTCCACTCATGATATTCGATCGAATCATCGTACAAAGCCCTTTTTACATACCCGATTACAATACTTTGTAAAAAGAAACCTTTTCCATTCTGTTTTTCAAAGAGTAATTCACAAGCAAACAACCTGTTTTACTCCACCTATTGGTGAAATAATTCCGTTCTATTATCACAAATACTACTGTGGGGTTATAAAAATATTTGTCATTGACTCTTAAATAAAAACAGCAGATTTTCTGGCCAGCAACAAACGTAACCTACACATTGAAACAGTTTATAGCTAGAATTTTTTTACGTTTTTTTTACATTGTTACTCCAAATGACACTTTAAAAATTTAAACGCACTTTATCTTATTAATCCAAAACCATGAAAAGGATCTGGACAAAACTCTATACTATCTTATGGAACTTTAATATAATTTGAAACTAAGTTTGAGAAAATCGGCAGGGCCATCTCAGAGAAAAGTGAGATAGTTCCATTTTGGAGTTTTGACCACTATTTGCGGTACTTTCAAACCCAAAATTTAAAAACCGGCCGAAGTCGGTTTGTACGGCCAGCAACTAAAGTTAGCTTTAAATTGAATCATTTTTGAGTGCAATAGAAAAAAAATAACCTGTTTTTTGTCGTCACTTTAAACGACGGTTTGAAGTTTCAAACACTCATAACATTGTAATTTCAACGACTTTTCAACGATGCCAATTTGCTGCTTGGTTGTGGATGCAAACTGATCTACACCGATGATTTGAAACTGTACTTAGTAATTTGTAATTATGAGGACTGCGTCCATCTTCTAGAACTGCTCGGTAAATTTGTCGCCTGGTGTCGACGAAACCATCCTGTGATCAGCATTGCCAAATGTCAAGTAATAACACTTCACCCAATACTTCATTCATTAATCTTCGACTACAAAATTGATAGACAAAAACTTACTAGAGTTGATCATGTTAACGACCTTGGTGTAATATTGGATGCAAAACTTACCTTTAATCAGCATTGTTCTGCTTTAATATCTAAGGCAAAAAACAACTCGGATTATGAGCTAACATCGGCGGAGATTTCAAGGATCCGTATTGTTTGAAGGCGTTATACTGTTCCTTAGTGCGGCCATTGCTGTAAAATGCCAGTTTGGTATGGAGTCCATATGAACTCGTTTGGAACTTGCGAATTGAGCGTGTTCAAAAAATATTTATTCGGCTAGCGCTGAGAGATCTCCCCTGGCGAAATCCCTTGAATTTGCCACCGTACCCTGATCGATGTCGCCTGTTAGGTCTTGACACCCTGGAACGACGAAGGAAGATTCAACAAGCTGCGTTTGTGGTGAAGATTATAAACGGCGAAATCGACTCTCCAAAGATCCTGTCCCTGATCGACTTCCGCGCCTCGCAACGAACTCTACGATCAACAGGCTGCTTCAACGAAGATTACATCGGACATCGTTTGGACATCGTTTACCACACACTTAAAAAAAATCCCTGTTATTTTACATCTTATTCGATGCACATAAATCGAGCGTCGCAGTTCACGCAAATTCACGTGGAAGAACATTTAATATTGTGTCTAAAACTCCATGACATGAAATTCGTTGAAATAAAAAAAACACTGATAGCAACCCGCCGCGACTTGAACCGAGAATCATTGGATCACAAGTACGTCTGTTAATTGATTGAGCCACAGAAGCACACATCTGCATGGCTGGTAAAAGGAGCATTTAAATGCATACAGCCACACCTGCTAGCAGAATGCAAGTTACAGTCAAACCAGTAAAATTCATGATAATCTAACATTAAGTCATTACAAGTGAAATTTTCCGTCGTTTGACAGATTAGGTCTTTATGAATTACATCGTATGAGGAATTAAGTCCCCTGTATTATTATTTTTTTTGGTGTGCATAAATTAAAAGAATTCGGTTTAGCGAAGAATCTGGTGAAGCGGTTCGTTTAACCAGAAATTAAATTGCCAGCCTATAAATTGATATAGTTTGGAGTAGATTAAAATGAAAGGTCGAAAGACCCCATGCAAAATACGTAATAAAATTACTGTTTATTTCACTTTCTTCCAAAATGGCTTAACATATTTTCTGAAACATCGATTCAAATTAGAGGTCATTAAATCCCATACAACATTGTCCGGACATACTTTCTTGTTCAGATTCCCGATTTAAAAAAATCCTGAAAAATTTTTCAATAACGTAATCTCAAAAAACAGACAGGTTCTTGTGCTTCTTTCTCAGACAGGTTCTTGTGCTTTCTTTCTACATAGCAGTACACTATATTGAACACATTTAGTTTCGTTGCTCCGGAACCAGAAGTTCGATCCAGATAAAATTCAATAATTTCGTTTGGAACCGAAATTATGAAAGAGTGCCCCATAATAATGTAAGACGTCAAAAATCATGGGGTTCGTAAAAAGAGGTAGTTTGTAGAAAAAGTTTACGTTATTTGGAATTTACTTCGTAAAAAAAGTTTTGTATAATGAATGTGGAAACCGCGCATCATATGGCTATTTTCGGAGCGGATGTGAAGAGTAAGTGCAAGAAAGTAATGTTTGGGCTCGTTTCAAAATCCAAGATGGCGGCTTCCGGTTTATTGAGATTGTTTAAAACCCCTAACAATATGGATATCTTCAGAACGGAATTGATGAGTAGATGTCGGAAAACGATGTTTGAGGTAGTTCTGAAATTCAAGATGGCGACTTGCGGTTTGTTGATATTCCTTGAAAACCCTTACAATATGGATATTCTCGGAACGAGGTAGTTTTGAAATGCAAAAAAGAGTTTTCCGGTTTATTAGTATTATTTTGACAGTTTTTGCCGTATTCCTTGAATTTACTATTCCTTGAAAACACTATACTGGATGTCAAAAACAGAGCTCTCATAATTATGTTTTGGTGAAGAAAGTGAGTTTCCATATCTAAAATTTTCGATCATTTGTACAAACCAGCGATACAATCAAGTCAGGGTTCTTTATTGCGATGTTTAACTTGATCTGTTCTGTCAAATTACAAAGCTACCAATTCAGCAGTGCATGTACAATATAATGGCTAGTAAAAAATTCTAACTCACACTAAGAATCTTTCCAGTTTGAGTCTCAAAGCACCGACCTGACAAAAAATCTCAAAATTCTACCCCGCAACCTTCCGCTGACCAGAAAATTCCAATCACAATATTTCAAGTCATCTAACTTGGTCAGTTTTTTCCGTTATCGAACTGAGAGAAGACTCGAATTTCAGAGTATAATCTACTAGTCTCGTAAATCAGTTATCGTATCGAGCAAAGTAGGATTGTTAGTATCAATAGGATCGTAGCACTAGACATGCAATGGCTCTGTATGCCAAAAATCGGCAACAAAGTTGATACAGAATGGTTAAATTTATGCCATTTTGTTTCTACCTTTGCTGTAGACCATTTCAAGGAATATAAAAACTATCTTTTATAGTCAAACAGTTGATGTTTCGTTGTTGGATCAATTCTGAATGTTCTAAAATTGACCAGACAATTTGCAACATAGCGTCAGATATTGTCAATTAGTAATGAAAACCTACACCGAATGGCGCTAAACATTTATAGAAACAGCGTAACGTCGATATGCCGCCATCGTTGGAAAAAAATTAGTGAATCGGCGATTCAATACACCCGAGAGATTCATAATGCCAATAAAATCATACCACTAGCCATGCAATGATTCAACCATATACTATCAACTAAATTCAATAAGAACATAATGGCCAAACTCCACTGCAAAAATACAACATCATTATATTTCTTTACTTTACAACGAGCATGATAAATCCCCAGTCTGTTGAAACAGAAGGTCAAATTCCACAAAAGGAATGTAATACCATGGCTCTGCTTGGCTTCGATAAATCACAGAATTTTTAAGTAATTTTAAAAATAAAGTTCAATCGTCAATTGATTTTCTATTAAATATAACGGGGCTCTTAGCAAAGCTCGTGTTCGGGACCATCCCAACCCTTTGAACCCTTTCATTTTAATCAACAACATTCAATCCCCCAAACATAAAAGTCATCCTGAAATGATTTTAGGCTGATTATCGAAAATTGTTACTTTCAATTACTTATCTTGATTGAATGATACAAGGGAAGTAAAAAATGTATGAAGCGCGATTATAGCACAACACATACATTTTTCTTGTTTGTAGACCTAAAAATCGTCAGTGAAGTATCGGAATGTAATGCCATCAGGACTTTGCATTCTTGCTCTTTTCCGTTTTACATACATTCATAGCGCAGATACAAAAAGTCAACTGACATCAATAACAAAAGCGGGTAATAAGCAAGTTTTTAAAAGGGTCACGTTAATTAATTATATTGTTTAATCTAATATAGATCCCGAGTCGTGAAACAAAATCATCTTATTGGCACATTTTCAAATTGTCCCTTTTCTAATTAAAACTTTTTTCAATGTTTTTCATCCTATAAAAACAATGTAATAAGCCATCCACCGCATTTTCACATCCGCTTTAAATTTTTATGCACGATTGTACAGTTAATGAGCCTTGAACAGTTTTTTTTAAGATTTCAATCGCAATATCAAATTGTGGATACAAAACAAGAATACGTTATCAAACTTTCCCCGGAAAACCTTCTAACCACGCTACACTTCTTTCAACAGGAATCGATGAAATATCGCATCTGCATCGAGTTAACACATGCACCACGTACATAAGCACCAGAAGGAAGACTGCTCTCAATGTGCAACAGGTGAGAAATCTTTCAAACCAGTGACACTTCGCCTAACAGCAGGAAGTAAGGAATTAATTAACTTCTTCATTGAATTGAAAACCATGCAACTTTTACTTTTGTGAAGAATTCGAAATCAATATTATATTCTGATTGCATACTCTTTATTTAAAGTGACAATGACATGGAAAGCATAGCAGGAGATTTCCACGTTTTAAATCAAATTGCCTATCACTTCCGTTATCGCGAGAAAATCAGAAACTGGAAGCGAAGCTGTTGCAAAATAATATTGTGCTAAAAATGGCATTGTGTTGGAAAATGAGGTCCCACTGAGCAGTTTTATGAAATTTAAAATAAAAACGTTGCACAAAGTATCAGTTATTATAATTAATATATTTAATTTTTGTGTCTATGTTTCCCAAATTCAATAATTCGTGCGTATTTTCATCCAATCTATTTTTTATATAATAATTTTACACATTCGCTTCACTGCCTAAGTTCTAATTTTAATTTACCATTTATTCAAAACTAGGATAATTTGTTTAACTGTGGTAATGTAGCGCTGTGAGGATCGAAAATGTTGCTTCCCGATTGTAATCAGTTGATGACGCAACAAATAATTTCTGATGCAAGTAATATTTCTTTTTCTGCTTTTTTTCTGTTTTGACATTCATAATGTATCGTTATTGTGGATCATAATGTCTTTTGTTTTGGGGCATATTATACGGCAGCTCGGGCATTATGTCTAAGGCAAGCAAAAGAACTGAAAATATGGTCGTTTTGGAAAATGTGTTTAAATCAATCAATTTTTGTCATTTCTACAATAATCATTGAAAATTATTTTCTTCACTTAGCCTTATTGAAATGAAATATCCACATTCTGAATAATTGAATAATGGAATGAACAATGGTCGAACATCGGGAGCCCCAGAGAGTGCGTTGAGATGAAATAAGATTACTCCGTTCTAGTTTTACATATTTTTCCAGACTTTTATCCTTCGTCACCAAGCGATTTTGTATTCAATGTAGCTTTTTCATTTAAATCCATGTGCTCAGTAGTCCGCGATCGAAAAATCGTTCAACATATTATATAAAACAAGCATTTTTTGGTAAACTTTCACACCTTCTGCTTTCTAACGTCTTCTGGGACATCAAACTTATGATGAGCCGTGAGAACAGTAGTCCCAGAAACTGGCGGAAGTCTGCTTCCACTTACATCTCGTGCGAGGCTCGTGAGACAATGCGATTTTGTCAACATCTGGATATAGAGCTTCTGTGAATTTTATCGATCATTGTGATTCGGTTCCTTTTGAAGTTTGTAAAGGGAAGTCGTATAAAGCGCCTCGTACAAAGCCTCAACTAAAACGCCCCTGTTCTTTTTTTATGAAAAGAGACTTTTCTAAACAAAAGTTTTATCCCTAACACTATCTTTTCGTGGGATCTTCCTACTAAACGAGTTTGCCAGTTGTCGTCTGCTACAAAATACGAATAAACCTTATCGATGTAATATTTTCCGTCGACTAAATAAGCATTTTATTCGAATAAAACGTCGAATAGTCGGTTGATATTTAGTACCAAGTAGCTTTTAGCAGTGTTAATGTCTCTATTTATTGTTTAAACATGCAAAGAAACTAGGTCACAACCGGCGAACGACCGCAACTTGGTTAAACCCGGGTATAAATAAACGAAATAAAAAAACTAGGTCATATCTTAGATACTACATTTTTATAATTTTTTTTTCATAACAATCTCCAGGCCCGTACCCAGGATTTCATTTCGGGAGATTATTTATGTATCTAATTCTCGGTGTGCCTTTTCCCAGCGTTTTTAACAGACACTTAAAACTTTTTTTACTGGAACTGTCATTATGGAGTATTCAAATAGAATTTGTGACTAGCTCACAAAAAAGTAACGCCCAAAATTAATAAAATGTAACGCATGTAATACTTAAAACTTACAAACGAGTAACACTTGTAACACTTCGTAATGTTCTAACTCACAAAAAATATCGCATGTAACGCTTCGTAACGTCTATAACTTACAAAAAAGGCGCGGAACAGACATAACACATAACAGTGACGATGTCGAGGTGGTTGACGAGTTCGTGTATTTGGGTGAACGCCGATGATGCACGGAACGACCGAAATTAGCTCTGCGCCTAATTCGTATTACTGTTTTTGAATTAGTTGATTTTAACAACAAAATTTCCAAAATAACTATAAAATTAGTTAAAATTGAGAAGTTACTTTGCTGAAAAAACTCTTAGTTTTAGAGAATGTGTTTAGTTGGTGAATATCCTGGACTCAAACCAGCAATATTTCAATCCAACACGAAATTCTCATTGACAACTAATTTTGTTATTAAAATCAGAAAATTTGTTTCTATATATCTATCACCATCATTACTGAAGGACAGCACAAAAAACCAAAACTGAAATGGGTATTATTAACAAGTTTATTAGCCAAAAACTCATGAGAAGTGTCAAAGCAAAACGATCCATTAAAAAGCTAAAAAGGACAGTCTTATTGAAACTGCTTGAACATTGTTTTGATGTTTTTCGCATGTGTTCGATATATCTTTATTTAAATTTCTAAACCGATATGTAAAAATGTAGTAAACTGTTAGTGGAAATCGTATTTATTCAGAATTTGTGCGCACTTGAAGCGATTGTGCGTAATAATGTTTTTACGCGGAACAGTGAAGTGAATTTCGAATGTTTCACTCTAATTGTGATGAAGTTTTTTTGTATCTTCAAACCTTCCGAGCTGCGCCGTCCGGTGTACTACTTGTATTCGGTTTTTTTCCGAGTGCTCAAAGTTTTCAGTGAGAATGAACAAACAGTGATTTAGAAGAAAAAAAATTCAAAAAGATGTTTACGTTTCGTTTATGTCTTTTTCTCCAACACAACATCGTATTTATACCTGCCAATATAGAAAAGACAACCGCGTCTGAATTTTTTTCGGCAGTAGTGTGCCATCTAGTGGCTAGTAGTCATTAAGGTGTTACCGTTTCGGTGACAGGGCGCCATATAGCTGCAGATTGCAGAAGCCAATTCAACCATTCATATTGGTTGAAAACAACATTATATTTCTTTAATTCAACTAAAAAATTAGTTGACTGGATATGAAGTGTGCCTTAGCTAAGAAATGACAGTACGTTTAATTTGTGAATTCAACTAAAAAAAATAGTCATTTCAACAAATATTTTATTATTATTAAGGGAATGAGAATAAAAAATCTAAATCAGCAAAAGTAAGATTTTTTTAGTTGTCTCAAAAAATAACTAACTAAAATCAGCAAATCAACTAAATTTTTCGCGAAAATGCTGATTTCGGTCGTTCCGTGTGACACCAGCAGAGAAATTCAGTGACGTATTTTGGCAGGGAATCGTGCGTACTTTAGACTCCGAAAAACCCAGCGATCGAGAAAAGTACGCCACCACACGAAATTGACCATCTACAAAACGCTCATTAGACCGGTTGTTCTCTATGGCCACGAGACCTGGATTATGTCGGCAGAGGACCAACGCGCCCTCAGTGTTTTCGAAATAAAAGTACTGAGGATTATCTATGGCGGAGTGCAGATGGAAGACGGAACGTGGAGACGGCGTATGAATCACGAATTGCACCAGCTGCTAGGAGAACCAACCATCGTGCGGACAGCTAAAATCGGACGTCTACGGTGGGCTGGGCATGTCATAAGGATGTCGGACGACAGCCCAGTGAAAATGGTTCTTGAATTAAATTCGACTGGTACAAGAAGAAGAGGAGCGCAGCAAGCAAGGTGAAGTGGAGGGTGATCTCCGAAGCATCCGTGCCTTGAGTGTGGCGACGAGCAGCCATAGACCGAGTTATATGGAGACATATTCTTGATACAGCAAAGGATACCCCAGGACTATAGCTGTTAGACAATGACAACAATGTAACATTTCGTAACGCCTATAAGTTACAAAAAAGTAACGCATGTAGCACTTCGTAACGTTATTAATTTACCCAAAAAGTAACGCATGTAACGCTTCGTACTGCCTAAAACACTTATAAAGTATAAAAAAGGAACGCATGTAACGCTTCGTTACGCCTAGTAGCACTTCGTAACGTTTATAACTAACAAAAAAAGTTAACGCATGCAACGCTTCGTAACGCCTGTAACATACAAAAAAATAGCTCACGGTGTAATCTACACAATCAACAGCCCCATAATATTTCTTAAACTTGTTTTTCGTTTCTGTTTCTGATTTCGGGAGAGGCCAGTTTTATTTGACACAATTATTTGACAAGTTTCCAACATCATCTGTACAAAAATTCAGTTAATTTTACATTTTAATTAATAGGTTTAATCATTCAACAGTATTTTTAGAAAAATTGACAATGTAATTGTGAATGTATCGCGCATACAACGATATGACGTTACTGCGATTCCGCTTGCTCAAATTTGAGTGTTATCGAAGCAACCAGCCAACGGCCACTCTTTGTTAAACGAACGTGAATTTAATATCAGCGTTACTACAATGAATTTACTTCGGAGTTGCTACTCTGGATGTATAATCCTTACCGCATAATGCAATCATGCATCCGTCATACACAAGAATCATCTTCATAAGTTCATAAGTAACTTCGAACAGCACCAACTCTCTCATAGCGAAGAATATTCTGTACGACAGAACCCACACAGACAAAACAGTCACCATCATTGATGAAGCTAATACATGCTAATGCGGTTCCGTTATGACTTACAGAGCGATGCTAAGTGCCAGCTAAGTATACCATAACAAGGAAACGTGTAACAAAGTAATCAATGGGATTATAAGTTACTGTGGTCGGGTCTGTAATCAATTCTACTTACACAAGCATAGTCAGCCAAGTCGTTGCGTAGAAGGGAGGTTATTTGTATGCGACCGCTCGGTAGCTTACGATGTATCGTATTATTTCGCTCTCAACACGTGAAGGGCTCAGAAGATATAATATGACCATGATGTTTGTACAACCGATTAGTATTTTTGAGTGTCACTATTTTAGGAGGTTGTTCTTTACTTTCGAAAAGCCATTTTAAGCTATGTGATGTTAAGATGTTTCCGACGATGTTGGTTTGAATTGAGAGCCATTATTTTATCAAAGAATGATGTTTCAATACTGTATGCAGTTTTTTAGCTTGAACTTTTTTGAAGAGTCGGACCTGGATCGAAGAAACCGTGAGATACTCTACTAGTATAGCGGAATCGAAAGAAACACTTTGGCTGAACTGTTAGGATACCAAGAAGATTTTCATTTTGATTTATTCCTTAAATATATCATTTATTAACAATTTGCTAATAGAACCGCAATCAGATCTTTACTGTCAGATGCTACAAACATTCCGCATCCCGTTTTCTTCAGCATACCGGCATGTTTGCCACCCACTGGTCATCTTGCCTGTTTATTCGCCCTTATCTTGCTTATTACCCGATATTTTCTGATTGAGTGGAATATGATGAGGTTTGGCAGGAATAATTAATTAGCTAATCAATCAGCTATTATATCCTTCCATGCGTTTTGTCATCCATAAATAATCTTTCACGCTTATGGCAGCACAACTCCTGAGCACCTAGGATAGGCACTAATTTCTACTCAAATTTTCTGCTTAGTTCTTTTGTACGGACAAAAACAAAAATTCCTAGCTAAAAGGTGAACTCAAAAACTTTTCCAACAGCTCTGACGATAGCTAGCAGGATATTTATATTTTCTAGAGATGATCAAAATAATTCGAAAGATTCAAATCGAACACCACTCAACTCTAAATTTTAAAAATCGACAAAACCTAAAACCGTGACAAGGTAACTTTCAAACATGCGTTTTGAACACTTAAATCGATTCAACTTCTCAGGCGTCAAAAAACGTTGACCACAAAATTTATTGTTGACGAATGGGAATAAGAGGAGGTTATTGGGAGCTGAATCAGGGCTATACAGCGGATGATCCATCGATTCAATTTTTTAACGTTGAAAAAGTCATTTGTATGATACCATGTGTGAATGGTTGAGCTGTCGTGATGGTGAAACCTCACCCATACCAGTATAAAGATGTGTTTTACATCAACACTTTCATTTTCGCATTGCGAGAGAGCGTTACCGTCGTAATTGAAATAAACTTTTTCAACCTCCATTTTGATGAATCTGATGCCTTGAAAAATTTCGATATTCACGATCAAAAACGCGCCCCATAATAAAGTAAGTCGTATTCATGACAAAATCTATCTTGACCAGATAACTTTTGACCTAAGAAGTGCCCTGAAACAAATATGCATTCAAACCAATTGTGGTCTGATATTTTAAAAGTATACTCCAAATTTTAAAAAATCGTAAACCGACTTTTTAATCGAAACCTGGAGAACCGAATGTGATATACCTTTCGACTCAGCTCGACGAATTTAGCAAAAGTCTGTGTGTGTGTGCGTGTGTGTATGTGTGAATGTAACAAAAATGTTCACTCGATTTCCTCGGAGATGGCTAGACCGATTTTCACAAAGGGTGTAGCCGGGGTTTCATATAAAAACTGCCCCCAAACAGAACAAAAAATGGTATACGCTGTTTGAAAGGGTTTATATTGGAGATGATTTTCCCAAAATTTTAACCCTTTAACTACCATATTGGTGAAGTTAGGGTGGTTCTTCTGATTTTCATTTTATTTGATTTTGTCAAAAACCTCTCTATCAAAAAAATTCAATAAAATTAGAAATATTTTAGGAATTATGGGGAACCTTTCTGATTTTTTTTCAGAGTTTTTCAAAATGTATTTCATGTGAAAAATTTTTTTCAAAATTTTGGATTTTTTTTAAATTGCACTTACAATTTTGGTACCACTCTAGATTTTACATCAAAAATAAATCATTTATGAGTTCATTACGCTGCATTTTTTTAGATTTTTAAAAAATGTGGACGGGTTTAATATCAGACTTTAAAATTAAATCATTCGGAAAGGCATGCGTCTCCATCAAATTGTCATCATCCGATGGAGACGAATGGTATTTAGTTCTAAGATCATAACAGTTCGGCTGAAAAGTTAGTATCGTTTAATAGAAACACACATTTTTTTGCCAAAATTCGTTTTTATTATTCAACATAATTGCCATCAGAGGCGATACAGCGATTATAGCGATCTTCCAACTTTTCGATACCATTTTTGTAGTACGATTTGTCCTTTGCCTCAAAATAGGCCTCAGTTTCAGCGATTACCTCTTCATTGCTTCTAAATTTTTTACCAGCGAGCATTCTCTTGAGGTCTGAGAACAGGAAAAAGTCACTGGGGGCCAAATCTAGAGAATACGGTGGATGAGGGAGCAATTCGAAGCCCAATTCGTTCAATTTCATCATGGTTTTCATCGACTTGTGACACGGTGCATTGTCTTGATGAAACAAAACTTTTTTTTTCTTCAAATGAGGCCGTTTTTTGAAATTTCGTCCTTCAAACGCTCTAATAACTCTATATAATAGTCACTGTTGATGGTTTTCCCTTTTCAAGGTAGTCGATGAAAATTATACCATGCGAATCCCAAAATACAGACGCCATAACCATACCGGCCGATTGTTGAGTCTTTCCACGCTTTGGGTTCGGTTCATCGCGTGCTGTCCACTCAGCTGACTGTCGATTGGACTCCGGAGTGAAGTGATGGAGCCATGTTTCGTCCATTGTTATATATCGACGAAAAAAATCGGTTTTATTTCGATATAACAGCTCCAAACACTGCTCAGAATCATCATCATTGTTGTTTTTGATCGATTGGGAGCTCACGCGGCACCCATTTTGCCCAAAGCTTTCTCATATACAAATATTCGTGAATAATATGTCCAACACGTTCCTTTGATATCTCTAGGGTTCAGCTATCTCGATCAACTTCACTTTACGGTCATTGAAAATCATTTTGTGGACTTTTTTCACGTTTTCATCGGTAACAGCCTCTTTTGGACGTCCACTGCGTTCATCGTCTTCGGTGCTCATATGACCAGTACGAAATTTTGCAAACCACTTACGAATTGTTGCTTCGCCCGGTGCAGAGTCTGGATAACACTCATCAAGCCATTTTTGGTATCGGCGGCACTTTTTTTTCATCAAAAAGTAGTGTTTCATCAACACACGAAATTCCTTTTTTTCCATTTTTTTCACAAAAGTAGCTTCACTCAAAATGCAATATCTCACAAACTAATAATCAGAGAGCTGTCAAATTTATACACGTATCTTTTGAAGGTTGGTACTAACTGAAAATGGTATGGATTTAATTCTAGTGGCGCCCTCTCATAGAAACGATACGAACTTTTCAGCCGATCTGTTATATCACATGCCCTACTTAGAACTAAATACCATGCGTTTCCATCTACAACTTGAGATCAGGGCTTAAGAAAGAACTTTCATAAGAAAGGATCGTTGAGAGAAACATGAATCAGAACTAATGAATTGACAAATATTTAGGTTTTATTATACGGATACATAATAAATCGGCTTGAGCTGATACGTGCGACAAGTACTCCACGAAACACCAGAAAAAGACCAATAAGTGCAAGTAAATTCGATGAACTATATTTGCGAAAGCGTTTGAAATTCAATTTTTACACATAGGCTTAGTTTCTCATTCATTTTTAGTTAACACTCCAAATACCAAGCCTCAAAAAAAGTTGGAACGGTAACTTTGAGCTGTCATAGCTCAGCTGTTTTTCAATGAATCTCAATAAATTTTACACACTCGAATTTTGTGAAGTTCGTAGATTGATTCCAAAACTTTGTAGCAGACGATTGGTAAAGGAAAACCAATGAAAATTTGATTTTTCCCGTTCCAAGTTTTTTTCACGCGCCCAATATGCCCTATCTGCTTTCCTATTTTCTTTCCTTTGGCATAAACGTCTCATAGAAAATATTGAATACTTCAACTTTACCGAGTCATAACTTTGTTGTTAGTCAATCGATCTTCAAAACTTGTTCACCATTGGAAAGGTACTACTTCCACAAATAAAATGCACTGAAAAAAAACTAACAATAGGGCTGTCTACCCAAAGTTATAATGAAAACTGTAGATAGATGACCTAAGAAAAGATGAGACTTTTCACAATGATCGTAAATATCTTGAAATTCAGAGCGATGACATATATATTTTTAAACATAAGTCGATTGCTAGTGATACCAGCTACAATTTTCGCTCAACTACAACTACGTTCAAAGAATATCAAGAAATTTGGTACAAATACAGAAAATTTCTATTATTGGGAAAATTTTGCCAAAAAAATCAAATCAAAACTTTGACATTTTATGACATATATTTTTTTATTATTTTAGTTGGAAATTTATTATGAACAAAATTTACAAAAAAACTGAAACTTGGAATTCACTGAAAATCTTAAAAATTTTGGTAAATATACCTAAACTTTAAAAATAATTATGTTTTTGTATTGGACAAAAGATCTAAACAAATTTTATGCACAACCCAAACGGAATTGATAACTACTAAAATTAGGTTTTTTTGTTTTATGTTTTCCGTAAAATCTCAAAAATTCGGTAGAAGATCGGAAATTTCAAAATTTCTGATATATATTGCGTTCCAACGTTTCTGCAAATCAAAGTGAAAATATTGGAATCCGTTTTGATTTCATCTGTTTCAAAGAGACGTAGAATTTGTTTCAATTAATGAAATAAATGTTGTGACAACACGAAAATTTTAAATTATTTCAATGGCTTTGTACAATAAGAAATAGAACGTAAAATTATATGATTTTCATATACTAACCCATGGCAAAAGAAACCAACTACAATTCTAGAATAAATTATTGCTTGATTTTTGTTTTACAATCTATTAAGAACAAAAACATATATTATAAATTTTCCGCTATCCTAAACAACATCGCTATCCTTATAATCGATAGAATATTAAAATTGAAATATCACAAACTTAGAATTATTTCGAAATGTACAGAATTTGAAAATTATTTGAATTTTCTATTAGTAAACAATTCAGAAAAAGTAGAATTCTGAATTTAGCACAAAAAATCACACGAAATTAAGTAAAACCTGTTTTTATCCACCTAGTGGTGTGATGATCCTTTCTCATTTCTCTCTTATTCTCATATAAAAAATGTATTCTTCAAACAGTTTTGTTTGATTTTTGAAAAACATGAAGTAAGTGCTAGTGTGACCTACAAAATGAAACAGTTCTCAAATCGGTTAGGCCATCTTTCTCAGTGAAGTGAGTTCCACTATTTCAGGTACTTATGGAACTGGAATCGCCCCGAATATTGGCTTTGCAGTAACTATGGCGATTAGCACCAACCAACCAATCTATTTGCAGCTTACAGTTGTCTTCGTCTCGAAAAACAACCTCTTCGTTTGAATGTTATTCACTGAATGAAACCCTGCACCTATGTTATCAGAACTAATTTGCTCAAGTGGCATGTTCCCCTAATTATTTGGAGATTCGTGCCTTGCCGTAGGTTCTCATCAACTTCCTGATGGGAAGGAAAGGATAAAAGGAACATGGAAAGGAATTGGGAATTGGGTGAGGTGGGAAAACAGCACAAAACATAAAGAAATAAATCATCCTGCATCCCCGAAAGGATGCTGAACGATCTGCAGATGCCAAAATGCACGGTTGATAAAACCTAAAACCACCGAGAGACCTTAGAGATTTTACAAAAGCGACACCATTCTACGATTTCTTCCCGAATATGCACTTGAATTAATTTGACACTCTAGAAGACAAAAATACCTTATTTTCATATATAGCTAATAAATGACTTATATGATACGAATATTTTTCAATGAAAAAACTCAATATATGAACATAATACAAAAAAATTTTAAAAAAATATCTTCGCCTTTTTTTATGCTCGAAAATATTTTCTGTGAAATACAAGAAACAGATTTTTCTTCGTTTGCCTCAATGTTAGATATAGCAGTTTAAAAATAACCTGTTTTTGAACTAGTTTTGCTCATAACTTCGGTTCAGAAAACGCTACCTGAATACGCCAGTCATTAAAAAATTGGTTTTAACAAACTCTAAAAGATGTTCAAGGATACCTATACGAAAAGAGAAAAATGTAAATGCTAGAGCAAAATATCTTATTTTGGAGGAACACCCTAAGTTGCTCTTTAAAAATAGCTGTAACACTTAAATCGTTGCAGATACTACTATGGTGCCCTCAGCAAAGCCGCTCGATATAAGTTTATCTACAATTTTGCCGAAGAATGTTGTCCTCTACCTAAATACATCCGGAAAATAAATTTTGGAACACCTTAATAATAAGAGCCACCCTAATACCATGTACATCGACATATGGCTTATCTTCACTGATCATTTGTTTTGAAGACATCATAGCTCTATAGTATAAGGTTAAGCCACAAATGTTTTTGTCCCCCTAAATTGCAATTTAACTCGGAAATTTTAAAATTTCTGATCTTTTACCTATTTTTTGAGATTCTACGGCAAACCTACAACAAAATCTGAATTTTAGTAGTTATCAATTGCGTTTGGGTTGTGCATAAATATTGTTTAGATTTTGCGTCCAATACAAAAATATAACTATTTTTAGAGTTTTAGGTTGTTTACTAAAATTTTTAAAATTTTCATTGAAATTCAAGTTTCAGTTTTTTTTTTTGTAAATTTTGTTCATAATAAACTTCCATCTGAAATAATAAAAAAATATATGTCATAAAATTTAAAAGTTTTGATTTCATGTTGTTTGGCAAAATTTTCCCAATAATAGAAAATCTCTGTATTGTACCAAATTTCTTGAAATTCTTTGAACGGATATATAATTTTGGTCATCAATACATTGTTTCTGGTAATGATTCCAATATTTTGAATCAAAAAAATGTACATGTCATCGCTTTAATTTTTGAGTTATATACAAACATGTAAAAAAAAAAAGAAAAACTCATATATATTTATAAATTTATCGATTTTTTAAAGTTTTCTTTTGATTGTGCAGGAATGGTAGTTGAGCGAAAATTGTAGCTGGTATCACTAGCAATCGAATGATGTGTTTAAAATATATAAGTCATCGCTTTGAATTGCGAGATATTTACGATCATTTTAAAAAGTCTCGCCTTTTCTTAGATCATCTATCTACAGTTTTCATTATAACTTTGGGTAGACAACCCTATTGTTAGTTTTTTTTTTTCAGTGCATTTTATTTCTGAAAGTATTACCTTTCCAATGGTGAACAAATTTTGAAGATCGGTTGACTAACAACAAAGTTATGACTCGGTAAAGTTGAAGTTCTCAATATCCGATTCGCGATGCAGGTGCCGCATGAATGCAGATAGGGCACATTTTGAGCTTGAAAAAAAACTTGGAACGGGAAAAATCAGATTTTCATTAGTTTTTCATAAAAGATCATCAATAATGATATACTTAAAATAATCTACAAACTTCACAAAATTCGAGGGGGAAATACTTATCGAAATTGGTCAAGTAACAACTGAGTTAGGATAGCTCAAAGTTACCGTTCCAACTTTTTTTGAGGCTTGGTGCTTCGCGTAACTTTTTTAGGCTTGGTATTAGGAGTGTTAATAAATATTTCGATTGAAGCAATAAAACAATACGATTTTCCGAAACTATTTAATAAAGGGATCCTCTTTAGGAATCAGCAAAAAACTGAAAATATTAAGTTCAAAATAACATTTTGTTTGTATAGAAAATCCACGATGCGAAATTATACGTTCTTTTTGGGTCTTCGGGACTTGCTGCAGGCGCTTCGACTTGATTTCTATCTGGTTTATAGTATTTCTTAGCACTGCTAATAGCTAACCTCGAAACCTCCAGACTATCCCGCAAGATGTTGAAGTTAGAAACGAATTACAACAGTCCGCTGGCACACATGTTCACTAATGCGTTCCCTACATCATTGCTTGGTAAATCGAGCCAGGCGTGCGGGCATGTGTAAATAATATAAGTAATAAAATTTTATTTTTCATTATTAATTACGTCAATACTCAAGCCCTGAGCTCAAGTTGTAGATGGAAACGCATGGTATTTAGTTCTAAGGGCATGTGATATATGATCTTAGAACTAAATACCAAGCGTCTCCATCGGATGATGACAATTTGATGGAAACGCGTGGCTCTCCGAATGATTTATTTTTTCAAAGTCTGATATTATACCCGTCCACATTTTTTAAAAATCTGAAAAAAATGCAGCGTAATGTACTCATAAATGATTTATTTTTGATGTAAAATCTAGAGTTGTACCAAAATTGTAAGTGCGATTTAAAAAAAATCGAAAATTTTGCACATTTTTTTCACTTGAAATACATTTTGAAAAATTCTGAAAAAAATCGGAAAAGTTTCTCATAATTCCTAAGATTTTCCTGATCTTTTTCAGTTTTTTTGATAAAGAGGTTTTAGAAAATATCAAATAAAATGAAAATCAGAAGAACCACCTTAACTCTACCAATATGGCAGTTAAAGGGTTAACATTTTGGGAAAATCATCTCCAATATAAACCCTGTCAAACAGCGTATATCAATTTTTTTCTGTTTGGGGTCAGTTTTTATATGAAAACCCGGCTACACCCTTTAGATTTAAATAAAAGGTCTCTTGGTCCCATAGGCTGCTATTGAACTTTACCCGGATCGAACTTCCGGCTCGGGAGTAACGGGAAAAAATGAAGAAAAAGAGTACTCGATTTTCTCGAAGACCGCTCAACCGATACTCTTCAACAAAGATTCAAATGAAAGGTCTTATGGTCTCATAAGTTGTTATTGAATTTCATCTTGATTACGGGGTAAAATGTGCAAAATGAACAAAAAACGTTTCATCGATTTTTTCAGAGACCGCTTATCCAATTTTTACAAAAAAAGGTCGTACATCCCCATATCACTTACCAAATTTCATACGGATACGACTGCCGGTTCCGGAATTACAAACTGATAGATATAAAAATTTCATTTTCAGGGACGTGTTTTTAGGCATGGGGCCGAAAAATTCCATCAAATACATTCAAATACTAATTTAATTCTTGATTTGGACAGATTCGATTAGTTGATGGCCAAATATATTGATTTTGGGTATACCGGATCTTCGTTTCAGATTTCGGAAGTATAAAAAAATGTGATCGTGTACTCCAAACCTGAAATCACTCCAATTTCATAGAAGCGGATGAACCGATTTTCACAAACTCAGATTCAAATGAAAGGGTCGTCATCCGCTTCCTGCATTTTGTTTGGATAGGACTTCTGGTTCCGAAGTTATGGGGTAAAATGTGCAAAAAATATAAATAAGTGTACTAATTTTTCTAAAAGATGATGGCGTGCCCGTTTTTTACAAACTAAAATTCAAATGAGTGGTCTTATGATTCTATAAAAAACTTCTGAGTTTCTGGATCCGACTTCTGGTTTCGGAATTATAGGGTAAAGTGTGTTAAAAATTTTATACCATCACTTTTAAGAGCGAAACAAATCGACACCAGAACTGCTCCAATCGTTAGTCATTATCAGTAGACGGTCAATTAGGATTTATAGGATTTGTCATTCATCGATTGTATTAATTTCAATAAAAAAAAGTGGGGTAAATGAGTTTTCGTGACATAGAATCAGAATATTCAATTGAAATTTGAGCGGGTGCAGCTAACTCTGCATACGATTTAGCGCAAAATGCGTCGAATACACTCTCAAATGACTGAAACACTACATTAAGTTGCACGTACTCCAGAGATAATAATTTAGTAGTGTTGTAGGAAGGAACAAAATCATTACTTAATCAACATGTATTTTCTGTCAGATCGCAAAACATAACCCCATTGCACTTTATTAAATCAAAAAGCGGGGTTTCTCACAATAATATATTATAATCAATAATGATACACTTACTGAGGTCATGCCAATTGTAAAAAGGAGTGAATAACTAATAGTCACTGTGACAAAGTGATGTGCTTATCGGTGTTGTCTAATTATGCACTTATTTCTAATTGCCACACAGGTCCAATCAACCGAAACTTCCCTGCTGCGGTGATATCATCAACAAAGCTATGATTGAAGGGTGCTTGACTTCGGCTTTGGCGGCAGTTCGGACAATCGTCTGGAGGAGACAGTTGTGGGAGATAGGGAAGCAGATCTCCGAGCGGCAATACCGGAAGAGGGAAGAGCAGGGGTAGCCATTGACGTTGTCGACGTCGATTACAGACAGCCTACCAGCAGTGGGATCTCCGACATCAGCGGCGGTTCCGCTGGAAAACAAAACGGTCGCATCCGCTAGAGGAAGTTGGCCGGAAACCGTTCTCAATTCCGTTGTACCCGAACAGGAATGTTTTCGACTGTGTTAAAGATGTGTGCTAAATAAGTGAAATGATGCTAAGAATGTGTAATTTATGTGAAAGTTGTATGTAATTTCGGAAAGGTGCAGGAAAAAACAACATACATTCGATATTCTTGAATAGACTTAAGATAATTATATTGTAATTAATGTCCAGCCATTCTCCGAAATTTCTGATGTAATAAGCCTCTGGATCTTGGATAAAAATAATGCAAACAAAAATAAATAAATAGCTTATTGCATAAATCACCCGGGGTCAGACAGCTTCAACAGTGAAAATACAACTGAGTCGGTTCGAGTTAGAAGATGTGGAAACTGTTTCCGTGTTGATGTCAAATAATAGAATGCTTCTGCTTCCGATCCGCCGCGAACACCCCTTTCATTAAACTAGAAAGAATTCAGTATCGTTGTTTGCGTATTGCCTTAGGTTGCATGCAGTGGACTCACACGATGAGTCTCGAAGTGCTCGCGGGCGTCTTACCGTTGAAAAATCGATTCTGGGATCTCTCATATCGATTGCTAATCCAATGCGACATCTTGAATCCGATGGTGATTGAAAACTTCGAAAGGCTTATCGAGCTCAATTCTCAGATCCGTTTCATGTCCTTGTACTTTAATTTCATGGCTCAAAATATCAATCCTTCTTCATATATTCCCAACCGTGCTCATTTCTTGGATACTTCTAATTCTACTGTGTTTTTCGATACATCCATGAAAGAAGAAATTCGTGGAATCCCGGATCACGTACGCCCCCAAGTGGCCCCAAATATTTTTAATAACAAATTCAGAACAGTCAACTGTGAAAAGATGTTTTACACTGACGGATCAAACATCAACAGGTCCACTGGCTTTGGAATCTTCAATCAGAACATCACCGCTTCTTACAAACTCAATGATCCGGCTTCAGTTTACGTCGCAGAATTAGCTGCTATTCAGTACACCCTCGAGATCATTGAAACCTTGCCCAAAGACCATTACTTCATCGTCACGGACAGTCTAAGCTCAATAGAAGCTCTCCGGGCGATGAAACCAGGAAAGTATCCCCCATATTTCCTGGGGAAAATACGGGAACATTTGAGAGCTTTATCTGAGCGGTCTTATTTAATATCGTTAGTCTGGGTCCCTTCGCATTGCTCTATTCCGGGCAATGAAAAGGCAGACTCATTGGCTAAAGTGGGCGCATTGGAAGGTGATATTTACGAAAGACCAATCTGCTTCAACGAATTTTTCAGCATTTCTCGTCAGAAGACACTCGAAAGTTGGCAAGCTTCATGGAGCAATGGAGACCTAGGACGTTGGCTATACTCTATAATTCCAAAGGTATCGACGAAGCCTTGGTTTGAGGGGATGAAAGTGGGTCGCGATTTCATTCGTGTGATGTCCCGACTTATGTCTAATCACTCCGAGTTGGGTACGCATCTCTGGCGAATTGGCCTCGCTGAAAATGGTATCTGCGCTTGTGGCAATGGTTACCACGACATCGAGCATATTGTGTGGTCATGTGCCCTGAATCGTTTCGCAAGATTACAGTTAAGAGACTCCCTTTGGGCCCGAGGTAGGCCACCAAATGTGCCGGTGCGAGATGTACTAGCAAGTCGCGATTGCACTTATATGTACTCGATTTACATCTTTCTGAAAAATATTGGTTTATCAATCTAGTTACTGCTTTTCTTTATTTACATCCTTTACAGTTCACCTGCCATATGGTGACGTACTGATTGGTTTTTGGTAACCACACATCGGAAATTTTGAGCCAAAATGAAACGAAGATTACACGAAGACTTTGAAGTTATTACATTATTATTATCTGTTTTTTGTTATTGTATATTGTTTGAGTGTGTATGTAACTATTTGTTTTTTCCATACTAACCTGGAGTAACCGCCAGTAATTCGGCTCCCTTTTTTAACACTAACCTTAAATTTTCTATAGTTTAACCATAAATGTATTCCCCACTCTTTAACTCTCCCACCAACCTTGTATG
Organism: Malaya genurostris; assembly: GCF_030247185.1. Classification (NCBI taxonomy): domain Eukaryota; kingdom Metazoa; phylum Arthropoda; class Insecta; order Diptera; family Culicidae; genus Malaya; species Malaya genurostris. The sequence goes on along the minus strand of NC_080570.1, from coordinate 103,832,724 downwards.
TGTATGTATATATGTTAAATAATAATTGTAATTATATTGTACGAAAAAATACAATACAGACTTTGGCACCTCTGAGCTAAAGCTATGTGCCATATCAAATAAACGATCTGAAGAAAAAAAAATAATAGAAGCAATCAAAAACTGATATCGAAATGCTATACCGAAAACTGCTATATGTACCATTTTCGAGGAATTTAACAAGCTCATACTGAAAATAGCATATAAAGAATGAATGAGAAAATCGTGTGTCTTGATTTGCTTTTCACCTGCACGAAAGAAGCTGGCTGTATCTAATTTGACTTTTATTACTTATTTCATCTCAGAACGAAATATTAAATCGGTTGCGATGTCATCCATACAAAGTGCGAAAAAGAGGAAAAAAAATATCTGCGCTTTTCGCTAGTATCATTTAAGGCGCTCCTTCCAAGAAACCGAATAGACGACAAAAGGCAAAAATGGTCATTCCACTTCAAGAGATATAACAGTTGATGAGTATGAATAAACGTGATGCCCGGTGCATAACAATGAACAATATGGATACCATTTCCACGGGAATGTAACTAAAAGGCTCTAGAGAATGCAAAGGCAGATGCGAATAAACGTCTATTTTTTGCCTTGGGTAGGCGGAATACAGTTGAATGGAATCCCTGTTGGGAGATATACTGTTCGAGATGTCATATGGCAGATTATTCCTTTCGTGATTACTGTATTTATACTATGATACTGTTATCGCTTGATTGTGACATTCACAATATTTGAAAATAGATTTCACTACACAAATAGCTACTGTTTGAAGCTATGAGCTTGTTTAAGTATTCAGGGAAATTGTTTTCGGAAAAGTTTTTTCTTCAGAAATGCTTTACATATTCTTATTTTAGATCACGAAATTTGTCTCCCCAAGTTAAAAAAATAATTGTTCATGAAATTATTTTTCTTCCTCGTGCGATATCTCAACTGTCAAGACTATATTTCGCAAACAAACCAATGTCTTCTGTTGCTTTCATTTAATTAGTGACTGCATCGTTGACACAAAACTGGTCGAAAGCATGTTTTTGTTACGATGGCTAAACGTCATAAATTGAAGTTCGAATTGCTATCGTATCCCCTTGATTCACCACAATCGCACGCAGCGATTATTATCAGTCCTCGGGTTTAAAAACGAAGCTTGTTGAGAAGATATTTATTGCAAATGATGAGGTCACTATTGAGATTGAAGTGTTGATCAGGCTAAGCAGAAACCGTGGTATAAAAGTGGTTTGGAGAATATATTGATAAAAATAAACAAAATTTGGAGAAAATGTGTTTTCTTTATCAGATCAGCGATTTCGTTTCATTCCAAACTTAAGGTTTAGTTTTGATAGAATGATTACATATTTTTGTTACTAGTTCTTTTGGAAACAACATGTTTTTTTCGATCGTGGTAACATAATTTCCTTAACATTTCATTAGAAATCGAAGCAAGTTCCGATGAAGTTTTTGACAATTTATTTCCAGAGCCGGAGATCGTTACAGCCATAAAAAGTTTTTGCGACCATTAAATAGCCAAGCCTACAATTTCGGATAGTTATAAAGTCTGCTTTGAAAAATTTCGTACTAATCTGTGTCGTAAATTTTATGACGATAAGACATTTCGACCAACACATGAGAGTTTGTTTGACTTAAAGCTGGCTGATTTGCCTCTCATGCACTTTTTCGATTGAGCCAACTAAACGAAAACGAAGACCTGTGCCCCTGTTACTGCTGTATATGCAATTCAAGTAAAATGTTGAAATAGTCATCACAAAACATTTTTTGTGGTTGGATTTTTATTTTTGTTATTATTATCAATATAATCATTAGTAATCACATCATGTATGTTATTATTATTGACAAAATTACTACATAACCAGCAGCTGAAATTTCATATATATTGCGAAGCGTAAGATTCCAATCCATGCCTTTTCAACCAAATTTCAATCCATTGGAATTCTTCCATTTTTTTTGCCACACTACCGTAAAGTTGCATTGATTTTGTTCAACCGCAGCACCGATGACAGTGCACCGTGATCAACCAAACCGAATACCGGTAACAGACACAAAAATCAGCACCGGATTTCTGGTTTCTTCAACACGACTGGAAACATGAGCTCATGTGTGCTTAGTGCCGTTGAATTCGGTTGTGTTTTGAAAACGTTGTAAGTTTTCGTTCTCCCGTACACGATATATGAAATTGAACGAAGCACGCTGTATGTTTCGTTCGCAAAGGTGGTGGTGTTTTCTTTTTCTGTACCAGCACGTGCCGATGCGTACCGGTTTTGCATTGTCATTTTGTATGATTATTTGACAGGGTGATGAGGCCCTATAATTTCGGAACCGGAAGTCGGAGCTGGATAGAATTGTACAATATCTTTCAAGACTGCTCTAAATTGATTCGTGAAAATCGGTTTAACCCTTGCTGAGAAGTGAGTTCCGTTGTGGATTTTTTTTCATTGTTATTCGAAGAGAGATCCGTCGTGAAGTTTCTTTTCATGATTATCGGTGCTTTCGGAACCGGAAACCGGAGACTAGTAGTCTTAAAGTGTCTGCTAACTGGATGAATTTACCAGTAATTTTTATTTAAAAAATACTCATGAAATTGATTTTTTTTCACTTTTTGCGTTGTAATACCGGAACCGAAAGTCGGATCCGCATTGATTTTTTGCATCTTAGTTTCTGAAAATCTGTTAAGACGTTCCCGAGACAATTTAGAGAGTATTTTTCGTAGATTTGCGCATATTACCTTGTAATTCCGAAACCATAAGTCGGATAAAGATGAAATTCAACAGCAGGCTATGGGACCAAAAGACCTGTCGTTTGAATCTAAGTTTATGAAAATCGTTTCAGCTAGCTCTGACAAAATTGAGTGACATTATTTATAACATACACACAGAGACATTTTGTGATATACGATACCCGGTCCTCCAGGCCTCGGTTGTAAAGTCGGTTTCTTAGCGATTGCTTAGCCTAAATAGAGTGTATATAACATTTTTTGCACTCACTTTTCTCGAAGATGGCCAAACCGATTTTCATGAAAGGTCCTGTAGTAGGGATGTCCGATACCGAGTTGATATTTTGAGGTATCGATACTTTCGTTCAAGAATCGGGTATTTTTGGTATCGATATCGCATCAGGGCGATACTGTTAGTATCGATACTTACAGTATCGCAACGGATTAAAGTCAATTCCTGTTACGACGAAAAAATTTTTTGTTTCGATTATAGAGGCTTTAACCTTAATGTCATTCGCCTCTTCGGGCCAGAAAAACTTTCTAAGGCCATGTGCAGGCTGCGTGAAAGGCATCGATTAACCCAACCAGGTGCTTCCGCTCCGTCCGTTCCTGGTCCCGTCGTAATAACAATAGAAATTGTTTCTATTTCTTCGCTTTTTGCCTTCGGCTTATCAGAGCTTAAAGCAGTTCAAATTGAACTGCCATCTCGCGCTTAGTAGTTCAATTTAAACCGCAAGCATAGCACTGATGAGCCGAAGAAATAGAAACAAGATATTCACAAACCAACAAAACTCCTGAATGTTCAATAGGAATTGGCATTTAGTGTAGTATCCGTGTATCGACATAAAGGTTATGACATGAAAATTTTTGAGAAAATAAGTGAAATGTGAAATCATCATGGCTCCGACACAAAGTGGCTTGCGGAAATTCTTTGACGTGGACCAAAAGTCACGCAAGGCGAAGGCAAGAAATATGCCTATAGTAGTGGCACAACAAATTTATGGAAAAACCTTTCTGTACATCATAAATTAATGCCACTGTCGACAATTTTATTTTATTTCGAAATGATTGCTGCGCAAGTATCAATTGATACTTACAGGTATCGTTACTTTATTGCCTTTTGATACCTTGTATCGATACCCAAAATTTAGGCATCCCGATACCCTAGGTATCGATACTTTGCCTTCCGAGTATCATTCCCATCCTGTAGTACCATCAGTGTTGGGAAAAAATCAAAATTTAGAAAACTGAAATTTTTCACAAGTGATTTTTAGACCAAATAATCTTCGATCATAAAATTCACTGCAGAAAAGTTCAGTACTGATTTTTCGACAACGAAATTCCCACTGATTTCACAAAATAAAACCCTTCCTAATCCACCTAGTGGTGTGATAATGCCTTTCTCTTCTTTCATAACAGTCTCATGAAAATATGTTTCATACTTTTATTAAATAATTTTGGATACTAATTTTGTCACCAATTGATTCAGATTGATTCGAGTAGTTCACAAAAGCATGCTCCAGTGTTTATGTCAAACAGCCAGCATCATTTTTCCAAACTAGTGCTTGACATTTGCGTTGCCTATTTGTAATCAGTGATGCTAATCTAAAAAAAGCCTTCTTAGTCCACTTAGTGGAATTTTCATATATCTTAAAAAATCACCATAGGGAGTACATGAAATTTTCGAAATCGGAAAAAAAATTTTGATGCCAAAAGGCTTAGAATTGCATGAAACGTCGAGATTTAGTGTCATCTCGAAAAAAATTTTTTTTTTTGAATCGACTTCTTGGGATCAAAATTCAATATTCAAAATCAAGTCCCAGAAAGTTGGTTTTGAAAAATAAATTTTTTTGAGATGACAATAAATTTCGATGTTTTATGCAGTTTTAAGAGTTTTGGCATCAAAAAACTTTTTCGATTTTGGAAATTTCATGTACTCCCCCCTATGGTGCTTTTTCAAGATCGAAAATTGTCAAACCTTTACCACCGGGCAGCACCCCTTACGCATGTCCGATTTAGCTAAAATTTTGCATGAAGGCTTTTTTAGAGGTGTTTGAACTTTTGAGCACTAGAGCTTAACGAAAATAGAGGTGATCCCAAAATTTTGGCACCCTTATATACATAAGAGCGTAAAAATCAACGTGTTTTGTCGGTTACGTCACAAATACCATCATATATCTGGTACCAAAAGTCACAGCCATTTGATCTTCGAACTTGATCAATGGCCCGACAGTAGCTTTTAAACGAGCCCAAGTTTGTTAAAATCGCATCAGCCATCTCTGAGAAAATTGAGCGCGTTCAAATATCTTCGAAAAGTGCACACACATACACACACACATACATACACACACAGACATTTTCCGATCTCGACGAACTGAGTCGAATGGTATATAATACTATGGGTCTTCGAGGCTCCGTTCGAAAGTCGGTTTTTCCAGCAATTCTAATACCTTTCTATAGAGAAAGGCAAAAATCCTTCTTAGACCACTTAGTGGAATTTTCATATATCTTGAAAAATCACCATAGGGGGAGTACATGAAATTTTCGAAATCGAAAAAAAAATTTTGATGCCAAAAGGCTTAGAATTGCATGAAACGTCGAGATTTAGTGTCATCTCGAAAAAAATTTTTTTTGAAAAAATCGACTTTTTGGGACTTCTGAAAATTTTTCTAAGTCCCAGAAAGTTGATTTTTTCAAAAAAATTTTTTTTGAGATGACACTAAATTTCGATGTTTTATGCAGTTTTAAGAGTTTTGGCATCAAAAAAAATTTTCGATTTTGGAAATTTCATGTACTCCCCCCTATGGTGCTTTTTCAAGATCGAAAATTGTCAAACCTTTACCACCGGGCAGCACCCCTTACGCATGTCCGATCTAGATCAAATTTTGCATGAAGGCTTTTTTCGAGGTGCCTAAACTTTTGAGCACTAGAGCTTAACGAAAATAGAGGTGATCCCAAAATTTTGGCACCCTTATATATATAAAAGCGGTAAAAATCAACGTTGTTTGTCGGTTACGTCACTTATACCATTATATCTCCGGAACCAAAAGTCACAGCCATTTGGTCTTCGAACTTGATCAATACTCCGATAGTAGCTTTCAAACGAGCCTAAGTTTGTTAAAATCGGTTCATCCATCTCTGAGAAAATTGAGCGTTAAAAATAGCTTCGAAAAGTGCACACACATACACACACAGACATTTTCCGATCTCGTCGAACTGAGTCGAATGGTATATAATACTATGGGTTTCCGAGGCTCCGTTCGAAAGTCGGGTTTTCCAGCAATTCTAATACCTTTCTATAGAGAAAGGCAAAAAATCAGTTGTGAGAAATTCATTAGAGAACATTTTGCTCGATGATATTCAAGAAAGAAATTCGCACATTCAATAGATCTTATATGATTCACGAACAGAAGATTTTCGGGAAATGAATTTTCATAGCCGTTGTATCTCAACCCTTAGCAGAATACATGATGAATAAATTCGCCGATGAACAAAAACTAAATCTTTCGGAAAATGTTCACTGTGCGTGGGGTGATTGATAAGTGGATCAATAGTGGTGATGTATTTGAAATTTATTCGGCATTACATCATTAATAAAAGCACCAAGTGCTGTGATTAATAAAAGTTGTAATGATAATAAAAACATTCATAAAAACAATCACAAAGCATGTTATGCAACTGATTAAAAAATATTTGCCATGTTATTTAGCTAGAATAACGTACGCAGAAGTAACAGGAGCGCAGATCACCGCTAAGCCAATTCAAACGCGTCATTCAAACACTGCCCTTACTGTTTGTTCGAGACTTTCTGACAATGCTGCGCTCCTATTATTTCTATGAATCAAATTCATGCTAAATTGCGTTTAGCAGTGTAATCAAGTGTAGCTGGAATTAAAACAACCATTGTGACCAATAGTGACCAATCACTATTTCGAATTTGGCTAAAATACGTTTGTTCATATTAACTATCTTACGTGCATCGAAAATAACAGTTCGGCTGAAAAGTTCGTATCGTTTAATAGAAACACACATTTTTTTGCCAAAATTCGTTTATATTATTTAACATAATTGCCATCAGAGGCGATACAGCGATTATAGCGATCTTCCAACTTTTCGATACCATTTTTGTAGTACGATTTGTCCTTTGCCTCAAAATAGGCCTCAGTTTCAGCGATACCTCTTCATTGCTTCTAAATTTTTTACCAGCGAGCATTCTCTTGAGGTCTGAGAACAGGAAAAAGTCACTGGGGGCCAAATCTGGAGAATACGGTGGATGAGGGAGCAATTCGAAGCCCAATTCGTTCAATTTCAGCATGGTTTTCATCGACTTGTGACACGGTGCATTGTCTTGATGAAACAAAACTTTTTTCTTCTTCAAATGAGGCCGTTTTTTGAAATTTCGTCCTTCAAACGCTCTAATAACGCTATATAATAGTCACTGTTGATGGTTTTTCCCTTTTCAAGGTAGTCGATGAAAATTATACCATCCCAAAATACAGACACCATAACCTTACCGACCGATTGTTGAGTCTTTCCACGCTTTGGGTTCGGTTCATCGCGTGCAGTCCACTCAGCTGACTGTCGATTGGACTCCGGAGTGAAGTGATGGAGCCATGTTTCGTCCATTGTTATATATCGACGAAAAAAATCGGTTCTATTTCGATATAACAGCTCCAAACACTGCTCAGAATCATCAATTCGTTGTTGTTTTTGATCGATTGTGAGCTCACGCGGCACCCATTTTGCACAAAGCTTTCTCATATCCAAATATTCGTGAATAATATGTCCAACACGTTCCTTTGATATCTTTAGGGTGTCAGCTATCTCGATCAACTTCACTTTACGGTCATTGAAAATCATTTTGTGAATTTTTTTCACGTTTTCATCGGTAACAGCCTCTTTTGGACGTCCACTGCGTTCATCGTCTTCGGTGCTCATATGACCAGTACGAAATTTTGCAAACCACTTACGAATTGTTGCTTCGCCCGGTGCAGAGTCTGGATAACACTCATCAAGCCATTTTTTGGTATCGGCGGCACTTTTTTTCATCAAAAAGTAGTGTTTCATCAACACACGAAATTCCTTTTTTTCCATTTTTTTTCACAATAACAAAAGTAGCTTCACTCAAAATGCAATATCTCACAAGCTAATAATCAGACAGCTGTCAAATTTATACACGTATCTTTTGAAGGTTGGTACTAACTGAAAATGGTATGGATTTAATTCTAGTGGCGCCCTCTCATAGAAACGATACGAACTTTTCAGCCGATCTGTTATTATTTCTCAGTTTCGGTTCAGTTTCGAAAGTATTCAGTACAGATTTTTTTGTTGAAGAAAATATAATAATTAAATTAGATCTTGCACGAATCACTTCGGTGTCGAACTGAAGCCTAGCGGAAATTTATCATCGAAGTATCATCGGAGACTCTTTTTTTTTCATAAATACGTTTATTTCTTAAGGCAGTTTACATAAGTTTTTCTTCGCCGTAGCATCACTTTTACATAATATTCTTATCCTAATTTAATTCTAACATAGTCACAACGTTTTGCATTTATTAAAACATATTCTCTTATTACTTAAATATCATCTTAGGTAACTCGTCATTAATTATGAAATCTACTCGGAAATATTATTTGAACCAAACGATTAACTTCTATAAATTATAAAATAAGCTGTTATTTTCAGACATTTTGTTAATAATTTCATAAACTGTTTCGAGTTTGTTTGTATCATTACATTATTTTTATTCTAATTTAGCTATTGGTTGAACTCATGGACGCAGCTGGGATCAGAACTAAGTCTTGAAAGGGGCCTTTATTAAATTGAAACTCCAGTTTTCTTTATGAAATGATAAATAAGTTTCATGTATGAAAGGTCACGACAAGCAAGAATGTCTCGAACTGGGATATTGGATAGTCTACCTTGGGTACGCAAAGAATTTATTAGTTGAGATCTGACATCACGATACTCCACGCATGTCCAAACGACATGATCAATATCTCGATAACCTTCGCCACAAGCACAATGATTAGTCTCGGAGAGCCCAATTCGAAGAAGATGTGCATCTAACGTGTAGTGATTGTACATGAGTCTGGACATCACACGAATGAAATCTCTACTCACATCCAGTCCCCTGAACCATGCCTTTGTCGATATTTTCGGAATAATTGAGTGCATCCACCGACCCAGATCATCTTTATCCCAAGAAGCTTGCCAGCTGGCAAGTGTTCTTTGGCGAGACGAGCTATAGAATTCGTTTTTTTTTTTTCATAAATACGTTTATTTCATAGGCAATATACATAAGTTTTTCTTCGCCGTGGCATCTACAATACATAGTACTTTAAACCTAATACATTTCGAATATCCTATTAGTATGTTGGTATTCATTAGTTAATCTAAACACTGTTTTTATCAAGCGAGTTGCTATTATAAATTACATTAAATGAAATACATTTATTTTGTACATGATCTTATAACTATTTCAGGTTTGTTTGTATCAGTTCATCACTTTTATTTAATATAAGATAGCTGGCTATTGGTTGAGCTCATGGAAGAGAAAACAATCTAACATAAAATAAAATTTAAATTGGAACTCCAATGGACTTAATGAAATAATAAAGAAGTTTCATGTAAGGAACGTCACGACAAGCAAGAATGTCGCGAACTGGGACATTGGATAGTCTACCTTGGGTACGCAAGGAATTTATTAGTTGAGATCTGACATCACGATACTCCACGCATGTCCAAACAACATGGTCAATATCGCGGTAACCTTCGCCACAAGCACAATGATTAGTCTCGGAAAGTCCAATTCGAAGGAGATGTGCATCTAACGTGTAGTGATTGGACATGAGTCTGGACATCACACGAATGAAATCTCTACTCACATCCAGTCCCCTGAACCATGCCTTTGTCGATATTTTAGGAATAATTGAGTGCATCCACCGACCCAGATCATCTTTATCCCAAGAAGCTTGCCAGCTGGCAAGTGTTCTTTGGCGAGACGCGCTATAGAATTCATTGAAAGCAATTGGTCTCTCATAAATTTCACCCTCAATAGCACCACGTTTGGCTAAAATATCGGCTCTTTCATTGCCTGGAATGGAGCAATGAGCCGGAACCCAAACTATTGTGATTTGATAATTATTATTCAATATGACGTTCAGGCACTGTTTTATTTTGCCCAAGAAAAAAGGTTCATTTTTGCCAGCAGCCTTTGAGCGAATGGCTTCAATTGCACTCAAACTATCTGTGAAAAGAAAATAATGGTTTGGAGATAATGTGACGATTATACTCAAACTATAATGAACTGCTGCTAACTCTGCTATATAAACAGATGCAGGTTCTTGAAGCCTAAAGGAGACCGAAACATTATTGTTGAACATACCAAACCCTGTCGCTTCTTCAATTCGCGATCCGTCCGTGTAAAACATTTTCTCAGAGTCGATATGCCTGAACTTACTTGTAAATATTTTTGGGATTTCCAACGAGCGTAGGTGTTCCGGAATTCCACGCACTTCGCGCTGCATGGATGTGTCGAAAAATAAAGTTGAGTCAGGGACATTTAGGAGGCTGACACGGATAGGAATATATCTTGAAGGGTTGATTTCCTGTGACATATGGTTAAAATATACAGTCATGAATCTTGTTTGAGATTGAAGCTCAACTAGCCTTTCGAAGTTATTAATAACTAGGGGATTCAGTACCTCGCATCTTATTAGCAGTCGCGACGAAAGCTCCCGAAAACGATCCTTCAATGGAAGAACTCCCGCCAGAACTTCAAGACTCATTGTATGTGTCGAATGCATGCAGCCTAAAGCAATTCGCAAACAACGATATTGAATTCGCTCTAATTTGATAATATGAGAGTTTGCAGCGGAACGAAAGCAAACGCATCCATATTCCATCACTGAAAGTATCGTTGTCTGATACAATTTTATTAGATCTTCCGGATGAGCACCCCACCAAGATCCGGTTATTGTTCGAAGAAAATTTACTCTTTGTTGGCATTTTGTTATCAGAAACCTAATGTGTCCTCCCCACGTGCATTTGGAATCAAACCACACCCCGAGGTATTTGAAAGTCAAAACCTGTTGGATCATTCTTCCCATCATATGGAGCTGAAGCTGCGCGGGATCATGCTTTCTTGAAAAGACGACTAACTCTGTTTTCTCCGCAGAGAATTCGATACCAAGATGAACAGCCCAATCGGACAAGTTATCTAAGGTATCTTGCAATGGTTTATGCAGATCAATAGCTTTGGGTCCAGTAACTGAAACTACGCCATCATCTGCCAATTGTCTTAGTGTACATGGGGATACTAGACAGCTGTCAATGTCATTTACGTAAAAATTATAGAGGAGCGGACTGAGGCAAGAGCCTTGCGGTAGACCCATGTAGCTAATTCTGAATGTTACCAAATCGCCATGTGAAAAATGCATGCGTTTCTCTGACAAAAGGTTGTGCAAATAATTATTTATAACCGCTGGGAGTCCATGTTGGTGAAGCTTGTCTGAAAGAACATCAATGGAAACTGAATCAAATGCTCCTTTAATGTCTAAAAATACAGATGCCATTTGTTGCTTTTGAGCGAAGGCAATTTGGATGTCAGACGAAAGTAATGCAAGGCAATCATTCGTCCCTTTATTTCTACGGAAGCCAAACTGAGTATCTGACAACAAACCGTTCGTCTCGACCCAAGTGTCGAGACGTCGTAGAATAATTTTTTCGAACAATTTTCTGATGCAGGACAACATCGCGATGGGTCTATATGAGTTGTGATTGGAAGCTGGTTTCCCCGGCTTTTGAATGGCGATAACTTTCACTTGCCTCCAGTCAGGTGGAACAATATTTTGCTCAAGAAGCTTGTTGAACAATTCCAACAAACGTCTTTTTGCGAGGTCGGGCAGATTCTTCACCAAGTTGAATTTAATTCTGTCCAACCCAGGAGCGTTATTGTTACAAGACATGAGTGCTATGGAAAATTCCATCATAGAAAAGGGGCTATCAATGGAACCATTATTTGAAAAAGATTCCCTAATAATGCTATGCGTAGGAACAGAATCTGGACAAACTTTCCTCGCAAAATCAAATATCCATCGGTTCGAGTATTCCTCACTCTCATTTCCTACGTTACGATTCCTCATTCGTCTGGCCGTATTCCAAAGAGTGCTCATTGAGGTTTCTCTTGACAAACCTTCGACAAAATGTCTCCAATAGCTACATTTCTTGGCCCGAAGTATGCTCTTGTACTTGGTTTCTAAAGTCAAGAATTTTTCAAAATTCTGAGGAGTTCCTCCTCCTCGTTTTAAAAACATCTTGAAGGCATTTTGTTTCGCGTGCTTAGCATCTGAGCACTCTTTGTCCCACCAAGGGTTTGGAGGCCTTCTGTTAGACGATGGACCAAGAAATCGTTTGGTTTGGGCTTGTTCTGCGGCCTCCAGAATCGAACAAACGAGGAAGTCATATTCTTCAAGTGGGGGGAGCTCTTCCATTGAAGTTAAGGCACTTGAAATATTACTTTGGTATTTAATCCAGTCAATATTTTTTGTCAAATCATATGGAATATTAACTGAATTAGCAATGCCTTTGTTACTGCTAATTGAGATGATGATTGGTAAATGATCGCTACCGTGTAAATCAGGAAATACTTTCCAGGTGCAATCTAGTCGAATTGAAGTCGAGCAAAGAGATAAATCTAATGCACTTGGACGTGCAGGAGGTCTTGGGATCCGTGTCATGCTACCCATATTTAGTACCGTCATGCTAAAATTGTCGCAAATATTATATATTAAGGATGATCTGCTATCATTGTAAACGGAACCCCACATCATTCCGTGCGAATTGAAATCTCCTAAAATCAAACGTGGAGCAGGAAGGGCTTCGACAATTTCATTAAGCTGTCGTTGTCCAACTTGAGCTCTTGGAGGAATATATACTGAAGCAATGCAAATGTCCTTTCCTTTAATGTTTATTTGACAAGCAACAACTTCTATACTAGAAGTCGAAGGAATATTTAATCTATAAAAGGAATAACATTTCTTAATTCCTAAAAGCACTCCACCATACGGAGAGTCTCTATCGAGACGTATAATGTTAAAGTCATTAAAACTTAAGGCTATGTTTGATGTAAGCCATGTTTCGCACAAAGTAAATACATCACATTTATGACTATGCAACAAAACTTTAAATGAATCAAGTTTTGGCATGATGCTTCGACAATTCCACTGCAGGACAGTGATTGAATCATTTGCGGCGGATGATAAATTATCCATCAAATGATACAAAACCTGAAAGAACTGGCCATTGAGCTGATAACTGTTTCAAAAAAGTTCTAGCTAGTGGAAGGAATGCCGTTATGATAGTCTTTAGAGGTTCAGAAATATTGAATGCTGCGAAAATCCATTCTACAATTTCCGAAAACTTAAGTAATCCTGTTGATGAATGTGAAACGGAGCCCACTGGATTATTGTCTTTCCTTGAGCTAGTTTCTGGATTGGTTTGTGAATTTGACAAACCAGGAGGCACAGTTTTTGGTTTTAAATTTGGCTTTTTAGCTTTAACACGGGGATCTTTTTTTGAAGATGTAATTTTAGGTGTCTTTTTAGGTATTTTGTGGTTTGTTAATCTCCTCTTAACAGACCCTTGAGGAGTGACAAACGAGGTATCTTCACTATTTCCGTCGGAGTCAGATTCCTCTGGCTCCATAAGATTTGAAAAACCGTTTTCGGTTTCCAAGGGGGAGACATGTATGACCGTTTTAAGCATTTCTGCATATGTGCGCTTAGACCGTGCTTTTAAAGAAAGCTTCATTTTGTCTTTACGCAACTTAAATGCAGCGCATACTGAAAGATCATCATGAGGTCTCTCCCCACAATAAACACATTTTTCAACATTTTTATCGCAAAGATTATCCTTATGAGGCCCTTGACATTTGATACATTTGGACTTATTACTACAGTAAGTAGCTGTATGCCCGAATTTTTTACAGTTCGTGCAATTCATAACATGCGGTACGAAAAGCCGAACAGGAAGACGAATTTTATCGATATAGACATGGCTAGGCAACGCAGATCCGGCAAATGTTACACGAAACGAATCTGAGGGACGATACGACTTTTTTCCATCGACAATAGATGCTGAGTACAATTGCTTGCACTCGAGTATCTTAACTCCCTCAAGCATGGAGTTTTTAAAACGACCAACTCCATTTTTAAGTAAATCATCGGCCGTCAGACTTGCTTCAGTCACGACACCGTCAATTTCCACCTCCTTCGATGGAATGTAAACTCGATATTCAACAGAAAATAATTTACAGGTTACAATTTCGTTCGCCTGTTTCAAGTCATTGACAACAACTCGAATTTTATCTCTATTAACTTTACATATTTCTTTAACTTCAGAGAAATGTGATGTCAAATCCTTGGTAATTTGCATCAAATTTAAAATCTTTTCTTTTTTTCGAAGATAGACTATCCATGGCCCAGTGGTACCCTGTGGATAATGTTTAGCCCTCGGAGTATTTAAACTCTTACTAGTATCCGGAATCGGATTCGGATGATCTTCCATAAGATCATCCATTACATTAAATTTTTTTGTAAATTAATAATACCAAAATAAAAACTTATGTTTAGTAAAATTTCAGATATAAGAAATAAAAAATAAATTAAATTAAATCTACCTTGTAGCTGATGTCTCTGTTCCTTTATCGTGAAGAACGACGTGAAGCTCTTCCAACGATTTCCAATTGGCAGTCTTCTGCTGTTTCCAATTGGCAGTCTTCTGTCGTTTACTGCTATCTCAGTTGCTCTGCCGTCGTTGTGAACACCACTGCACTTGCTGTGCTGCCTGTACCTGACCCCAGGTACAGTGCTTTTGCTCTTGGTGGCGATCAAATGCGATGCTTGCAGTGTAGCACCTCGCGATATATGCCGTCTCTTTTGATCCTACGCAGCGTACAAATTCTGGTACCTGGTAGATCAGCACTGGGTTGCTTTAGCACCTTTGTGCCTTTGCACCCCTTCGTCTTCGCACCTTTATGCGATGGCACCTCTGTGACTCGTCACTTCTATGCTCTCGCACCTCTGTGTTTCTACACCTCTGTGCGTATGAACGGGATGGCCTTCGTTGCTAGCTTTCCAGTCGGGAAACGCCCCGAATATTACGTTTGCTATGGGCAGTTTAACTACCTGAAGCTTAGAATTGTCTCGGTATCAGCCGTTAACTCACGAGCCAGTACAATCGAAACACAACCTCTTCGCTTGAATGGTTTTTACTGAATGATATAGAATTCGTTGAAAGCAATTGGTCTCTCATAAATTTCACCCTCAATAGCACCACGTTTGGCTAAAATATCGGCTCTTTCATTGCCAGGAATGGAGCAATGAGCCGGGACCCAGACTATAGTGATTAGATAATTATTGTTCAATATGTCGTTCAGGCACTGTTTTATTTTGCCCAGGAAAAACGGTTCAGTCTTGCCAGTCATGTTTGAGCGAATGGCTTCAATTGCACTCAGACTATCTGTGAAGAGGAAATAATGGTTTGGAATTAATGTGACGATTACACTCAAACTATAATGAACTGCTGCTAGCTCTGCTATATAAACAGATGCAGGTTCTTGAAGCCTAAATGAGGCCGAAACATTATTGTTGAACATACCAAACCCTGTCGCTTCTTCAATTCGCGATCCGTCCGTGTAAAACATTTTCTCAGAGTCAATATGCCTGAACTTACTTGAAAATATTTTTGGGATTTCCGTCGAACGTAGATGATCCGGGATTCCACGCACTTCGCGCTGCATGGATGTATCGAAAAATAAAGTTGAGTCAGGGACATTTAGGAGGCTGACACGGATAGGAATATATCTTGAAGGGTTGATTTCCTGTGACATATGGTTAAAATATACTGTCATGAATTTTGTTTGAGATCGAAGCTCGACTAGTCGTTCGAAATTATTAATTACCATGGGATTCAGCACCTCACATCTTATTAGCAGGCGTGATGAAAGCTCCCAAAATCGATCTTTTAATGGAAGAACTCCCGCCAGAACTTCAAGACTCATTGTATGTGTCGAATGCATGCACCCTAATGCAATTCGCAAACAACGATACTGAATTCGCTCCAGTTTGATAATATGAGAGTTTGCAGCGGAACGAAAGATCGGAGACTCTTCTCACTTTCGATTATTTATTTAGCAATATTTCTTTGGGTGAAAATTCATCATCAAGTTTCGCTGATACAAAAAATCGCTTTCGACAATTGAAGAGAGAACAGAGTAACAAAAAAAAATCACTTGTGACCATCGAGGTTCAGAGTTTTGTGGATGTTTGTTTCATGCATGAAAATATCGCATATAGTATTTTGTTCAGTCACTGAGTATTTTTAGAAAATTTCTTGAACTGATTTTTACAAGAGTGATAGTGAAATGAACTTTTTCTAAACATTATTTTCCCAACACTGAGTACCATACAAAGTTTAAATTACTAAATTTAATTCGAATCCAACTTCCGGCTCCGAAGTGTTGAAAATTTCAGATAGTTATAAAGAGCAAAACACGAAAATATATTCCAAAACTGAACTCGAATCAATTCCAATCGATAGGTCTTGTCAGTTGATGGCCAACTGAATCGACTTCGGCTATATCAGTTTTTATACCCCGGTTTCCGATTCCGCAAGCATCGGGAATATTGTTCATAAGCTCTAAAATCTAACTCATATTTCTGGCTTGACCCATTCTACCAAAATTAGTGAAAAGTCTTACGATTCCATACGAAATTCCTGACTTTCATCCCGATGCGATTTCCGGTTTTGAAATTGCAGGATGATGACTGTTACAAAGCTTGTCGTTACGTACATGCGCTGGTACGGAACACAACACCGCCTTTACGAACGAATCAACGATTTCGCACACGCGATATAGAAAACGACGACCGACACCGATGCTCGGGGCTGAAACACAACGGTAACGTGTGATGTTGAGATGGTACCAAGCTAAGACAAGACCTGACAAAGCCAGTTGTCAGGTCTTGTCTTAGCTTGGTACCATCTTATTCTCCCTTCCAAGTCACCCTTCTCGTCATTTTCGCCCTGTTGAATAAATACCAAATGCCTTTTTACGTATTGGTTACAGTGTTGCCATATTTACAGATTTTTAAAAACTTTGCTTGCACTTCATTCTCGTAAAAGTAAACAAACTCTTGAATTAACACAAATTTAACAAATCTTTTCTGGTTACACTTTGATTCTCTAAAAAGAAAAATAATTTGATACTGATTTTATTACAGATGAAGTTGTAAAAACAGTGAAACATTTACTGAAAATTTTAATTCTCAATGGCTAACTAAAATAATTCATTTTATTAAACTTGTTTTCTGATTTTCTGTATAATTGGCATCAATGCTCGATAACCCTGCAAAAGCTTTTTCTTTTCACAACGTGCGGGTAGCAACATCAAAATCAGTCAATCAGAAACTGGTCCATAATGATATAAAATTGGAACAAAAGTAAACCTCCCAATTGTCAAGTCTTGTCTAAGGTACCAAGAATGTGTCAATATCCTTACTATCTCAGAAAAATTGAGATTGACAAAGCACTGAAGGGAAAGCCATCGAAATCAACAAACTAGCCCCCGAACCTCGTGAACTATTGTCCTTAGTCTGAACCATAAAATCGTAGCAGTAAATAACTTTCCTTCGCTCAACTTTGACCAGAAGCCTTTTGTCAGCGTATTTCAAATATCAGATAAAAATCAACATTTTCCCACTGATTACACTCATCACAAGGCCAGCGAACGAATAAAACGCACTCGTCCGGAAGGGTCACGTACGACTTAAAAATGGTTTATCAGTCTTGTGCATGGGACGAACGCACATCAAACATCGATACCATGCGGACATCATGGTTTCGACATGCGGACATCATGGTCTGGCGACTGAACAAAGTCAACCACGGTCCGTCTGGCTGACCCATAGTTAAAATCTATCTCCTCTAGCTGGCTCAATTTGTATTTTATTTGCTGTCACAAATCACTTCACGACTTTGTGTATCGACGCTCCCATGAATGAAGCTCGTAAAAGTGTGAAGAAGTGAAGAAGCACTTTTCGTATCCCGGCCTGGCGTAAATCATGTACTTATGCATTTTCCAGAAAATTGGATCGAAAGAAGGACGCTGGAAGAAAACACAAGAAAAATAACATAATCCTCACCCAGATGCGGATGTTAAAAGCCCCCATATTTAATACCCCCCATAGTGTTGAAAGAGCAACAACAAAAAAATCGGACGAAAAAACATTCAAAAGCTGTCCTTGTTATATTAAAATGTGTACTGGCACGACACGTTGACGCAACAGTGGCAGAAATAGGTATAAGTGTGAGGGAAAAAAACATACGAGCTGCTTATTGATGGAAGTCACAAACTTAGGCCGAATATCATCAATACGATTTGTCAAACTGCATTACGACACTTCATATATAAAATAAGATATTTGTAAAAAGACTTAGAAGGAGCAATGTTTTTATACGTTTTATGATGACTATCCATGGTGTATAAACATAAAAAATTAAAAAAAATGTCTTTAAACATCTACCCACGAACTAGTATTAGGACTTTTGCTCACAATTAAAGAAAATCAGTATTTTTTTCCATAAATACGTTTATTTCATAGGCAATATACATAAGTTTTTCTTCGCCGTGGCATCCACAATACATAGTACTTTAAACCTAATACATTTCGAATATCATATTAGTATGTTGGTATTCATTAGTTAATCTAAACACTGTTTTTATCAAACGATTTGCTATTATAAATTACACTGAATAAAATACCTTTTTTGTGTGATCTTATAACAATTTAGGTTTGTTTGTATTAGTCCATCACCTTTATTCATTTAATATAGCTGGCTATTGGTTGAACTCATAAAAGAGAAAGAGGTCTAACATAAAATTAAATTTAAATTGGAACTCCAATGGACTTAATGAAATGATAAAGAAGTTTCATGAAAGGAATGTCGCGAACTGGTACATTGGATAGTCTACCTTGGGTACGCAAGAAATTTATTAGTTAAGATCTGACATCACGATACTCCACGCATGTCCAAACGACATGATCAATATTGCGATAACCCTCGCCACAAGCACAATGATTAGTCTCGGAGAGCCCAATTCGAAGGAGATGTGCATCTAACGTGTAGTGATTGGACATGAGTCTGGAGATCACACCAATGAAATCTCTACTCACATCCAGTCCCCTGAACCATGGCTTTGTCGATATTTTAGGAATAATTGAGTGCATCCACCGACCCAGATCATCTCTATCCCAAGACGCTTGCCAGCTGGCAAGTGTTCTTTGGCAAGACGCGCCACAGAATTCGTTGAAAGCAATCGGTCTCTCATAAATTTCACCCTCAATAGCACCACGTTTGGCTAACATATCGGTTCTTTCATTGCCTCGAATGGAGCAATGAGCCGGGACCCAAACTATTGTGATTTGATAACTATTATTCAATATGTCGTTCAGACACTGTTTTATTTTGCCCAAGAAAAACGGTTCATTTTTGCCAGCAGCGTTTGAGCGAACGGCTTCAATTGCACTCAGACTATCTGTGAATAGAAAATAATGGTTTGGAGATAATGTGACGATTACACTCATACTATAATGAACTGCTGCTAACTCTGCTATATAAACAGATGAAGGTTCTTGAAGCTCAAATAAAGCCGAAACATTATTGTTGGACATACCAAACCCAGTAGCCTCTTCAATTCGTGATCCGTCCTTGTAAAATATTTTCTTAGAGTCAATATGCCTGAATTTACTTGTAAATATTTTTGGGATTTCCGTCGAGCGTAGGTGTTCCGGGATTCCACGCACCTAACGCTGCATGGATGTGTCGAAAAATAAAGTTGAGTCAGGGACATTTAAGAGGCTGACACGGATAGGAATATATCTTGAAGGGTTGGTTTCCTGTGACATATGGTTAAAATATACTGTCATGAATCTTGTTTGAGATTGAAGCTCAACTAGCCTTTCGAAGTTATTAATAACCAGGGGATTCAGTACTTCACATCTTATTAGCAGTCGCGATGAAAGCTCCCAAAAACGATCTTTCAATGGAAGAACTTCCGCCAGAACTTCAGGACTCATTGTATGTGTCGAATGCATGCAGGCTAAAGCAATTCGCAAACAACGAGATAATATAAAAGTTTGAAGCGGAACGAAAACAAACGCATCCATATTCCATCACTGAAAGTATCGTTGTCTGATACAATTTTATTAGATCTTCCGGATGAGCACCCCACCAAGATCCTTTTATTGTTCGAAGAAAATTTACTCTTTGTTGGCATTTTGTTATCAGATACCTAATGTGTCCTCCCCACGTGCATTTGAAATCAAACCAGTTTCCGAGGTATTTGAAAGTCAAAACCTGCGCGATAATTATTCCCATCATATAAAGCTGAAGCTGCGTGGGATCATGCTTTCTTGAAAAGATAACCATCTCTGTTTTCTCCGCAGAGAATTCGATACCCAGATGAACAGCCCAAACGGACAAGTTATCTAAGGCATCTTGCAATGTTTTTTGCAGATTAATAGCTTTGGATCCAGTAACTGAATCCACGCCATCATCTGCCAATTGTCTTAGTGTACATGGGGTTACTAGACAGCTGTCAATGTTATTCACGTAAAAATTATAGAGCGGAGCGGACTGAGGTATGAGCCTTGCGGGAGACCCATGTAGCTAATTCTGAATGTTGCCAAATCGCCTTGTGAAAAATACATGCATTTCTCTGACAAAAGATTGTGCAAATAATTATTTATAATCGCTGGAAGTCCATGTTGATGGAGCTTGTCTGAAAGAACATCAATGGAAACTGAATCAAATGCTCCTATAATGTCTAAAAATACAGATGCCATTTGTTGTTTTTGAGCGAAGGCAATTTGGATGGCAGACGAAAGTGATGCAAGGCAATTATTCGTCCCTTAATTTCTACGGAAGCCAAACTGAGTATCTGACAACAAATCGTTAGTTTCGACCCAAGTTTCAAGACGTTGAAGAATAATTTTTTCGAACAATTTTCTAATGCAGGACAACATCGCAATGGGTCTATATGAGTTGTGATTGGAAGCTGGTTTCCTCGGCTTTTGAATGGCGATAACTTTCACTTGCCTCCAGTCAGGTGGAACAATATATTGCTCAAGAAACTTGTTGAACAATTCCAACAAACGTCTTTTTGCGAGGTCGGAAAAATTCTTCACCAAGTTGAATTCAATTCTGTCCAACCCAGGAGCGTTATTGTTACAAGACATGAGTGCTATGGAAAATTTCATCATTGAAAAAGGACTATCAATGAAACCATTCTTTGCAGAAGACTCCCTAATAATGCTCTGCGTAGGAAAAGAATCTGGACAAACTTTCCTCGCAAAATCAAATATCCATCGGTTCGAGTATTACTCACTCTCATTTCCTACGTTACGATTCTTCATTCGTCTGGCCGTATTCCAAATAGTGCTCATTGAGGTTTCTTTTGACAAACCTTCGACAAAATGTCTCCAACAACTATATTTCTTGGCCCGAAGTATGCTCTTGTACTTGGTTTCTGAAATCAAGAATTTTTCAAAATTCTGAGTTCCTCCTCCTCCTCGTTTTAAAAATATCTTGAAAGCATTCTGTTTCGCGTGTTTAGCATCTGAGCACTCTTTGTCCCACCAAGGATATAATCAGTATTTGCTGGGAAACTGAACAATTATTTTTTTCCACTGCCCTTGGGAGAAAATTCAATAGATTGGGTTTCACTCAAATAAAGGGTGATTTTTTAAGAGCTTGAGAACTTTTTTAAACAATAAAACGCATAAAATTTGCAAAATCTCATCGGTTCTTTATTTTAAACGTTGGATTGGTACATGACATTTACTTTTTGAAGATAATTTCATTTAAATGTTGACCGCGGCTGCGTCTTAGGTGGTCCATTCGGAAAATCCGCTTTTTTATCGACAAATTTTGTTCAGCGATGAGGCTCATTTCTGGTTGAATGGCTACGTAAATAAGCAAAATTGCCGCATTTGGAGTGAAGAGCAACCAGAAGCCGTTCAAGAACTGCCCATGCATCCCGAAAAATGCACTGTTTGGTGTGGTTTGTACGCTGGTGGAATCATTGGACCGTATTTTTTCAAAGATGCTGTTGGACGCAACGTTACAGTGAATGGCGATCGCTATCGTTCGATGCTAACAAACTTTTTGTTGCCAAAAATGGAAGAACTGAACTTGGTTGACATGTGGTTTCAACAAGATGGCGCTACATGCCACAAAGCTCGCGATTCTATGGCCATTTTGAGGGAAAACTTCGGAGAACAATTCATCTCAAGAAATGGACCGGTAAGTTGGCCACCAAGATCATGCGATTTGACGCCTTTAGACTATTTTTTGTGGGGCTACGTCAAGTCTAAAGTCTACAGAAATAAGCCAGTAACTATTCCAGCTTTGGAAGACAACATTTCCGAAGAAATTCGGGCTATTCCGGCCGAAATGCTCGAAAAAGTTGCCCAAAATTGGACTTTCCGAATGGACCACCTAAGACGCAGCCGCGGTCAACATTTAAATGAAATTATCTTCAAAAAGTAAATGTCATGTACCAATCTAACGTTTAAAATAAAGAACCGATGAGATTTTGCAAATTTTATGCGTTTTATTGTTTAAAAAAGTTCTCAAGCTCTTAAAAAATCACCCTTTACATCATATTAACAAGATATCCAGCTCTCACATTTCCCGAACAAATCATTGGCAACATCTACTTTTTCATGATAAATAATCTATTTTTTATTCCAAAATGCTAGTCTATTAATTTTTGCTTATTGATTCTTACAATGGTTTTGTTTTTCTTCAATGACTGTTTATAACGGCACATTGTATTAAAACGATTTGGTATGATTAGTATTAACTACATTTAACAGATTAATACAGTGTATTAATCTGTTAAATGTAGTTTTCGGATGATTTCAATATGTGCCGAATGTATATCAACAGGTTTGCGTAAATGTCATTTAGAATAACTTTTGGAAGTCTCTGTTCCCTCCACGATAACGTGAGTAACCTTGGCTAAATGATCTCTCCTTTCTTTATTATCTAACAAAGCTAACGGACTGCCAAAATAATCGAAAAACGGTTAGAAAGTGCCTGCGACCTAACCACTACCCTCCCAGAATGGGTTACTATTAGAGCTGTGCGCCGCCGCCGATAATTTCGACACGCCGCCAATTTAAGAAAAAGATGATCAGCGCGCCGGTTATCACATTTTAATCCTGCCGCCGATAATATTACATCAGCCGAAAAAATGATTTTATCAATGTGGAAAATTGTTTACAGTTTTCATGAAAATTCATTGAAAATTACAGTACAGTTACTTTCCTCCAACTTATACTATATATAATCAGTACTACCGATGTCAACCGAAGCCAATGTCATTTGATTCAAAGCCTATTTTCTGTCTTTATTTAAAAGGTTTTGAGCTATTGGCACATTATCGGTCGCGACATCTGAAAATGAAAAATGGAACCAAGATAAGGAGGGTTCTTCCGAAAAAAATAAATAATGTTAGGTTTTTTCCGATTAACATTTTTTTTAGAAACCAGTGTAGTGTTGATTTCTCAGGTACTAGAATGTTTAGTGATCGAGTACCATTTCTTTTGGATACTTTATTTGTTATTTCCGGGCATTTGAAAAATGGTATTGAACAAAATTTCATGATCCATTCTAAATAAACGTTAGTTTTCGCACAATAGAATAAGATCAACGTTACCAACTCAAAGTAAAAACATTTTCTTCTACTTCTACTATGACATTTCAAATGAATTTACCCTTTTTTATAAGAAATCGTTACAAATGTGAAGTAATTAAAATTTGAATTTGTTAATTTGATATTATTTTTTATATATGAATGAATTTGAGCGCCAAATCGATTTTATGTTAATTACATACGTACGAAAAAGATATACTTATTTTTTGAGTTGATAAAACGATTTTTATACATGATAATTATCAACTATGTAAAAAGCGATTTGAAAAATAGTTCCGAATAAAACTTCATATTTCTTGCTCATAATAAAAAAACCCTTTGTATATGAATGACATATTTATTTAAGGCCATCGTCCAAGTACCATGCGCGCGGGTGGTTTTAGGAAATTTTCGATGGAAATTTCGAAAAATTTGACAAAACCAAAAACATACAGACCTTTGAAATACTTTTATCTATCTACAGGGTGAAAATGACTGGAAAATTCGGAGGATTTTACGAGTCTTATCAAAAATAGCGCTGAAAAATGAGCTTTTTTTTGTAATTTTTCACAATTATTTGAAAAAATAATTCGACGGAATGAATTTTTTTTTTAAAAAAAAACCTCATGCTGGCAACAAGGATCACATTCGGACACATTTTTGGAAAACCTTTTCATGCTTTTCATGGAAAATCAACGAATTTCATATAACCGATTTCGTGGAAATTTTTGAAATTCGTGGATTTTCTATGAAAAGCGTGAAAAGGTTTTCCAAAAATGTGTTCGAATGTAATCTGTGTATCCATAATAAAGTTTATTTGAAAAAAAAAGTTTATGTCATCGCTTTATTTTTCCAGATAATTGTGAAAGATCACAAAAACACTCATTTTTCAGAGCTATTTTTGATAAGACTCGGAAAATCCTCCGAATTTTCCAGCCATTTTCACCCTGTAGATAGATAAATGTATTTTAAAGGTCTGTATGTTTTTGGTTTTGGCAAATTTTTCGAAATTTCCATCGAAAATTTCCTAAAACCACCCGCGCGCATGGTACTTGGACGATGGCCTTAAACAATAGTCAACCGCATATCGCACTTAGATTCATCTCAATTTCTCCTCTAATTCGATGCATTCGAAAACATTTACCATCTCCATTCACTACGTTGGCTTTAATGGATCACATAAACATTAGGATCGTTGATTGTAGGTCGACAAAACGATAAGATAGAGAAATTGTCCTGTGTGAATCAATATTAAAATTTTTTATATGTTTATAATTGATTACGCCGAATCGCGCCGCCTCCGCCGCCGATGTTTTCAGGAAATAGCGTCACGCCGATTCGCCGCCGCCGCTGGTCAAAAAGACGTTTCAGCCGCCGATGTTGACAATTTTGATCGGCGCACAGCTCTAGTTACTATTACCTGTGAACGTCCGACTTAGACTCCAAACTCGGGCGGGAGCGATATTTTCCAGGTCGGCGAATGACCTTAAATAGGTTAAAACCGAAAAAAACTAATAATAATAATAATATTTTTCAATTTCGTTCCAATCTACGACAGATCGCTAGACTCAAAAGACTCATCCGAAACCGATTATATTCAAAAACCAATTATATTTTAAATACTTACATTTTGCACTTCAAGTTATGAAGTATCGTTCGATAGCATTTAAATAAATAAAGATTAGGAATTTGTTTCTAGAAGGGTTTTCACATTCAACATTTACTTTTTTGATTGAAATAAACCGAAACCGATAGTGCGCGAAAGATCGTACTAATGCGTTAACTCGAATAAAAAGTGATAGCAAGCTAATATCATAGTAATAGTTCATTTTACAACCATTACTTATTTTGGTATTATTTTATAATTGAAATCACAAAATGATGCTTCATTTTGGTAAAATAGCTTGTTTTGCTGCTATTCCGCAATTTAGAGATAATCACCCCCATTTCTGTAATTCGACCGAGTTATGCTTTTGTATAGAAAACTCGAACTCGATCAAGATACAGAACGCAAAATTACGCAATCGATCGAAATAATCAGATTCGAACGAAATTCAAAATCGGGGTGAATATAACTTATGTAGCTTTTTCACCGCAAATGACAGATTTTTTTGTTGAAATTTTGTTTTGTATATTTTGGTTTAACTCAAATTTTGCACAAGCGTTATTTATGGTTAAACGAAACAGTTTGTATCATAAATTTGCCATTTTTACTCTAGGCTTACTTTTAAGAAGGGGCTAAGAAAAAATCGCTTGATAATTTTAATCATATATATCCCAGAAACGCTGGGTCCGATCGATTTGGTATCTTTTGCAATGTTTTAGGTAATTATAAGAACTTTGTTAAAAACTTTTGCAATGTTGAAAAAAAATTTTGTTCAATGTTCAGTTTAAAAGTTACACTTAAAATTCAAATTTCTCAAAATCTCTATCTCAAAAAACGTTTTTTTTTTTTTTTTTTTTTTTTTAAATAACTATTTATTGGAATATGAGTTAAAATTAAATTATTAGGATTTAAATTGGGTGTTCAGCCACAAGTGGTGACTTTTCAGCCCTGTTATATATATATATATATATATATATATATATATATATATATATATATATATATATATATATATATATATATATATATATATATATATATATATATATATATATATATATGATTTGGTTATTACCATGAAGACATCATTTGCTTCCGCAATTCTGAGATTTTTGTGTAGGGAAAATTCTAAACCTACTTGTATTGTGTAATGGGGAAAAGGAACTTATATACTAACTTACTAACTAATACAGAGAGCGAATCGATTCAATTGAAGATTGCATCGATTTTTGTCGGAATTTGCTTATAATATTATGTGACATTACATCTAATGGTTCTATATTTGTGAGTCTGTGTAACTCATTTGTACTAAACCAGGGAGGACGCTTCAGAATCATTTTCAGAATTTTATTCTGAAT
Organism: Malaya genurostris; assembly: GCF_030247185.1. Lineage (NCBI taxonomy): Eukaryota > Metazoa > Arthropoda > Insecta > Diptera > Culicidae > Malaya > Malaya genurostris. Next base: position 103,806,249 of record NC_080570.1, on the reverse strand, counting down.
CCTTTGAAGCGTTTTCTTCCTGGTGGAACAACAGCTTGACCAAATTGGTACCGCATAAAGCATGGCTGGTCTGAAAATTTGTTTATAAATTAACAATTTGTTTTTTAGACAGAGCTTAGAATTTCTGTTTATAAGAGGATATAAACATTTAATATATTTATTACACTTTGCCTGGATTCCTTCAATGTGATCCTTGAAAGTGAGTTTTTTGTCATACGTTAAACCTAAGTATTTAGCTTGATCAGACCATGTCAATTCCAAGCCATTCAATTTGAGAATGTGATTATTGTTTGGTTTAAGAAAAGAAGCTCTTGGCTTGTGAGGAAAGATAATTAATTGCGTTTTTGCTGCATTTGGTTTAATTTTCCATTTTGACAGATAATCACTGAAAATATTTAAACTTCTTTGTAGGCGACTGCAGATCACTCTTAGATTTCTACCTGTGGCTAACAGACTTGTGTCGTCACAGAATAGCGATTTCTGACAACCAACGGGTAGATTTGGAAGATCAGAAGTGAAAATATTATACAAGATTGGAGCTACACTCGAACCCTGCGGAACACCGGCTCGTACGGGTAGCAATTCAGATTTACAATTCTGATAGCTAACCTGAAGAGTACGATCAGTTAAATAATTTTGAATCATTTTGATCAAATAAATAGGAAACTGGAAATCAGACATTTTTGCTATTAAACCTTTGTGCCAAACACTGTCGAATGCTTTTTCTATGTCTAGAAGAGCAACTCCAGTGGATAACCCAGAAGATTTATTTGATTTTATCATGTTCGTTACTCTGACAAGTTGATGAGTAGTTGAATGTTCATGACGAAATCCAAACTGCTCTGGTAAAAAAATTGAATTCTCATTTATATGAGTCATCATTCTTAACAAGATAATTTTTTCAAAAAGTTTACTGATAGAAGAAAGTAAGCTAATTGGGCGATAACTTGATGTTTCTGCTGGGTTTTTATCAGGTTTTAGGATAGGAATTACTTTAGCGTTTTTCCATCTTTTTGGGAAGTAAGCTAATGAAAAACACTTGTTGAAAATTTTAACCAGGAGTCTCAAGGCAACATCGGGAAGATTTTTAATAAGAATATTAAAAATTCCATCATTACCAGGAGCCTTCATGTTTTTAAGTTTTCTAATAATTGATTTAATTTCATCAAAATTCGTCTCAATAATGTCATCGTGTGATAACACTTGGGTTGAAATATGATCATATTTCAGTGAGACTTCATTTTCAATAGGACTCACAACGTTCAAATTAAAATTGTGGACACTCTCGAACTGCTGAGCAAGTTTTTGAGCTTTTTCGCCATTTGTAAGAAGTATTTGATTTCCTTCCTTGAGAGCAGGAATTGGTTTCTGAGGTTTCTTAAGAACCTTAGAAAGTTTCCAGAAAGGTTTAGAATATGGTTTAATTTGTTCAACTTCTTTAGCGAAATTTTCATTTCGCAAAAGAGTAAATCTATGTTTAATTTCTTTTTGTAAATCCTTAACTATGTTTTTCATAGCAGGATCACGAGAACGTTGATATTGTCGTCGACGAACATTCTTCAACCGAATGAGCAGTTGAAGATTGTCATCGATGATAGGAGAATTTAATTTAGTTTGAGCTTTGGGAACTGAAAGATTTCTAGCTTCGATAATATAATGATTCAAATTATCAATTGCTGTGTCGATATCCGCAGAATTTTCTAAAATAGTTTCATGATCCACATGATTTTCAATGTGAGATCTGTAATCCAACCAATTTGCTCTATGATAGTTGAAAATAGAACTAATTGGATTAATTATAGCTTCGTTGGAAAGTCTGAATGTTACAGGAAGATGATCTGAGTCAAAATCAGCATGAGTAATCGGTTCACTACAAATGTGACTTTGATCTGTTAGAACCAGATCAATTGTAGACGGGTTTTTCACGGAAGAGAAACAAGTAGGATTACTGGGATGAAGAACTGTAAAGTAACCAGCTGAGAGTTGATTATGAAGTATTTTACCATTACTGTTATTTTGCCTACAATTCCACTGGACATGCTTAGCATTTAAGTCCCCTATTACGAAAAATTTCGATCGATATCTTGTAAGTTTTTGCAAATCGCCTTTAAAGAAATTTAATTGTTCGCCGGTGCATTGGAATGGCAAATATGCTCCAGCGATGAAATAAATTCCATGAATGGTTTCAACTTCGATTCCCAAGCTTTCAATAACTTTAGTATTGAAAGAAGGTAAAATTCGATGATCTCAAAAAACGTATTTTCGACTTTTTTTATTTTTTGATATGTTGTAGCTGAAATTCAAAACAAAATACACTGAGGTCTTTTTTTATGCGGTTTTTTTACGCGACTTTTTTATGCGAATTTTCAGAGTTTTGCGGTTTTTTTATGCGAAGTTTAAGAGTTATGCGAATTTTCAGAGTTATGCGGTCTCCCTTCTGCGGGTTTTTATGCGAAGTTTCAGAGTTATGCGGTTTTTTATGCGAAGTTTCAAAGTTATGCGATTTTTTTATGCGAATTTTAAGAGTTATGCGTTTTTTTATGCGGTACGTAAATTCGCAGAAAAAAGACTTCAGTGTACTGTCAAACTTTGAGAGTGGAGAAACAAGTGACATATTTTCAAAATAATGTAATGGGGACGGATATAGCGTGATGAGTAAGTCAATGTCTTTCACGAAGCCCGCTTGGGTTCGATTCCCAACCCCGCTCATAGGGTCAGATGGTCTTTTTTCATCCGAGAAATAAACAATTTTTGTCAGGTATTCTTTACCATTCCTTGCTTCGTTGCTTTACCAAATGAAAAGACAAACATGAAAAACGACTGATGGAATCAAAATTGTGATCTGATTCCGCATGCAAATAGTTATCAATCCTTTTGCTGGGTAATGATATATGAGATTTTATCGTGTCTCTACTGCTAATTGTAGCAGAAATTGAAGATTGGTCAATTAGATCTTGATCGTGTAGGATGACATCGAATTTTGGAGTTTTTCAGTAGAAATAATGATATATTCAAAATTAGTAATATTCCAAAACGTTTGGGAAACAGTGATTCAAACGATTTGAAAGTGAGAATTTCAGTACGAAAGACATAGAACGAACATGTCAACCCATATAAAAAATTTAAAATCCGAATTGCAAGGATTATTGAACGAAGGCAATTCACGAACTCAAAACAAATGGCGGAAAGGTTAAACGTTAGTCTCAAAGTCATTTATGAGTGTCTACAAGAAACTGTGAGTGAAATTTTGATTTCTCTGCTTAAAACAAAAGGTTTCTGTTAGGCGTTTCGTCAATTATTTTTCAATACCATTTCTCTTTGGGGTTACGAGTGTTATATACTATTCGACTCAGTTCGTCGAGATCACTAAATATCTGTGTGTATGTATGTATGTATGTATCTGTATGTGACAAATAATGTCACTCAATTTTCACAGAGATGGCTGAACCGATTTCCACATACTTAGATTCAAATGAAAGATCTTAAGGTCTCATACAAAGTTCCTGGGTTTCATTTTGGATTCTATTTCCGGTTCCGGATTTACAAGGAAATATGTGCAAATTTAATAAAAAATGCGCTCTCAATTTTCTCCGAAATTTCTTAACCGATTTACACAAACTAAGAAGCAAATAATGAATATTTGTTCACATGCGATGGCGAAACGAGTTGCATTTTTCATAAAACTTACTGCTAAATTCATCTAGTTGGCAGATCATGTTAGTTAGTGAATATATACTTTGGGACTACTAGTTCCCGGTTTCCGCTTCCGAAAGCACCGATAATAGTGAGGAAAATCTAAAAAAACAGAACTCACTTCGATTTCCCATCAACGGTTAAGCCGATTTTCACGAATCACGATTCAAATTAGAGCTCTCATTGTCTTTAAATATACTGTGCAATTTCATCCTGATCCGACTTCCGGTTTCGAAATTATAAGGCGATGCGTGTCAAAACATTCAAATCGTCATTCAGAATTGTAAAATATTTCCTTTTATATCACTTTCCCTACTGGCTATTTCGGATCGTTCTCAATAGCGAAACACACTTGTTGAAAGTTTAACACTGAAAGAGGACCTGCCTCTGTTTATTGGTGTTTTTATATTGTGTATTGATCGACTTTTCGATCAATACACACTAATCACAATACGTGCAATTAGATTAGATTTTTTCGAACATGTAATCAACAAGGTGGACACATTTAGAGAAGTGTTACATAACAGCTCTTCCCCCTAAAGATCTCGAAGTATATTACAAACAGAGAAGAATTGACATTGATCAATTCTGTTTAATACAAATTTATCAGCAATATATAAAATTATTATCATATTTCTTTGTCTTCAATCTTTTGGAGCGCCTGATTGGCGAAATATTAACTTCTGTTTTCTTCCTTTTTCGAGTCTTCCTTAATTCTTCACTTGGAAAACCTCGGAAATCTTCCTCCGCTTCATCTCTTGCGTTTGCCGATCCTGCCATCGTCCCAGGACAAAATATGTTCGGCCGGACCATTGAGTCCGAATTAGTCACTCTAAGCTGACTTCTGTGTGCGTTGACCCTTACGTTTCCAATTTCCACCTGTGAAATAGTTTTAGAAACTTGTCTTAGAAATGTTGCCTTAATCCATCGGGCGTGGTTATGAGGATTGTGGTTTTTGTACCACACCTCATCTCCAGCCATCAGATTATCCAAAGGACTTGCTACATGAATAGCAGAATTTTCCTTTGACATAACCACATCATTTGGTTTTTCCTGTGGTACATGCGATGTTAGTGTTGTTAAAAAGTTTTTATATGTTTTTCTCGGATGGATTAGATCAATTAGAGTTTTAGGCGTGAAAGAGAAAATTTTCTCTGATGGGAATCGCCCATCACTAGTCATGCAGTTACGAAAGTTAAATAGAAATAAATTTATCTGGTCTTCCAGATCCAACTCACTTATATCTGGTTCAAGCAAAAACTTTTTCAACACCTCTTTAACCGTCCTTACAAGTCTCTCGGCTCGACCATTACTTGCCGGGTTATACGGAGGACTCTTATATACTTTGATACCCTGCTTCTCAAGAAATTTTGTAAAAACTTGTGAGTTGAATGGAGGACCACCGTCTGAAACTAGAACATCAGGCAATCCATAGCGAGCAAAATATGCTACTATCTTTTTCAAAACCTGGCCTGTATCTGTGCCTCTCTTCATCCACTCAATTTCCACCCACTTTGAGAAACTATCCACCAAAAGTAGAAAGGTGTGATGTTGAAAATGAAAGAAATCTATGTGTATACGACTAAAAGGTCTAGTTGTAGGAATCCATTTGGATTGTATCTTTTGTTTTGGTATTATCGCCATGCCGTTGCATGCATCACAATTTGAGACAAACTTTTCAATGTCTCCATTTATACCAACCCAATAAATAAATCGTTTTGCAAGTTGCTTCATTTTAACTACACCCCCGTGGTTAGCATGTAATAGTTTTAAAAGCTCGCTTTGCAGCGATTGTGGCACCATTACCCTGTCTTGATAAAATAAGCACTCGTCAAACAATTCTAAATCATGCTGATTTGAAAATATGTTTGCAAAGCGCTTGTCAATTCGTTTTGGCCAACCACGTTTCATATAATCAATAATTTGTTGCAGAAATTTATCGTTCTTTGTCTGAGAAGCAATCTTGCTATGATCAATTGGCAATTCTTGCCCAAAATTAATACTTTTGATAATTTCTTTATCATAATCACTTGGAACCAATTGCTCTAATGGGAATCTGGAGCAAAAATCCGCGTTTCCCATTTGGGCAGAGGGTCTATATTTAATTTCAAAGTTATAAATGGAAAGTTCTAAAATGTATCTCTGTAATCTAGTAACATAAATTGAATGTTTACCTTCCTTCCCAAATATTCCTACTAAAGGCTTATGATCAGTATAAACATAAAAAAATTTCCCATAAAGGTATTTATGAAACTTTTTAATTGTGGACACCAAAGCTAAAGCTTCTAAATGTAAAATTGGATAGTTCTTTTGTGCTGAATTTAAAGAAAATGAAGTGAAACAAATCGGTTTCTCAACTTCGTCAATAATATGAGCAATTACTCCTCCTAAACCATACCCTGAAGCATCAGAAACTTCTGCTATGGGCTTCAAAGGGTCATAAAACTCCAAAATATTAGCCCTTAATAAAGACTGTTTACTTTCCTCAAAAGCTTTGTCACAATTACTATCCCAAATATATTTAACATTATTCTTCAAAAGATTGTATGGTACAGCTTTGAACACAGATGTGGAATAAATTTATTATAATGATTTATAAGTCCTAAAAAGGACTTTAATTCTGTAACATTCTTTGGAATTTTAGCCTTCTGTATAGTAGTAATCTTTTCCGGACAAGGCATTAACCCGTCTTTACTTATTATATGGCCTAGATATTGAAGTTCTGTAACAAAAAATTTACACTTTTCAAAATTAACTTTAATATTAGCTTCAGCAAGTCTTTTTAAAACAACGAAAAGTTTTTGTTTGCAATCTTCCACACTATCTCCTGCAATAAGCACATCGTCCAAATAACAAAAAACATATTCTAAACCCTTTAATACTTGGTCCATTACTTGCTGGAAGATGGACGCACTAGATGATGCCCCTTGTGGCAGTCTATTGTAAGAAAATAAACCCTTTATAGTATTTATTACCATGAATTTTCTTGATTTCTTAGAGAGTGATAACTGGGTATATGCGCCTTCTAAATCTAATGCGCAAAAAACCTTACAACCTGCTAAACCAGCAAATAAATCTTGAGCTGTAGGCAATGGGTAAGTATTTGGAATTATAACTTTATTAACAGATACCTTGCAATCTATTACAAGTCTGATTTCATTATTTTTCTTTGCTACCACTACCACTGGAGAAGCCCATTGACTGGTTTGGATAGGAGTAATTACTTTCTCTCTCTCCAGCTTATTTAAATACTCTAAAACTTTATCCCTTAAACGATAGGGAACGTCATATGCTTTTTTAAAAATTGGTATATCTGATTTCAGCTCCAAATCAGCTTCATAACCAAGAATTGGTAAAGAAAAATCTTTTTTAAATAAATTTCCAAACTTTTGTTTTATTTCAGAGACAATTGTGTCACTGCTAATTTCAGAAAGATTATTAATTTTTGAAAAATTTGAGAAAAATGTTCTCCAGTTTGGAATGAAGGCATCCAACCATGGTCTGCCAAAAAGAGGAATGAAACAATTTTTGCAATTTAGTACTAATAGTTTCAAATTCTCATGTTTTTCCCTAAAGTCAACTTTGACTTTAACCTCTCCAGCTATTATCAGCTTCGCGCCATTGACAACAATCAATTGTTTAGAGGATTTTTGTAGAGGTTTATGAAAAAGAGAAAAATACTGTGTTTTACTAATTACAGAAACGGAGGAACCACAGTCAACCTCCATTTCCAGTTGTTTATTCTCAACTTTCACCTTTACCAAACATGGTTCATTTATTTTGTTAATCGATGTCACATTCATGCATTCCAAATTACCTTCGTCTGAATCATCGTTGTCAGACTCCTCAGTCCTCATACGGTTCATCAATTCTGAAATATTCTGCGTGCTCGTACCTGACGTTCCGGGTTTCATTTGTTCCACCAGCTTAACGGCCTCTTTCTTCATATTTTTCAACCTAAAGCATCGTTTCTTCAAATGTCCTTTTACCCCACAAAAATCGCAAATTCTAGTTTCAAAGCTCTCTCGAAAGTCTGCCGGTTTAAAATTGCTATTTGGTTTCCAAGTATTTTTCTGTTGATATCTATTATATCCAAAATGCTTTTGATATCGAGGATTTCCATATGGCCTGAACCCTAGTCTATCTTTTACAGGTAATCTGCTATTTTGTTTCTGAGGAATTGGATTATTTGCAGCATTATATGCCGCTGCCAGTTTACCCATAGCTTTTCCCATTGTATTACCATTTGAAGCCATAGAAACGACATTGTGAATAGAAAATGGTTCAGAAGATAAAGTTTTAACATTGTTTTTTGCCGCTTCCCAGGTCTGTATAATTTTCTCAGCAGACTCAAGGGTTTGATCAGCTTCGCTTAGAATTCTCTGCTTAAGCATAACGTCTTTCAAACCAGCCAGCAAACGATCTCGTATTGCCGTGTCCTTAAACGCACCATAGGCACACAGCTCAGCCTGAAGTTTCAATGCTAATAAAAAATCTTCCGCCGACTCATCAGCGTTCTGAGTACGCTGGTTAAAAGAAATTCTTTGGCAAACACCAGAGGCAGTTTTGTCTAATCTCATTTTCAATTTTTCTATCATGGTAGCTAACGGTACAGCTGCCAAACTACCAGTCGGAAACAAAAGCTTGAGTTCCGAGTACACGTACGGTCCCACCAATGTAATAAAATGGGCCTTACGGTCATCTTCTGGAATCTTATTTGCAATGAATACAAATTCTAATCGTTCCACCCAATGAGTGAACGATGTACCTTTTCTAAAAGGTTCCATTGTGGAAGCAAAACCTTGAGACATCTTTTCAAAATTGAAGCGTAAGATCAAAAATTTATCACAGAAATATCCCCAAAAATTTAAAAAAATTCAATAAAAAACAACCGCTAGAAAAAATTGTAAAAATCCACAAGAAAAAAAATATTAGAACAAATTATTTTTTTTACCAAACAATTCACTAACCTCGAAATAAACTTTAAAAAGCAATTTTTCTGTTCACGTATTAATAACTTGCACTTTAATAAAACTTATATATTTGCACTACTTTCGGATCGTTTGTTGTAAATATAATGGGCAAAAATAAATAAAATTAAAAAAAAATATGTCAGCCCGGAATTGATATATAGTTTATGTAATTTTTTTTTTCAATAAAAGAAAAACAAAACGACTCACCGATTGATTGCAATCGAACCAGTAGATCTTTTCCCTAATAACTCCTTTGCCTTGATAATTCCTTTTCCTTGGTAATTCCTTTTCCTTGGTAATTCCTTTTCCTTGGTAATTCCTTTTCTTTGGTAATTCCTTTTCACTAGAAATAATGAATTTCCACAATTTTTTTTTGCGCGTGCCAAGATATAATTGGATGGTCGAATTACTCCAACCGAAGAGAAAGAAACTCAATTTTCAATTTCCCCGTAGCCGGTAGTATTGTTGAGAACAAAAAAACACCAGAAAATCTCCGCCGGAGACGTTTTACTGCTCCCGGAAATCCGTATTACACCGTGTCTTTAGCCACGCCGGTTCCAAATTATCCCTCGTCGCCACTTGTAAAATATTATTTTATATCACTTTCCCTACTGGCTATTTCGGATTGTTCTCACTAGCGAAACACACAGGTTGAAAGTTTATTACTGAAAGAGGACCTGCCTCTGTTTATTGGTGTTTTTATATTGTGTATTGATCGACTTTTCGATCAATACACACTAATCACAATACGTGCAATTAGATTAGATTTTTTCGAACATGTAATCAACAAGGTGGACACATTTAGAGAAGTGTTACATAACAAAAATGACGATGCAAAACTAGTACGCGACGGTACGTGCGGCTTTACCTCATTCACAGCGTGCTTTGTTCAATTTCGTATAGCGTGTAGGGTTGCCACATTAAAATTGATATTTTTCAGATGAAATAAATGTACATTTCTAATTCTTTTATTCAATTTGTATCTATTTGTTAGTGTTATTACACGATCATGATAACGATGCTTTTCTATAAAAGCACACTTTTTGCCTTTCTCATATAAAAAGAGAGGGCTAAGTGCTCTATATCATTCGACACAGTTCATCGATCTGAGCAATGTATGTGTCTGTGTGTGTGTTTATGTGTGAGAATGTGTCAAATATTGTATCTCATAAAATAAAAAATAGAAGTCCCACAGGTTTCTATTTAATTTCACACCGCCATTTATATCTGACACATGTTTAATGCATTCTGACAAATTTTTAAGTGTCGGAACAGAGTTACGAACTAGGTTCTTATGAATTGAGTCATATGTGAATTAGCATAACCTGAAAGTTTCATTACTTTTTGCTGTGTAACAAATATCCTGCTCCTTATGAAGTGCACAGTATATATGGTCTCTAGTAATATCAATTATTGGATTACCAGAAGAAACATATTGAAGGATAGTTACCTATTCCAAGTCGGATCATCTAGACAAATTGTACATTTTAGGCTGATCCCGTTCGGTAACGGAGTAGCAATAGGGGATCGCTCAAGCTCAAATATTATTATTAAATGATTGCATGGTCAAATCTTATCCCGCTAACCAGGGCATGGGTGTTATGTACTTACCTGAGTCTTATGTTAATTATGAAGGATTTTTGATCAAAAAGGTTATGAGCTCTTATCGTAAAACGATTTGTTTTCAACTAAACCTCTAATCGTCCTTTCAATCTAGTACTACTTACATATACAGCTCTAGTCTTTCGGAATAAATGAAAGCATTTGTTTTTATTTAAAAGCGTATTTAAATTCATACTCAGTTTCTTTACAAATATATTATTAACGTTCTTAGCAAAATATCTCTTACGTCAATCTCTGTTATCTATCATGTTCGGTTAGAATCATTTAGTTATCATTTGCAGCAGGGTGATATCGCCATAATTCTTAGTCTATTTTACGGTGCATTTACAGAAAGTTTAAAATCGTCTTAAAATTATTTACAAGATTTCAATAACACAAAACTTTAAAAAAAATAATAAATATAATAACATTACAACTTTACTAACGAAGTCACATGACCGTAATAATACACATATTTAAAAAAATGACTGCAGAATAACACATTTCTTAAGGACTACAAATAAATTGTGATGTTTAGTATCTGTCGGAATGCAGTTTTGAACCGGTAATGAAGAACTCTTGTTTAACTTACAAGTAAGCTTTTCCTCTCACATTTCATTGTGTTATGATCTTGAATGGTTAACTAAATGTCTTTGCTTCAATTTTTCAATATAATTCTTCTACCCGTACAGTTTAGATGGAATTCGTTTTGTTTGTGTTATTATGCCTGATGTGCTCAAATTTACTCTGCATCTGTATTTATAGAAATCACGCTATATCTGCCTCCTAGTTCTAAAAATTTAAAATCGACAGCTCTTATGTCGAAAGGACAAGTACATAGATTAATACCACCCGAAAAGGCTTTCATTTTTATTCTGGATTGATTATAGTTCCATCTTGTGCCTCAATGTTGAGAGTAAATTTGAGAAAACGATGACCTTTTCTTCGTATTATCCAATCTTCAGTTCGAGCATTAAAGTAAAGCTCAGTAAAAATAGTTCTCTTCAAATAAAATTGGACAAAATATTCCCAAACGTCTCAATTGGCTAATGCGTTTTCTTGACCAGCTTACGAAAACTTGTGTGCAAACTTGAATACGACAGTGAATTGTAATATATTTGCGTTCGAAACAACGTACTATTTTTTTAAATTTACTGTGATTTTAATGTACTTACTGTTGAGAACTGCGATTGAACTGTGTTTTATTTTACTTTATCTGGAACAAAGATATTCTCTAGAGTATTATTTTTGTAGTATAGAAATCATTCAGATGCGATTGAAAAATCTAGGCTATCAATTATGAACTCAAATGAAAATACATTCCATGTCCCTAGTATTGTTTCGGTTTCGTCATAAGATTTATTATTAGATCACTTACAAAATATGTTGAAAAACTTGTCAATGGTTTTGAGAATAAGACTTGTGTGCAGTTATTGGAACAAGAACAAATTTTTGGCATTTTATTACAATGCCTGCCTTATCTTTTTTCTTACCCGCGATTAGTTCAGTACATAAAGTTATTGCTTATTTTGGTTTAAACATACTTAAGTAGTTTTTGACTACCTTCCGGCAAATGTTCGCATTGGGTTAGGAAAATATTTTTCTCGCGTTGTCAAAGGTACAACGAATGTGAATCCACGAACGTTTAAATTGATAAAATAAATCGTTTTAAATATTTTTGATAAAGAACAACTCAATCCTTACACTTCTCGATGTATATCTCAATGGATAAATGGCAATGGCACATTTGGTTACTGTTTCCGATTTGCAACGAGCACATGTTAGAGTTAATCTAAAAAAGTAAAAAGGGTTTTGATGAGTGACTTTCTTGATTACAGCACTATTTCAAAGGCTACGGGAGAAAAGTAATACATTCGTTATTTCCATCAAACCAGTCAGATATGAAGGTGAAAACTATATAACTTAACTACTTAATGAATGTTTCGTTTTTTTTCGACAGCTGAACTCGACGTGTGGAACGAATCGTATCTGTCTAACTTGAACACAAGCCTCGAGTCTACTCGGTTGTACGTTTGAGATAGATAGATCCATACATTTGTCGATCTTTATGGACAATAGTCAAAAAATAAAGGTAATCGAGTAGTAAGTTGCAAGTTGTCTCAATTTTCCGAAAGAAGTTTCAACAGCAAAGCTTAAATTGATTACCATTGCGAGAAAATGAATCCGAATGCACAAGGAAGTGAGAATCTCAAAAAATGAATTTTTGAACTGACTATTTTATTATCCATCACTGACAACCTGAAACATACCGAGGGTACGAATGAAACAGCAAAAAAGTGTAAATTTGCAAAAAATTGATGCCGAGCGGATAAACTTGAACCTACAACCTTCTCCTTACCGTGAATATTCTTTACCAAGAAGAAGATTGTAGAGTGGAATCCTTTCTCTGAGTGATTTTTTTTCCAAAATGTCTTTTCATTCGGCGATAGAAAGTAAACTAAATACTTAAAAAGGCAATTAGGGAGCATCGGTTAGCTTGTAGTTTTGCGAAGAAACAGGCCAATATTTAGATGTAGAAGTTTCTACAATTACAGAACTAAAAACGTCTCATCACTATGGCCTTGAGCCACAAGCTTCATCGTTTTTTATTTGTCGACCTTTATAGAAGATAGTTACGCTGTTAATGAATACAATTTGAGAGGGAAGAGGGAGATCAACTAGAGGAAATTATGAGTCGTAACCCCACCTCCCTCTTAAAATATCCAGATGTACCTGTGAGGTGGTCTTAGAGGCTGGGTATAAACAGTATACGGACTCAGAATTATGTTATGCCTTAGCCATATCTCCTCATGATGCATAATAAAATTAGTGACCTTATATCGGTATTACTGCTTTCCAGGGCTTGTAAATTCAAGCAACGAATATTAACAAAAGAATTTCACCATCGGTGCTATTCACACACATTCGTATGTCGGGTAAAATTCACAGCGCAACCCAAGCAAGGAGAGCTGCTTCGTTTGTTCATTAGTTCATAAATATGTGCGCCAGCTGATGACTATGCTTCGTGAGGTTAGCATTTGATGAATGATTTTCATATTGAAGATGCGTATGAGAAAACTAGATTCACAACTTTGAGTTCCGATGAATATTAATTTAAAGAACATTGCTTTTAGTGTTTCTAGGATACGTACACAGTATAAACTCACAAAAAAAAAAACAAATTAATCGTTTTGAAAATGGGTTAAAATGCAAAATTTATGCTATACAATGTTTGAAATATTTTTGAATGTGAAATTGGGTTTCAAGTCCAAACATCCAAGTCCAAATACCGCTGTCAAGTTATAGAGATATTGGTTAAAATAGTTAAAGTTTCATGAAATAGTCAAGACCTAAGAGAAAAAATTTCGTGTCGGGGAGGGACAGCAGTATTACGGGCCCCCAATCAGGAGAAATACAAAACATTGTGAGCATGGGAATATCATTGAATAAAGAAACTTTCTTCTTTTAGTTCCCTAGTGAAATATCTCCTCCCGCCGCTCAAAAGGTTTTGGCATTTGTTGGAAGCGGTGGGATGCTGTAAAAATGTATAATATACGAATAGAATGTAATTGAATGAGCAACTAGAAAAATGCTTATCATTTTCATTAAAAAGTACAATATAATGTTGAAGCAGAAGTTTCTAACGTAAAAAATGAGCTTCACGTCTTGGGTCATAAGTTTTCTCAAAAAAAACCTTTTAAAACAGAATATCACAAAAGAAATTATAACAACTATGCCACTCAACTGGAAGCGAACTATGTCTTCAAATCTAGCGTTGGTCGAAGAGGCCTGCTCTCACAGCAAGTTTACTACATTTAAATGTACCCCACATACGACTCATTTAACTTCAGGATATTTCAGTTATGGAACTAAGCAAGAGCCTTGGCTTTTTGTCGTGAATACAACTTACTTTACTATGGGGTGCCTTTTCAAAATTTACCCTCTAAGAGAGTGATAAGTTTTTGATCGTTAATATCTCTTGTTGTATCTAACGAATCAACATAATTTTTGCTACACGGCATCGGAAATATGATCACAATTTTATAATAAAATTATCAGTTGTGTGACATAATCTCAAATAATTCAAAATTAAACTTTTCTGAAATGTTGGGTATAAACGAGTCGCAAAGGGGATAATCCATAAGACGCGTTTGCCATGCTCGTATTTTTAAAGTTCATAGCTCAGTGATCTGTGGAAGGATTTATATAATCTAACTACCAATAGAATCGAAAAGAAACTTAAACGTGTATAACAAAAGCATTGAAGTATTTCAATAGTACACTATTGAAAAACCTGTCTCATTTGACCCATGTCAACACCAGCCAATCAGAACGCGTTCTGAGGAAGAGAACAAAATATCTGCTGCTGTACAACAAATCGTTCGAGAAAAATGTTCCGAAAAGTGTTGAATATCGTCAATCAATTTAGTCCTTCTGAATGTTAGAAACAAATCCCTACAGCATATTGATAGTTTCTTTCAATAAATTATGTAAATCCGATATGAAATAATCGACATTAAAATTCTGTATGCGGCTATTTTTATAGCAGTTAGGACCGCCCAGTAGTGAAAAAGCTACAAATGAAATCACGTAGAAAGAAAGCTCCTAACAAAAATTGGATCAATTTGGATTCTATCGCCACTGCGAGCAGACGTATTTTGTGTCGCTTGCAAAGCTAGTTTCGCTTCCGACAAGAGCGATTACGTCATAGCTGCCAGTCATTTGCATTGTTAAAAAAACAACGGTGGAGAGCATTACACAAAATCAGCCGCTCTAATGGCTCAAAAGTTTTCTAATGAACTATTAGGATTTGTTATTCGCAAATCGAAGGTAAAAATCCTCAGTTTAGTGCAAACTTAGAACAGTTTGGTTTGATTTGTGCACTTTTCGCTGTGTGAAATTCACAGTAATCGAGATCAAGTGATGCCTTCTTTGTTTTTGCGAAAAATGTTTCAGAGTTTAATGTCGTAGAGAATTACGCAATTTGACCCTTCTGAATGCTAGAAACGAATCCCTACAGCATATTGATAGTTTCTTTCAATAAATAAGGCCTATTGTATAATTGATCAACCCAGCGAGTTAAGGTTTTCTTTATGGGAAGATTATAATCGGTTGTAAACGCTACACCTACACCAACCATATCAGTATCGCACCCACGTACAACGTTCAGCTTGGAATTAGATGACGGAAGTCAGCGGCATCCATCGGAATTCGAATTCATCTCATCACTCTCCATCACAAACGCTTTCATAAACGGTTCTTTTCAGAGCCACCATTATTTTATAATAAAGAACTATACTGGTTATTTCATAATATTTGTGTTTCACAATGTTAAATGTAACTAATCTGTACTTTAGTTTAGGTGCATCGTTTCAAAATCTACATACAATTTTATACAATTAATCAACTAATTGATATTCGGAAGTGTTAAGAAACATGTCAGTTGTTTTCGTATTCACGACATCCAGTTATGTCTCTGACAATACCCACCCGCCTTTTTTTGTAATTTTGTAATTGATTGTTCCCACGAAACGCTAAAATAATACAACGCACCCAAATCTGAAGACTAGTCATATGGGTAACAACATGGCCACCATACCATAACAGTTCGGCTGAAAAGTTCGTATCGTTTAATAGAAACACACATTTTTTTGCTAAACTTCGTTTTTATTATTGAACATAATTGCCATCAGAGGCGATACAGCGATTATAGCAATCTTCCAACTTTTCGATACCATTTTTGTAGTACGATTTGTCCTTTGCCTCAAAATAGGCCTCAGTTTCAGCGATTACCTCTTCATTGCTTCTAAATTTTTTACCAGCGAGCATTCTCTTGAGGTCTGAGAACAGGAAAAAGTCACTGGGGGCCAAATCTGGAGAATACGGTGGATGAGCGAGCAATTCGAAGCCCAATTCGTTCAATTTCAGCATGGTTTTTCGTTGTTGTTTTTGATCGATTGTGAGCTCACGCGGCACCCATTTTGCACAAAGCTTTCTCATATCCAAATATTCGTGAATAATATGTCCAACACGTTCCTTTGATATCTTTAGGGTGTCAGCTATCTCGATCAACTTCACTTTACGGTCATTGAAAATCATTTTGTGGATTTTTTTCACGTTTTCATCGGTAACAGCCTCTTTTGGACGTCCACTGCGTTCATCGTCTTCGGTGCTCATATGACCAGTACGAAATTTTGCAAACCTCTTACGAATTGTTGCTTCGCCCGGTGCAGAGTCTGGATAATACTCATCAAACCATTTTTTGGTATCGGCGGTACTTTTTTTTATCAAAAAGTAGTGTTTCATCAACACACGAAATTCCTTTTTTCCATTTTTTTCACAATAACAAAAGTAGCTTCACTCAAAATGCAATATCTCACAAACTAATAATCAGACAGCTGTCAAATCTATACACGTATCTTTTGAAGGTTGGTACCAACTGAAAATGGTATGGATTTAATTCTAGTGGCGCCCTCTCATACAAACGATACGAACTTTTCAGCCGATCTGTTAATGTTATCTCACAATAATTTATGCTGGGAATTCAGACCCCGAGCGGAATTGAACATCAGACGAAAGTTTTCAACGTCAATAGAAGAAATTATGAAAATAAACAGATTATCACTAGGCCACCCGCAGTCCCAAACAAAGAGTCAACCGATCGTGTAGACCAAATATGCGTCGCTAGCAGAAAGGACCGGTTGAACTTCCGACAGCGGCTACAGACCAGCACCAGAGAATTCATGAAAAATAATTGTAAGTGTCATTTAGACAAACAGTCCACAGCATCATAGAGTCGAGCGCAAATCGACGAATTAATCGTAACTCATATATATATATATATATATATATATATATATATATATATATATATATATATATATATATATATATATATATATATATGTATGTATATATATATATATATATATATATATATATATATATATATATATATATATATATATATATATATATATATATATATATATATATATATATATATATATATATATATATATATATATATATATATATATATATATATATATATATATATATATATATATATATATATATATATATATATATATATATATATATATATATATATATATATATATATATATATATATATATATATATATATATATATATATATATATATATATATATATATACACGGAACGGATTGCCACCAAACTTGGCACAGGTACTTCTAGAATTTCAGAGATGGTTTATGGTGTATATTTATAGGGAAGGGAGCGTAGCAAGTGTCATTAACAAGATGGGGTCATGAAAAAATTCATATGAGTTGACAAGAATCGATACGTTTTGAAGACCATAGACATTTTGCATACCTTGGATATGACTATAAGGGGGGTGCAAGTGCCTTCAAAAAGGAGGATGTGTTGTTTAAAGCGGCATAACCACAAACGAATTGCAGACATGACAGTCACGATCTTTTTTTGGCGCACATCTACGGTCCTCCGTGAAACTGGCACCAATGGTGATAAATTGGTTGCACTGCTGAGTTCCCATCATACATCCATAATGCAAATCGATAGTCCCATGACAAAAGGGCCTAACTGCAAATGAGAGCCTCTCTTTGTTTACTTTCTCTTTTGATTATTACGGAGCCGTTATTGCAAATTCTCTAAAGTTTCCAATATAAATCGAAAGATTGTAGTGTAACCTTGAAAGTTTTGCGAAGAGTAAAGCGTCAAATATAAAATCAGTTCGGTAAATCGTGAAAGAAAAAGTAAACAAAGAGAAACTGTCATTTGCAGTTAGGCCCTTTTGTCGTGGGACGGTCGAAATGTCAAACCGTGAGAACCCTTTCGATTCGGTAGCTCATTTGTATATACTGAAATTTTATGGCACACTTTGGTTGAAATGATAACAATGCAATTAATCTCGCGCTCCACCAAGCGGTGAGTGCGGTCATTTCAGAAGGTACCGGTAACCACATTTTTTAAAAATATTCACAAGCACGTACATGTCTTTATTATTTATCTTTGTATTTACTTCGCAGCAAAAAGATTCCGCCCGTACCTCTATGGTAGGCCTTTTACAATTTATACTGATCATGAGCCGCTAACAAAGAGCTTAAACTGACAGATGCTACTGGACGGGTTACACGCCTAGAGCAGTATGATTTTAAAATTATCTAGAAAAAAGGCAAACAGAATGTAGTAGCGGATGGACTATCTAGAACTCCATCGGCAGAACTAAATTTACCAGAACTTTCTAACGAATGCTTCCGAAATGACAAAATTTACGGCCCAGAAATAGTCAATAAGTTAAACAACCAAATAATAGTAAGAATCACAAATGAGACTCGGAAAAGTCCATACATTATGTGTAAAATATTCTCGAACCTAATTCGCCATGTGTTCCATAAAGCCAGTTATAATAAAGATGACTTAAAGAAGATTTTAAAGAAATACATTGACCCTACTAAAACCAATTGTATATTTGCCCAAACTGAGATAATCTGAATATGCGACGAAATTCTTTGAATTGGTTTTTAAGAAAAACATAGAATTCCAATTTTCTAATATTCTTTTGCCAGATATAATTTCAGGAATGGATCAGAAAGAATTCATACGGAGAGTTCACAACTTCAATCATCGAAATTATAATTTAACGTATGAAGAAGTCCGAAAATCTGCCTTCTTCCCCGGAATGTTGAGTAAAATTAAAACATTTATTAGGAACTGCGAAGAATGCAGATACGTCAAGTACAAACGTAAACCCTTCAAAATTCCGATTTCAAGAAGAATCTACGAAAAACCGCTTGAAAACGTTTATATATGTTAGATGTCTACGTGAAAGACCGACATAAATTCTTGACCATTGTAGACTCCTTCTCGAAATTCGCACGAATATTTCAAATTTCAAATGAAACGACAGAAGAAATGGCAAGTACTGTCAATACAGAGTTAGGTTTTACATAGTAAAAGATTTATGTGTTCCTGGAATCATTGGAGCAGAGTTTTTAAAGATATATACAATTTATGTCACTCAGAATTTCGAGTACATATGCCTAAGTGTACCAAACGAGCACAATAATGTAGCAAATATACCAGTAACAGGAAAAGAAAAGATACACGCAACTGAGCATTATGAGATGCGTGCTGCAGATAGGAATGGGTGTAACATTGAATTAGCCACCCACATAAATAATGAAAGAAATAAAGAAGTAAATGATTATAATGAGAAGCCAAAGATGTCTTCAAACAGTGCAACTAAAGCAAACAATAATTTTGAAATAAAAAAATCTCCAAGTAGAAATAGTACAACCGAAAAACATATTAAAACTGATGCAAAGAGTAGCAAAAATGAAGTAATTATCGTCAATGCTGAAGTCTTGGAGGGCAGTTTAGCAAAGCATAGTAAATATGAAGTGAATAAAAATGATAACATTAATGCATCGTATGACGAGGAAGACAAATGTTCCCTTGATTTAGATACAAATCAAGACGTAGTTCTTACGGAAAATAAACGATGCGGTCAAATAACTGGTCGAGACCGAACGGATAAATTATTAAAATCACTAAATAAAAAACACATTTGAAAAGAGCAAATTTAATGGGTATAGAGAAAATTATGGCATCATACAGCGATGTATTCTATTTGAGGGGGATAAATTAATTATTACCGATTCAGCGGTACATGAAATTGAAACTTCTACTTCAAACGTGCCTATCGATAAATGGCAATACAGATTTCCAGAAGCCACTAAAAGTCATATTAATGAAGAAATTGAAAAAATGCGTAGGCAAGGTATCACAAGGCCTAGTAAGAGTCCGTGGGATGCACCAGTCTTATGTGTTCCTAAGAAGGAAGATGAATTTGGCAACAAGAAATACAGAATTGTGGTTGACTTTAGGGATCTAAATTTAGTAACAAAGCCATTTGTATACCCAATTCCACTAATCGACGAGATTTTAGATAATCTCGGAAATATTTTTCCACTTTGGATTTAAAATCGGGATTTTACACCCATTAACCCAAAAGATGCTGCCAAGACAGCGTTTTCAACTCCAAAAGGCCACTTCGAGTTCACAAGAATGCCTATGGGTTTACGAAATAGTCCATCCACTTTCCAGCGATTAATGAATACAGTGTTGTATGTAATAAATGACGTGAAAGCTATAGTCTACTTGGACGACATAATTGTTTTTGGTTTAACTATTGAAGAACATAATGATAACTTGTGCAAAGTTTTAAGGGCATTGCGCCGACATAATTTAAAAGTCGAGCCAAGAAAATGTCAAATCTTGAAAACAGAAATAAAATACTTAGGTCATGTAATTGACAAGGAAGGCATCCGGCCTACGGAGGAAAACTTTAAGGCAATTAAAGAAATGGTGGCGCCCAGAACGGTTAAAGGAGTCCGCTCATTTTTAGGGACAGTAAATTTTCATGGAAAATTTATACCACATATAGCAGAGAAACGTAAACCACTGAACGATCTCTTGCGAAAGAATGTGAAGTTTGTTTGGACAAACGAGTGTCAAAAAGCCTTTGAGGAACTAACTTTTTAACTTCAGATACACTGTTGGTAAGACCAAATTACAAAGACAAGTTCGTAATCACAACAGACGCTAGTGAGTACGCCCTTGGAGCAGTACTTTCTAATGAAAAATCAGTTGAGAGACCAATAGCCTACGCAAGCAGGGGCCTGGTAGGTATCGAAAGAAGGTACCACACAATCGAAAAGGAACTATTGGCGATTGTATGGGCAGTAAACCGCTTCAGACATTATATTTACAAACAGAAATTTATTGTCTATACTGATCATAGACCTCTCATTTCAATATGGCACTTAAAAGAAACTTCGCCAACCCTCACGCGACTACGTCTAAAATTACAGGGACTCGAAATAGATATTCGCTACAAACAAGGAAAAGACAATGTTGTGGCAGATTTTTTGTCGAGACTACCCGAGCAGGCCGAGTCCTTACAGCCTATATCAGTAGTCACTAGACAACAGAAACGTCAACAGCAGCAAGCGGAGAACAATGAACTTGCGAAGCGGAAAGACGCGGAAAATAAAACAACTCCCTCAAAACAACTTAAAGACGAATCAAGCAGGTTTACGTTATTTAAAAATAAACAAAAAACAGAATGGAATCCGCACATGGACGGATTAGAAAACATCGATTTTGGATGGGACGGAAAAGAAGACTTAGGAACATCTTCTTATTTCGACGATTATGAAATATACATAAACAGCAATGGTATCAAATTTGATCTGCTAAAATTTTCAAAACATAAAAATAAAAAAGCGATTTTGATGGAACTTTTGTAATAATAAACAGTAGATCAGCATACAAAGAACTGGTAGATTTACCACACGGTTTAAAAGACTATTTGAATGGAAGAATATTCGCAATTCCAGAGCATAAAATATGGGGATTAGTTTTAAATGGATCAAGTTAATCACTAACCGACACAAAAATTCTATTAGATGGGTTAGTAGATGGTTTCAGTAATTGTCCCGAAGACATAAAAAAAAAATTCAAATAATTTCCTACCGAAATATGCAGAAATTTCCCGAATCAAATGTACGGTTCATCGCAGAAAAATTTGATAAAATTTTCACCCTATACGCACCAGAAAAAGACAGAATGTGGGTGCCAGAAAAAGATCGCGAAACTTTATTGAAAGAGTTCCACGATGCTCCTCAAAGTGGACATGTTGGAAGTAAACGAATGGCAGAGCGTATGAGTCCACTATTCCAATGGACTAATATGCGAAAAGATATCGAAAATTATGTAAGACAATGTGATTCTTATCAGAAGAATAAAATTGGCCGTTCAAATAAAATTCCAATGAAAATTACTACGACATCATTGGAACCATTCGAAAAGCTGTACATGGATATAGTAGTACTCCCAGAGTCTCACTGGGGTAACAAATATGGCCTTATTATACAAGACGATCTGACCACATATTTAGTTGTAGCACCGATGGAAAATCAAGAGAGTTCCACGGTTGCTCAAACTTTTGTTAATAACTATAAATGTAGATTTGGGACACCCGCTGAATTAGTAACGGATAATGGATCCAATTTTGTTAGTTCATTAATGAAAAATATCTGTAAAATTTTAAACATTATGAAAATTACTACTAGTACATAGCATCCGCAGAAAAACCTCGTCGAAAGATATGGGACGAACTTTTACCATTTTTTACATTTGAATGTAATACTACAATTAAGGCATCAACGGATTACACTCCGTTTGAGTTACTACATGGGAAACGAGCAAATATTCCTAATTCAATGTACAAATATAACAATGATGGAATGTACTATGAAATGCGATCATCATTCAAGCGATTGCATCATCAAGCACGAGAAAATTTAATTAAGTCAAAAGAAAAACGTAAGGAGCTGTATGATAAAAACTCGAACGAATGACAACCAATGTGGGGGGACTTAGTGTTAGTCAAAGCCAATCTCACAGGCGCAGGCCAAAAATTACAATGACTTTGGAGAGGACCATATGAAGTAGTCGCTCTACCTAGTGAACAGACAACTACAATTAAAAATGGAAACAGGCTTGAGAAGATAAGAATCGATTGAAAAGATATACCGAATGATCGATGAAAAAAAAAAACTCGTAATCACTCGAAATATTTAAAAAATAAATATAAATATAATTTTAACTGAGAAGATAACCTTTAATCCAGTATAACTGTATAAGAATAGTGATTACTGTATACAAACAAAGAACAAATAAACAATAAAAATTGGCATATTATAAGACAATATATAAATGGAAGCATGAAATAATAGGATAAAGATCGAATTGAAGTTTATTAGTCATGAAAAAGTATAACAAAAGAAAGACTTTTAAACCAAGTATGAGATTTTGGAACACAAAATCAATATGAAATTCAAGTTAACAAAATATGAAAATTATTAGCGAAAAATATATTCGACAAAGCGATGTTGTTTGAATATGCAACATAAAAGTGTAGATAAGTTGATGTAAAACCGGACAAAAGTTATTTAAAGGTGTACGACTAGTGAAACGAACAAAATATTAAAGAAATCGGGGTTAAAAGTATCAAAGGAGAAATAATATGTTTTGAAAAACTAGGATACGTAAAACAATATACAGGTATTTAGAAAAGAATGGGAAAACTCAAAGCTGCATTATGGCTATGTTATGTTACAAAAACAGAAAAAAAACTAAATTAAAACAAAACAAAATCAATGTTGTCAAGATGTTAACTTAGTATGCAATATGAAAACCAAATGGGAACGAAAAATCAACTCGGATGGATCTATGGATTACAAAAGAAGTTATGTGAAAAAAGAAACAATCCATGCATGAAAATCAATGGAATAACAATAAAAAGATAACAATAAAATATCACAAAAGAGTCGAATATTTCAAGACCTTTGGTATGCCAAAAATGATCACATGCGATCAGGCATCAGGGTTTAGAAATCCTCGATTTAGGGAATTCCTAAGCAAACAGGGCGTTTCGCTGCCTTTTGCTAGTACGAGTAATAGTAACGGTATAGTGGAGAGATTCCACCCTGTTGGAAATGTACCAACTGCACGACAAACTTAAAGCCGCGAGAAATTATATTCGGCACATGCGCTTCACTGAATCCAGTCGAAATTAATCTCTCTAGGCTCAAAAACATTCAAACGGCCAAAGACAACAGTCAATATATAGCAGACAAACACAATAACAGACTACCACTAATCTACAAGAATGACTATAAAATATTGACAAACCCAATTGTGGTGAAAGGAAAGGCCAAACCAAGCCCCTATGGCCAACTATATAGACCGGTAGAATTCGTAAATCAGACCGAAAAAACCACAACTGACTCACGTGATATTAAAATACTCAAGAAAGACGTAAAAAGGATATAAAACATTACTTCATTTCAGATTATGCCTACTGATAACGACAGCAAACGCAGATGTACGAATACACGATGTGGGTCAAAACCCACTAGTAATAATTCCGATAGGCATAGCTCGGATTAGCAATAGCTACCTGAGAATTGGTCATCATGTAAACCTTAGCTTACTCGCAGATACCATTCAGAACCTAAATAGCATAACTCAGAGTAAAATTTCGAATAATTACATTCTGAGTCCGATAATAAAAATAAAATCAAGAAAACTCCACTCCATGTTTGAAAGATTGAGACCATCTTGGGAAAAACGGCGAGAAAGCTTAGGACGCGCCTGGAAATACGTATCGGGTAGTCCAGATGCAGAGGATTTGAAGATAATAAAAAGTACAATGAACTCAATTATCGTTCAGAACAGTAATCAAGTCAAAATTAACAGTGCGCTTGATGTTAGACTAAGAAATATCGCTGCAACAATTGATTCTATAATTAGTATTCAAAATGATATTCAGAATAGAACACTTGAAGGTTTTGATTCAATCAATTTAATATTCAATTTAGATGAGTTGATAGATCAGCTAGACCCGACCCGACGTAATATCCCCAGCAGGCGCATCATTTCAACAGACGAAATCATCATAGCACAGAACTTCCTCAAGGAAAACGGTTTGGAAACAAATCTACTCGATGAAATACTAGAGATTTCCGGTGCCTATGTCCCACGGAGTTCAGTATCATTTGAACTACAACTTGAACTTGAGAAAACATCATATAGAGAATAGACAACGAAAACATCATAGTCAGCGCCGAAAACGTAATTTGTCGTCAACCAGTTCGGACGCGGACTCCAAGAGCCGCGGTTCGCTAGTTTATTTAATTTGCATTTCAATCAAAACAGTATTGTTTTTGTTTATTATTTACTATGACCTGCGAAATTTGTGCTTTGGATACCATCGTCGACTCGGTTATGTGGACATGTGTTGGATGTCCACGAAAATTTCACGCCTCCTATGTTGGAGTGTCTATTCAGCGGGGTTCACTGCGGAGAAAGGATAGAAGAGCTATTGACGTATGCTCTTATATATTACCGTGCTATGAGTCCTGTCAAGAGCTTCTGCACGCAAAAATCGACTTCGATAGACTAGTTGAACAACAAAAGCTTCTTGAACGTCAACTCCATTCAAACACGGGAGTTGTGCATAAAATTTCGATGCAACAAGAGAAGTCAAGCTTAGTTCATGAAGCTATTGATGCCCAAGAAACATTGCTTACGACTATAAAAAATGAATTGATTTCAATAAACAAAAATAGCAGCTTGATCGGCAGTGTTGTTGCCATAAAAACCATGTCACCTCATTGTTCGATACAGAAATGTCAACAATGAAGGAAAACGTGTACAATGACTTAAATAGAACTGACTTCCGAATTATCATCTGAGTTACGTGACATGAATAACGAGCTAAACCATATCAACCAGTTATCTCTTGATACTGCAACCAGCTGCACCATGAACGTAAGTTCGACATTGGCAATTGACATTCTTGGCGAAATCAAATCTTTGTCAGCACATTTGGAAACCTGAGCAAATACCAGTGTCCAATGCCTCAGGCCTCAGTTTGGCGGCAGAATTATGCAAAGTAGATAATTCTGGATGGCGCTTTCTGGGCACCATAAAGGTATGGAAATCGGACTGGAGTGACTACGATGCGCGAGAATCGAGAAGACTACATCAGCAAAAACAAGCTGCAAAAGCTAAAAGTCGCAAAAAGCAAACAAAGCTATTAACAGTTAACAAAGAATTTGAAAATGAACTAAAATGTTCAGAACAGCAACAACAATTTAAGAAACCATAGAAATTACAATGAGGATTACAATATTCGTGACACTTGTTGTCCTAATATATCCTAATATAATATCTTCTAATAAGAAGACAACCCAACAGCATCCTGCCACCAGGAAGAGTGCCAACCAACCATTCAATTCCAAAGAGGTGAGATACTGAATCCATATCCACCGAACGACTCACGACGATCGCCACTAAGAAGCAACCCGATGACTCCAGTGGGTGCGTCAGCTACTTTGTATGGCGCGCTCAATTCTCCACACTCTTGTTTTCGGCATCATTGACACACCACTTAGGAGAAGAAAACGACGACAACTCTATTGCATATAATGCTTATCATCCAAATGCTGCATAATTTAATAAGTCATCATTGAAGGTCATAGTTTATGGCCAGAATTTTAATAGAATGAAAAGTGCGTTGAAAATTATTGAAATTTGTAATAAAATATCAAGTAGTTCTTATGCAATAATCTTAGCTACAGAAACAAGCTAGGATGAAAATGTTAGGAGTGAAGAAGTTTTCGGCAATAATTACAATGTGTTCAGAGATGATCGCAATTTACAAACGTCTGATAAGAGATCGGGTGGTGGAGTGCTCATTGCTATTTCTACAAAATTTAATGCTGAGATCATAACCACTAGAAAAATTGAATAATTCGAGCACGTATTGTATTTTATTACGTATTGCAGAAGTATTTTCCCCCAAACAACACCCATAAAGCAATATATGAAAAGTTTTTCCAGATTGCTGAAGAAATCATAGCTAACCTTGCTTCCGAAGTGAAAGTACACATTCACGGTGACTTTAATCAACGTGACATTGACTTTTTCCCAGACTCTGGAAATGAGAGCATCCTACTACCAGTGGGGGGGGGGGGGGGAGAGAATGAAACCCAATAATATATAATTACGTGACACTCTCGACACCAGATCAGCTCATTATTCCTCGCATTAAACATCGAAGACAGCAAACTCAATCCATGCCCGAACATTATGGCCGGGTCAGCATAATATTCCATCAAAACCACCTCGGACCCATAGACAGGCGTTCAGAATCTTTGTAACAACGACCGTGGCCTCGCGGAGTGCTAGATTAAGTAAAGTTCATGTGAATAAACCTTTTTCAAAACTCCAACTATGGGACTTAATTCAAAATTGGCGCAGCCGTTTGGTTCCAGTAAAATAGTGAAAGTAGTGAGTGTAAAAAACAGTGTAAAAGTTAGGATTTGTAAATCCAACTAAAGTGAGTCCGCGAAACACTAACTAACGAACTTCAGTGAGTGCTAGCATCTTTGGAGAGTTGAGGCTCCACCGTGCACCCTACGCTATCACTGGAAGAACCTTGAACCCCACACAACACGATTGCTAAGGTGAGTTTATTTTTCTCTTTCATGTAAGTGTATAACAAGACCCACCGCTGGAAGTAAGAAGTGTTCTAAGCGAAATTCGACTTCCTTGAAAGTTCTGAGCGAAGCACAATTTCAGTAGCCCCACGAGTTCTAAGCGAACGTGTGCGCTCGAAATATTCTTTTGCAACACATGCCAAAAGAGAAAAAAATTATAATCGAATCCATCATTTGTGGGTTCAGATTAGAGACAGTGCGTGTGTTCATCAGATTCAGAAGAAAGCAGTGCCTCTTCTGACTCAGGAGATCTAGCACATACACCAGTAAAGGAAATTTCTTCCATAGAAAATCTTTCTCTAAATAGCAATATGGAACAAATAAACGCTCAATTGCAGGCGATGATGCAGATGATGGAGTCATTCTCCACAAAACAAACAGAACATGATAACATGTTCTCTCAACTTCAAACGAGGTTGGACACGAACACATTTCCTTCCTCAACAAGCACGCAATATGTAACTACCAATATTGATACCAACCTACGACGGCAATAGGAAACAGTTGAATTCTTGGCAAGAAACAGCGGAGGAAACTTTGAATGCTTTCGAACCGCATGTGTCTCCGCAACAGTTCAAAATGTACATAACAGCTATATCAAACAAAATTCAAGGAAAAGCTAAAGACGTCCTATGCCTGGCAGGCAACCCAGACAGTTTCGAAGAAATCAAATTGATTTTAATTAATGCACTGTTCGACCGCCAGGAACTGTCAACGTACAAATTCCAATTGTGGCAATGTCGGATGACCGACGGTATGACCATAACAAGATACTACCAAAAATCTAAAACACAGCTGGGACACAATAAACGAATTTATCGAAGAGGATGCCCTGGCAGCATTTATATCCGGCTTGACAGAGCCCTATTTCGGCTATGCACAGGCCGCCAGGCCTAAAGACATGGAGGACGCATACGCGTTCCTCTGCAAATTTAAATCTAAAGAAAATACAAGTACAATACAAGTACCAAGACAACGACCAGAAACCCGGAACAAACAAATTTAACCAGAACAAAAAACAAATTAAACAAGAAATTCAAATAAATGAATCGGAACCTATGGAAACCAGTTCCACTCTGAGCCGATTAACTGTTAATAAGAGAACCTTAAATAATCACGAGACGACAAAGAGCCCCCACCTGAACCAATTTCGGAATCGAAGTCTGAAGATGAAGGAGAACTGGACCTAAATTTTCACTCGGTCAACACAAATCACGAGAGAACCTGAATTATTTATCTTATTTAAAACTAATTCATCTAACTACAAGAGAACAAATTAAAATGTTAATAGACACAGGAGCAAACAAAAACACTATCGCAAATAATATTTTTTAAAACACCTAAATTACCCCAGACACAGAAATCAAAAATGTGTGTGGAACCAGTTACGTGACCAGGAAAAGTAAGATGGATTTCTTCAATGGTAGTTTCAAACACCTTTCATTTTACGTTAAAAAATTCCACCATTTCTTCTATGGTATAATAGGTTCGGAAACACTTGCCAAATTGAAATCACACATCGATTACGAAAACGAAACCATAAAATTACTCGATAAACAACTATCTTACTCGAAGTTCTATACAGCTAGACGACTCTATAACCACTGCGTAACCATAGAAACAACAAATAATGGCGACTGGTTTGTACCAACCTACCAAAAACTTTGCTACAAAGCATTCATTCACCGCGGTTTGTACAAAGTAGAAAACAGAGAATCAGTCATACACATAATTTCCTCATCCAAACAACCTGTAAAGTTACCAAAACTTCAACTAAAAGTTAACAACTTCGAAACGATTCCTCCTAACAGCATCGACCTTTCAAAAAACAACCAAGATACCGATATAGAGACTAGAATTAGAACAAGCCATCTTTCGAAACTAGAGAAGTCCGAATTGTTAAACGGTCTGAAAAAAACATGAACGTGTAATTCAAAGAAACGAGGAAAAATTAACGTCTTCTTCCGCAACCAAACATAAAATTCATACTACGAATAACTCTCCAATTTATACAAAAAATTATCGGTACCCTCACCCATTCAAACAGGATATCCATGAACAAATCCAGGAGATGCTAGACAACGGCATCATCCGGCCATCTATAAGCCCGTACTCATCTCCCATATGGGTAGACCCAAAAAAGAAAATGGACGCCTCAGAAAAAAGAAAAGTACGAGTCGTCATCGATTATAGGAAGCTTAATGAGCATACCATCGATGACAAATACCCAATGCCCCAAATCGAACGTGACACCCTAGACACCAGATCAGCACATTATTGCTCGCATCAAACATCGAAGACAGCAAACTCAATCCATGCCAGAACATTATAGCCGGGTCAGCATAATATTCCATCAAAACCACCTCGGACCCAGAGACAGGCGTTCAGTATCTTTGTGACAACGACCGTGGCCTCGCGAAGTGCTAGATTAAGTAAAGTTCATGTGAATAAACCTTTTTTAAAACTCCAGCTACGGGACTTAATTCAAAATTATATCTTTGATCAAGTTGCATGCTTAGGACTCAACCAAATTAATTACGTTAAAAATCAGCAAAACTGTTACTTAGATTCGCAAGAAGTCTTCTGTCTCACCGAATCCATAAACTCCATGGAAAAAATGAAAGATTTCACACAGCAATTGAGTTGTTCAAGTTACTAACCGACTAGCCATGATAGAGCAGCAAACCCAACAGTTTGAAAAAGCGCTGTCGCGTCTGGAAACCGGATCTAAGTAACCGAAAACGCATGCACCAACCTTGGATCGTCAAGGGAACCGTCGCTAGAAGAACCATTGGAGACATGGAAACTGCTGAGTAGCTGAGTAGGGATTAGGTAGAAAGTTAGATCAGTTAGAACCGCAGAACAAGACAGTTGAATTTTTGTGTCGAAATTATTTTTTAAAAACTCCTAAAGTAAACGTGAAAACGTAAGTGGCGCAGTTGGCGCGGATTACGATAAAGTTTTGAGTGCTCCCGCGAAAGCCTCTTCAACGGAATATTGGAGAGTTGAGGCAGTGCGAAAAGAAATTTTATTATCCGCAGAGCCAGTCCGACGGATTATCGGACAGATAACTCCCAGGAATCTCTTCCACCTACATGTTCTACATGGAGGGCACAGACCTGAGTTTTACTAATATTATAAAACATAAGATTGAAACGCAAGATGAATCTCCCCTGTACATGAAAAGTTACCTATACCCTTACTGTCATAAAGAGGAGGTACAACGTCAAATTTCCGAAATGTTGAAGCAAGGGATTATTCAACATGACTTGGAACCCTGCTTCCGATAAAATCTCGTTCAATTCCCGACATACGCAAAGCTCTCCTAAAATATATCTCTTTGTACGGTAAACCTAAGTTAATAGTCTCCGACAACGAACCATCTTTAAAATCAATTGAGGTACGAGGAATCCTGAACGACTCAAATATACAACAATATTTCATTGCTACCAATCATAGTGAATCCAACGGAATTCAGGTGCAACCGCCACAAATTTAAGGGACTTCCCACAAAGGAGATGGTCCTAATCGCCTGCACCTTATATAATAACAGTATTCATTCCGCCGCAAACTTAAAACCTCGTAAGGTCTTCTATGGAATCAGAGACGGCGAAGAGAGGCCTTTAAGCATGGACGAAATAATGGAGCACCGCAATATAATATACGACGATACAGTCCTAAAAATAACAGACACACAACAAAAACAAAACATATCGTTATGGACAAACCTAACACACGGATCAGATAGATCAGCAACTATTAACCATAAGGCTTTCACATGTTTCACACACCAAACCATATATTACATGCCTTCAACGAACACCGACTAGCAATAGGTATGCTGACGTAGCGGCGCGCATCCGGTCAACGAGAGTCATCGCCCCAGCCAGGTTGTACCACGCTGTAACGACGACTTCAACACGAATCAACAGGATAACCGCTAAGACAGCAGTTTAAGGCTCGGTAGTTAGGGCTCAAGTACAGATAGGGAATAAAGTTAGTTCAGTTCGATTTCAGGATCGCTAGCGTTAAGAAGCAGAGTGTAAATTATTTTTAAAAACGCAAAAATAAAAGTCGACACTTAATTGGCGCAGTCGTGCGGTCCACTCAACGGTGCGGTGACTTTGTCTAGTGATCCAGCGATAAAAGTTTAAAAATCGAGTGATAAAAAAATACACTGGTATCCAGCCCGTGACAACAGACGTGCCGGTAATTGAAATCAAGTGTTCTGGACTAGAGTGCTAGTTTAAAACCAGCAATCACACATTATCAAGACCCGTTCCTCGACCTGTATCCATAATCCATAGAAATAACACAGACCTAGACAAACTCATTCGAACTCAACACCTAAATCAAGAAGAAAAGTCTGCTCTAATGAAAACTATTTCCAAGAACTCTACAATTTTTCAAAACGAATTCGAACAGTTGTCCTGCACTACTACAATTCAGCATCGGATTAAAACCGTGGACGACATCCCGGTCCACACAAAAACTTATAGATACCCCCAAATCCACAAAACCGAAATTGAAAAACAAATTAACGAAATGCTGGCGGACGGTATCATTCAAAGTTCTATATCTCCTTAGACATCTCCAATTTGGATTGTCCCCAAAAAGGCTGACACAAGCGGAAAAAAATGGCGCGTGGTCATAGACTACCGCAAATTAAATGAAAAAACCGTGGATGATAAATTTCTCATCCCACTCTTTGAAGAAATCCTTGACAGACTTGGTCGTAGGCAACTATTTCACTATATTGGATCTGAAATCGGGATTCCACCAGATTCAGGTGCATCCAAAAGACAGGCAAAAAACCGCTTTTAGCACCGACAAAGGGCACTTTGAATTTGTTCGAATGCTTTTCGGACTCAAAAACGCGCCGGCAACATTTCAGCGCGTCATGAAAAATATCCTTGGAAACTTAATCGGACATTGCTGTTTAGTTTACTTGGATGATATAATTGTATTCGGAAACTCATTGCAACAGCACCTTGATAACTTACACAAAGTTCTCCAAAGAGAAAGGTCAAGCTAACTTAAAAATTCAAATCGACAAATGCAAATTCCTGCAAAAACAATGCGAATTTCTAGGCCATATTGTAACCCAAGACGATATACAACCTAATCCCAACAGAATTGAAAAAATTCTAAATTGGCCGATCCCGAAAATAACAACTCAAATTAAAGATTTTCTAGGACTATTAGGTTATTATAGGAAATTTATACGTGATTTCACAGAACTAACAAAACCTTTGACACAAATATTGAAAAAGGATACAATAATTGTTCATTCGATACAAAAATTGTTCATTCGATACAAAAATTGTTCACCGCTCCTCTTATCTTCCTATCTCTCAATCTCCGGCGAAGACTCAGCATCAACCACACGGGCCATCTGCGGGGGCTGGCTTCCCCCGAGATGTTTTCCGCGGCCACTCCTAAAACCACCAGCAACCCTAGCGGGCCATCTGCCGGGGGCCGACGCCCCCGGAGATTACTCCCGCGGCCCTGCACATCTGAAGGATGACAACCCAAGGACCGAACAAGGAACAGCGAGAGGCCGGCCGAACACGCCAACGGGAGACGAAACACATCGTCACACAAACACACTCACGATCAACACCCAAACCGGACACTTTCAACACCCTGCCAACACAGCCCCGGACATCGATAACTGCCGTCATCTCAGCCGTGGGCCGCCCGTCAGATGGACCCCCCTGGGGACGGCGTCCGTGGCCACACTATAATGGATACCGCGAACCAGCAACCAGGACCGTCCGCAGCAGACCCACACAGCGATTCAACTCAAGTCTAAGCTTCTTCTATCTTCACCCCTTCTACATCTCTCTCTCTCTCTCTCTCTCTCTCTCTCTCTGACTCTGTCTCTGTCTCACAAGAAACTAACAGTTAAATGTAGACCCCCCCTCCCCCCCTTTTTTTTCTCGATCCATCCCACTGATATCAAAAGAAATGTAACTATCTACAAATGCAATGTAATTTGAACGACACAAATGTGAAAATCTCCCCTCCTCTTCTCCAAACAACACCAAATCCCTCTCCCCCAAATCCCCCCTCAAACGATACAAACTCAGCGAACGACCGCGACTTGGTTAAAGCCGGGTATAAATAAACGACAATCAAAAAAATCTTTAACGTTAACAGAGGTACTACTTCTCCAGATACTTTTGATACATGCACGAATATACACACCGTCAGGAGAAACAGTAAACGGGGACCGGTATTGAATGGAGAATACGCATTCAGTAAACCAGTTATCAAAAGTGTGTGAAACAGTTACAAAAACCTTGAATACAAGTTCATGTGATGTTAGGTATGCTAGACAGAAAATTACGATAAATGGCGGCTTGATTAAAACGGCATATTCGCCAAGGAATCAAAAAAGTATATGAAGCGCAATAGGACTAATAGACTCTAACGGCAGTGATCGAAAGTATATGGCTAGGTGGACATGTTTTGGATGTCCACTAAAAATTTGCCGTCCCTGTTGCACTGTATATTAAGAAACAACAAATAAACGTCAACGGAAGTAATGTACCAACTTACAATTTAACAGGAAAAGCCAAACATAGTTTATACTCAAGAAATACTGCTTACAATCCGAAAATTATGCAATACACAATAAAATTATGCAATGAAAAAAGTTCTGGATGGCCTTCTCTTGGTACTATAAATGGAAATCGGACTGAAGTGAATACGATTCGTTGGAATCGAGAAAGGTCGTATACAGCAAAAAACCGAGACATTAATAACACTAATAACAACTACAATCATTATAGTAGTTAATGAAATCACAGTAATTGCAAGAAGGATTTCGACATTCGTGACACCCGTTATCCTTTTCCTTACAATGATGATCACACCGACGGTTAGGCAGAATACTATACCATCGAGTCGGTTCACATCGTATGATCTACCGAAGTTATCCGCACATGGAGTACGTTGAGGTAAAACCCGAAAATTGTTCGGTTTTTATATATTGATTATATGTTGAGTAGAACAGAATGTTGTGGAGAATATATACATTGTTTACACTTCGATGTAAACCAAAACTGTGCAGCCTTTATACATCGATTAAACACTGATGACAGCCAAGTGATAGTTTATTAATCGGTGGACTTAAGGGTGCTATCGACAGATGTCGGTAAGATCTTAGAAGTAGTAATATTCTCAAATTCATGTAGTGCAACACTCGAGTCACTGATTGAAAGTGCGTGTGGTAAATTAAATAGAACACTACACGAGGTAGATAGAGTTATACAGGACTTTGGAAACGTACTAAGCAATTCGTCTAGAAGAAGAAGAAGACGCAGAAACGTAATAGGAATCATGGGTTCGGGAGACAAAGAAAGGCTAGACGATGATTCAGATAGAGTACGCGGGAATGAAGAAAGGTTGAAAGGATTATCACATCAACAAACAGCGGTCATCGACTATATTTATGACTTAGTGGAAAAAGGTTGGAGAGTATTGGAAGTTATAACGGAGCTGACTGGAACGAACAATGTTTTAAAACGAATGGTAGGATATAAAAAAGATACCTCACATAGCAGCGCCGCTTTTACGTATTAATGGGCACGGAGGCAAGATTTATTTATGTGTAACTAACTGAATGACCTTTTTTGCCCGTGGGCCTAGAGGCACGTGCAGCAGCCCTAATTTACTCCATAGAAATCTATATCTTAGCTAGTACAGACAGTACACCAGTAAAGTTATTGCAATGCTCACGGCTGGCTATTTTAACATATTGCATCAGCCACAAAAAACTGTATCACCGATCGAATTAATTGATTATGTACATAAGCGACGCGATCGCAGTGAGTTCACGTATACCCATAGCTGGTAGTTATAGGTTATGTTATGGTAGCTTTTTGTTAGGTACATATATTTGAGTATAAAAGGGTCGGTTTTTGATTTTATCGGGGCTTCTTGGTTCAACTGTTGGACCCAGAACACTGGATCTCGTCGTTGGTTTTTCCACTTTGCATCCGTTGGTCGATCTACTTCCTTGTTTGTAACGCAGGCGGGGAATCAGATTAACCAGACGACCAGAATTAGTATCGGCTTGTAACGCAGGACGGTACTAACTGGACGAAGGACTCAACCCCAAAGTCTATAAGCGTGTAGCATTTGTTGCGCAGGTGCTGCAAACTATAGACGCCATCTAGGCTTGTGCCGCAGGACATCTCTAACTAGAACCTTGCTCGACCGTCGGTTAACCGGTAGAAGTGATTACCGTAGAAGTTAGGGCAGAAGTTAGGTCAGGCACAAAATTATGTGCTGTAGGATAGTTAGGGCATTAAAGTGTAAAAATTATTAGAAGAATAAAAAGGAAAGAAAGAATTTAAAGTGCGGTCTATAGGTGCATTGAAAGAAATACCCCTATCGCCACTCGGGACAGCGCACACGTACCCACCTGCCCCTCCGTAATAGCGGTCCTGTCACATACTGCTGATTTTCCCAGCACACAAAATGGATACATAAGTCTAAAGTCATGCAGGCAATCAAAGATCTGGGTTTAAAAAAGCAGAACCAATCTCCGGTAACACAAACTTGGACGATAGGCCAGTTATGCTACTGGTAATAACCGTTCACCCAAACGTAACTATCAATGCCTGTTGCGCTACCAGCAGGGCCTTTGCTGAAATTACAGGAATTTATCGGATTGCATTCCATAATTGCTCCAACATAATTCATTCCATGTTGAACCCCATTTGAATTCAGTGGTTAATTTTTGAAGTCGTTTGAAAGAACCTAACTCTTAAGTAATATACTCGAATAACATCTGGTACAACGATACAGTCAGATCAATCTTACAATAATACAGTCAGTTCCAACTGAAGCCCCGGGTTGGT
Organism: Malaya genurostris; assembly: GCF_030247185.1. Lineage (NCBI taxonomy): Eukaryota > Metazoa > Arthropoda > Insecta > Diptera > Culicidae > Malaya > Malaya genurostris. The sequence goes on along the minus strand of NC_080570.1, from coordinate 103,769,965 downwards.
GGTTCAATGCATAGGGCACTGGTCTTACAAACCAGTTGTCGTATGTTCGAGCCCCAACCTGGAAGGATTCGTAGTATCAGTAGAGTCGTAGCACTAGCCATGCAATGGTTCTGTACACTCTGAATCGGCTGCGAAGTCTATTGAAATAGAAGGTCAAATTCCACTACAGGAATGTAATACCAAGGCTTTGCTTTGCTTCCAACTGAAAATTTGTTTTTTTCACTAAATCGAAAAATTTTATAAGTGTATTTTTAGTAGTAAGAAATAATCCATATCCACAAATCAATATGCAAAACTTTTCTTCAATTAATAGATAAAACCTTTACAGAACAAATAAAAATCACAATATTAAAAATTGTCAGTATCTTATATATACAGAAAAAAGTATCCTGCATTGACTGTTAGTAAAAAAGATTTTTAACTCTTTGCGTTCTGCTACTGAAAACTGAATCATTCGCGTTCGACTGCATCGATTCAAGTCAATAAATTATTATACCGTATCCCATCTTTCCGAGACATCAGTCAATGTCAAAATTCAATACGTCCTAATGTCCAGATACAAATTGATACAAATATACAAGCCCTGCGTACTAAATGCAACTCATCAAAACCCTTCAATACCTTACAAATCGTATCCATTACAGATCTGTCACCGGTCCAGAAATGCTGATTCCACCGCCGGACAAATGTAAGTACGATGTGGCGAGACTCTGTACCTGTGCCGCCTTCTGTAGTTTCGGTGACGTGGCAGCTGGTGGTGGATGCTTGGGGTTTACAGCGATCGGTGACGAATTGTTGGTACCCCGGACATAGTACGTATTGACGTGCTGCTGGTTACTGCTACTCAAACTGCCGATGTTATCACTACTGTTATTGTTAGTCACCTGGGTTCCCGCTGGACTTGTCGAGTGTGGTCGACTGTGGACGATGGTTCCGAGATGTTGGTGAACGGTGGCCATCGTTGGTTCTGACGGGACCTGTTCTTTGAGAGTGCTTACAATATTTTCCAAACTGTTCATTTGCATGGATAATAATGGAGAAATTTCGAAATGGAGAAGTGCGTACAAGAAAAATGAATAGATATGTCGTGGTTAGAGCTACGGTAGGTTCTATATACAAGCACACACAATCACGCAGGTCAACAATGCCAGTAATATACTTGTAATATGCCAATGAAACAATCATGACTGGCATTGCCGACACCGCAAAAGTTAGGCTTACGCTGTAATCCGGTTTTCCGACTCCTGCTTAGAGGCCAACGCGTCTTGTAGCTCGCGCCTCAACTTTAATGCATCCTTCTCCAACAACAACACCTGATCATTTGAGGAATCATCATGCATTTCCTCACTAAAACCGCCACCATTTAACGTCGAGCCAAAATTATTCTCACCAAATTTTCGCATATTGCTTCCGTTGCTGTATCGTATGTCATTGCTTGCGTCGCTAAAATTATTGCTGTAGAAATCATCAGCATTGCTTATTCGTCCGTAGTTTAAATGCAAACTGTTGCGCCGCAGCTTACCAGCAGCTGATCCTGCCGCTGCATTACTCGTCAAACCTTGCCCGAAAGCGTCCCGTTCCCGAAAGACAATGTTCTGTTGTTGCTGCTGATGATTTAACTGTGCTTTTAGGTTTATTACTTCGTTTTCTAACTTTAGCATTCGATCTACTATTTGATTCATTTCCGATCGCACTGAATGGATAGATTTCTTCATTTCTTCCGATTCCTTCAGCAGCCGGAAGTTAGCTTCATTCAATGCCCAGGAGCGTTCCTCGATCATCGTTTTCATACGTTCCATCAACGCTTCTTCTCGAACGCGAGATACTTCCCGAATTTCACGAATTACATCCGTTACGATTCCTGGAGTGTAATTGCCTGAAAACAATTCATTATTATCTTCGTGGGTAATCTCAAGTGATAAACTCGACGTACACAATTCTAAATTTTCCCAAAGTTACTAAGCCTCTCCTACCAATAACACTAAACAGGAAAAAACGACTGTACCTTGCGAGTGATATGTCGGTGCAGGACTCTGCAGCCCAAAGCTATTGTAACGCATTCCTACTGGTTGACTATTGGTGCTCAGGCCACTTATGCTGTCTCTACGGTGACTGAGTCCCCAGTGTGGCGTATGTTTCAAAGCTTCCATTTCCACTATTTGGTGTATTGTGATAAAAAGCACAAAGAAAAGAGCCGATTGATAAGAAAGCCAATATTGTAGAGTGCAGTTCATGAAAATTGATGAATAAGAAAACCTACACTACCTCATCGAAATTTACAAGCAAAATCTTAATTATCTACTGTTTAGAAACACTACTTAAAAAAGATATGTTCAAAATACTAAAATAAAACATACAACATCTTCGTACCTTTCGTTTCATGCAAATTCCGACAGATCTTCTTGTTGGTATCATGCAATTTGCCGATCTCTTTCAACAACACCAGTACCAAATTGTTCTGGTTATTACTAGAATTCCCAGTCGATGGCCCCGTAAAACCCCCGTTATTTGGGCTGCCATCGCTGCCACTATTGTTTGTTGCATTGGCGTTCAGCAGGTTGAGGTCCGCCAGCAAAGCATCCGCCACTTCCTGTTTTGATTTGGCACAGCTGTTCTTCGATTCGTTATCCGACGAATCGTTGATATACGAGTCCGTCATTCTGAAAAAACAAAAACATTTAATTGTGTTGAGGTACCAGTGCTCCGTTGAAAAAAATAATAACATGCTTGTTGACGTAGATCAACGTATAAATTTTCTATGTGGGTTTTTTTGGATTTTAGCATTCATTGACTAGTTTGCAAAAAACATGTATATCAGCGCACCTACAAGGTGTCTATGAAATTCAAGAATTTATACAGTGGTATTTCAGCTCTCAACGAAGCTAAGCGCAACTTAGAATACAACCAAATTGAACAGGGCTTCCGCACATGTTCAACTTTGTACGGTCATCTGTTTTTTTTCACAGTCAGTATCCCGTCAGAAAACTTATATGCTATATATGAAGTTACCGATCAAATTTACTTTCTTTCCCCAGTTGGCCTGTGAGATAACAAAGTTTGTGTACCAAAAGCAAAAAATAGAGACACAATAAAAATACCACTAGACGAGACTCAGAACTGAACTATGTAGCGGTCGTACAAAGTTGGACATAAATGCTCTGTTCTTTGAGTTGTGTTTCATATTCCGAATAGTTAATTTGGCAAAACGACTTCTCCGAATAAAACAGTTCGAGTCTCGTCTCTGTTATAAATTTTGAAAAAAATTTCTTTTTTTTTTATTTTATTCATCAATCTTTTCCCAGTATGTTGTCTTGATTGATTGAAGTTCTCAGAAGTTTTGATGGATATATTTCTACGTCTGAATTTGAATATTTAAAGCCACGTATTTTCAATTATATATGATTGAAATTTTGATTAATAGCGAGCAGTGTCATATTTTGTCTGCAAAAATCTAAGATACTATGCTGGCTTACTGGATTTCCCTAACGGAGACGATGGTTTTGAAGGAATAAACGATGTATCAATTGGAAAGCATAGCTCTGATTGGTCAATCGATGAAAACGCGAAGCTGTAGGAAGCACGCGAATCTATAAATATAAGTGAAATTATAGTTAACGTCTTAGTCTTACGTGAAACATGTCAGATTAAGGTTGCTGCTCGTGCAATTGCGCATTCAAAAGTATGATGATTTATTGAACTGTTTGATTGAAAATATCGAACATTAGAAATTTTAGTTGCCTTGTTCCACATCAATAGCTCGAACAACCCCATGGGGCTGATCCTTGTAGTTTTTGAACACGTAATACATAAATATGAGGTAAATGTATCAAACATAACGTTCATTCGTTATCAAAGCTTTAAAGTTATCACTCTACATATCAACTCTAATCAAATTATGTCTTACTTTAAAATGGAGCACCCTGATTTGCGGTTCAATGCATAGGGTGCAGATCTTACAAACCAGTTGTAGTATGTTCGATCCCTGACCTAAAGGGATTCTTAGTGTCAGTAGGATCATAACACTAGCCGTGCGATGATTTTGTACGCTATGAATTGGCAGCAAATTTCGTTGAAGAGTTTGCTTTACAATGGAGCGCCTTTTGAAAATCGAATAAAAATCGCGTAATAAGTTTCGCGAATAGCTCGAGTTTTTCCATGATATCGAAAATATACTCAGCAATTTATGATAAAATTTTCAACAATAAGGCTATCAATAATCTACAAATATTTTTCCTTTTGGAATCTGCGAACATCATTGAAGAAATCTCATCACGCATTCTTACCTGTCTCGTATACGGACGACAGTTTTGATGTAGTCAGATACATATCAGACCTGTTCAAGTGGACGGGTATGATCGAAAAATTATAGTCGAGATTCAATCACTTCTTCAAGCGCTTTAAACAGAAAAGGACAAGCGGCTTTATACTATCGCTTAATCGCTAGCAGAGGTAGCAGCATTGCTATCTACCATGGCCTCTGGTACCTTATGAAATTTGAGTAATGAATCGGTTTTGTAAGCTTAAAAAAAGTCTCATATCTATTCAACAGCGATTGTGGCATACTAATCGATCTGCTTTTAATGTCGTGTACTCCGAACTAGTGACAATTATTCACAACTACTAATTCAGCTGCAGAAGTTGGGCAGGAAAATTCCCTCAAATATGTTTAAAATGAAAGAAATTAGACAATTAGGTTCTTCCGAGAACATGGAATTGATCCCAAAAAACTATTTACTATGATTTTTTATTGAATGGAGTAGGATTTCACTTTCGTTGGTTCCACCTTTTTACTGCAAACGTGAAATGACACAATATTAAAAGGGATCTTAGGGTCAGTTTTGATTTAGTTTGCCCCGTTCGCAGATATATGACCAGACAGTTCTATTGCCTTGCGTTCGCCAGATACCGACGAGAGAACCATTTGGCAGAATTTCTTTATGTTTCATTTGTAGAGAACCAGAGGGAATTATTTTCAACAATATCTAGCCACAGAAGCTTGCACTAATACTTACTCAACATGATAGAAAATTAAACACTTGGTTTTTCTTAGAACCCAAAATCGAGCGACTGGAGCAGATTTGTTCTAATTTTGATTCATTGAAAGTCGCACCATGGGCAGTTCTGCGATCAGGCATTTTCTATACACTTTTTTTTGTCGCATCGTGTTTACTTATATATTTAATTATATAATATTATAGAATATGTTTGACGTGAATAAACCATACTTCAATATAGAAGTACCGCCAAATTCTAGAAGTGAAGAAGTGAAAGCTTGAATCACACAATAAATCTTCCAATGAGAACGATTATCGATAATTTGAAGTGCTATAGAAGCGTATCAGTTTTATTCGCTTTCATGTCACCTAGCTTTGTCGCTAACAATAACTTATACGTAGTGAGAGAAAGGTTAAAAGTCGTTTCCCGATACTTTTAAATATGTGCTCGAGTTTCAACCACAAATAAATAAAAATTCACTGCAGAATAAACATTCCTGTGTATTTTGACAGCTTTATTCGAAAGCAGCATCGATTGTAGTACAGTGCTATCTACTTGTCGAACTGTCGTTGGTAGGCGATATGGGTAGGTATGAGCAAACCAAATGAATATAAGCTATCGGGATCGCATACACCACGGCAGAATACAATTGTTGTTGGCTTTAGACAGTACTAAATTCGACCCTCGACAGGAGAACTTGAAGGTTTGCTTAAGGAAAACCGGCATCTTGATCTTAAACGAGTGCATTTGCTTCAATTTAACATGACAAATAATGTTGCTCACATCCAGTTCTATAGAGAGGTGACAGCAATTCAATTCTCTACAGATAATACTGTGCACTTTGTGGAGCTTGAAAACATCAAGTTTCACATAACAGTTTACATGGAGAATAATACGGTAGAAGTGCGTCTTTCCTCAGGCGTTATTGACCAATTTGGGCGAAAAAGTATGTTCCAGTGCGGAGAGATTCTCTATATTGCAAAGAAAGTATGGAAGAACTCATTCCCAGGAATTCTGAATGGCGTACGTTTGCTACGCATGCGTTCAAAGAAGGCTGTACCTTCGTATTTGATTTTCAGTTAGGACACAAGGATTCCGAGTAAATCATTTGTTACCTACGATAATCAGATGATTACATGTCAACATTGCCGTTATGTACACCGATCCCAAATAATCCCAGTACTTCTGTGTACTCCACAACAACGCATTTATTACCTGGATAAATAAACTAAATAACGATTTTCTTGCTAAAAACAATGACTCCGAACCAATGAACGGGAGCGATCCACTGATCCACTGCTCCCCCTTCTTTACCTCTCCTCAAAGGAAAAAGATAACAATGAGATTATGCAATAAAATAATAATTTTTATTAATGCTCAACGGACAAGTTAACATTTGCTACTTAGCCATTGTAGAATAGCTGGCGCACCTTCTTGCGAACGTTCCTCATTAAATTCCGTACAGACTTCTTGGCGACAAGTTTTGACACTTTTTTCCAATCTTTTTCGAACTGTTGAATGGTTTCGGCTGCCGAGATATGTTTCCTAAGATGTGCCTTCGTTAATGCCCAAAATTCCTCAATTGGTCGAAGTTGTGGTGGGCAATTTGGTGGATTCATGTCTTTTGGGACGAAAGTGACATTTTTAGTAGTATACCATTCTACCGTTGATTTCGAGTAGTGGCAAGAAGTAAGATCTGGCAAAAAAACAAAAGGATCCTTGTGGCTTCGAATCATGGGTAGAAGTTATTTTTGTAAACATTCCTTGATTTATATTTCGCTGTTCATTGAAGCAGTGGCGATTAAGGGTTTCGAAATTTTACCGCAGCTACAAATTGCTTGCCAGACCATAGCTTTCTTACCAAACTTTTCGACTTCAATCGAAGTCTCGGACTGGTTTAACACTTGCCCTTCTCGCACCGTATAATATTGTGGTCCCGGCAAGGATTTTTAATCGAGTTTCACGTAGGTTTCGTCGAACATGATTATGCAGTTCAAATTTCCAGCAAGAATCGTAGTGTACAGCTTTCGAACCCTCGACCTGATCGATGCTTCTTGTTTCGGACTACGTTTTAGTTGACTTCGAAGTGCCCACTTTTTTGGCCACATCCCGAACTGAAACCTCCTTCTTTTGCCTTCAGTATACGTTTATCCAACTGAGGGTTAGCAGGACCTTTTTTTCGACCCGTTTTCGGTTTATCCTCAAAGGTGTTATCCTCTCCGAACTTCCTGATTGCATTTCGCACGGCTTTTTCAATTACTCCTTTCATTTTTGCGATCTTTCTCAGTGACAGTCCGCGTTCTGTGCACCATTTGTACACAATTTTTCGACGTTGTTCTGCTGGAAGTCGACGCATTTCGAAACAAACTAATGAAAACGAATAAACTAATGCACAAGTGATTAGAGAAGGGTGTAAACAACAGGACGCAGCCATAAAAATTTATAGATTCTGAACCATTGCGAAATAGCAGCGGTTTTTGGTTGCGTCCATACTTTCTGGGACAGTCTTTAGTATAAATTTCAGTCATGTATTCGCGCAACCTTATATGTTTCGGGCTCTTAGTAGTATTCGAGCGCACCACAAAACTCATGAACTTCCCGAGTGAACATTTCAACAATATCCGATATAAAAAACCCAGAAAATCTTGATTCACAGTTCTTGTTCGTGGAAACAGATTTGAAATTTCAAATTCTATCGTGGAACGAATAAAAACTTCCCTAAGTTTTTTCTAAATGAAATTGCCTGCTACAATATAAACGAGTGAATGGGATTTAGACAAAATAGTTGATTTATTGTAGTGACATATTGAAATCATCCGAAAGCTCTATTTAACAGATAATGTATGTGCATTAATTATTTTACATATAATTTATAAAAACATAAAATAAAAATATTTAAAATCTCCAAGAAAAGGTCAAGACTTTAAGCTCGTCTAGATTATTTACTATTTTCACTCTATATTTTAGCGCGAAAAATGGTTAATTAATTTATTTATTTATTTACTTCAGAGCTATCGGAGTTGAATAATATTTTCCTAATATTTATTTAACATTCTGATCAATGTTATTAAAAGAGTAGTATTAACGGATCTTCGCGATAGTTGATTTTTATCATTCAATTTATAATGTTTATGAACAAGCTATAACATGGAAGAGAGAAAAACGGACAAAATTAGGAATCTAGATGGAAATAGATGAAAGATCATATTGTCATAAAATGAGGAGAAAATATTTTCGAACAAAACCCTTTGTTGAATGAAGAGATAATATAGTAAACAGATGTGAAACGCAGAAAAAAACTGATAACTGAAGGAAAAAAGAAACTCCTGCAATTGTCGACTTTTACGACATGGAAGCAGGGCTGACATTATGCATCTCGAATTGAGTTGCTCGAAACGATTATTTTTGAAGTCGATTCGACTGAACTGTGGCATTACGTATCACTTTCGACAACTTGATCGAGATCCTTATAGGGTGGTACTAGATTTCGACTGGTGCGGTTCGAACTGTCAAATAAAAATAAACAAACCCAGCCGTTGCAATCACGAAAAAAATAAAACTGGATTTTTTAGATTACATTTATTCAGTTCAAGTACTGAAAAGAAGAAAAATGTTTGTAAAACGAAAACTTTTTTTTTAAATAATTTGACCACATTGTTGTAATTGAAATCAATTGAAACGCCGATGCTTGTACAACTTTTGAAATTATTGTTGCATAGTTGCATTGTCAAATACAATTTCCGTCGTCCATATGTGTAGTCCATATGTGTAGGCTTTTAGGTTCGGCAGCGTTCATTGTAGTATGCCAGGAGCAAACCATTTATTGTAGTATTTTTATCTTCTATTGAAGAGTCAAATTTACATGCTTATCATGAGATTACGAGACGGTGATGCTTTTGACATATTCCATATACATTGAAGGTGTTCGGGAAAAAAATTCAGTTTACGCGAGCTTAAACGAATACTAACAAATAAAAAAACGTTATTCACATATTGTCATCAAGCGTATTATTGAAAACGGCCTAATATATTTGAAAATTTCGAATCAAATTGTATATTATTGGTACAAATACAAATTTTATTTGAATGATACTACCTTGCAAACTGGCAAATGTGATCAATTTCGATCAAAATTTATCAAATAATCCTTAAATTTAACCATAAAAACTAAGAATTTTCCAGATGTGTAAGTAACACTCAATCTCATTTCTTCGAAATTCATATTTTATTTTAAGATTATTGATTGATTGATTAATATGAATCGAACATAGTGCAGAAAATCACAACACATTATAAGTAGTTCAGATAAGACTGAATTAAGTCTAAATTAAATAAAAAAAATTACCCACTCTCCTTCGCTTTTTCCCACAAACCGTTTGTGTAACGTTTTTCGTCCTCCGGTTTCAGAAGTTTGATTACAAACCACAGTTACTGGACATAGTTTAGTTTCGAATTGCTCTTGTCATATTAATTAAATACCATGCATCTTTCAATTGATATGACTTTTAAACAACTATTTCGAAAATTCAAAGTCGATAGCAGTAAAGCTTTCGACCATTTCTTATCGAGTTTAGTCGTTTACGAGCTGGATTGTTTTGGTTTCATAATGCCAAAACTTCTCGATAATCTAATACTTCTTCGAGTGAATTCGAACGAAGCTCGATGATCGAGTTCAAATCGAGAACCATAATACGAAACATGGTTGATTCGAAAAAAAATTAATCGAATCGAGATACAGGGTCCGGCACTCGAAGTGTAACCAATTAAAAAGGCCATAAATTTAGTTTGGAAAATTACTTTTACTTAATTCAAAGTACAAAATGTGTAAAAATAATACAAAATTCAGAATCAATTCACTTTTGCTCGATATGACCACCTTTTGCCTTGACTTGATGACTTGAGAGAGCGAAGGAGTTGCTTCGTTTGGCCGAAAGCGGTCAATTTCCGAACATTGTATTTTCTGACGAGAAAATTTTTCCAATTGAGCAATTCGTAAACTCTCAAAACGATAGGGTTTACTTGATCGACCGTTCATACGAGAATTTGAGTCATCGATTGGCCACCAGGAGGCAGCACCAGCAACAGATAATGGTTTGGGCCGCTGTAACCGCAGATGGGCGCTCTCCAATCGTTTTCATCGAGCCTGGCGTCAAGGTAAATGCGACATATTATCGGGAAAGCATTCTGGAAGTTGCTTTGAAGCCGTGGGCAGACAAACATTTTGGTGGCAGACCATGGACGTTTCAGCAGGACTCGGCACCGTCTCACAAAGCTCGAGTGAACCGAGAATGGCTGAAAAACAACGTTCCGAACTTCATCACGTCCACACAATGGCTCTCGAATTCACCAGATGCGAATCCAATAGATTATTTTCTTTGGGCCATTTTGGAGAGCAAAGTCCAAAACTGTTCGGCTTTTTGTTCCAAATGTAATGAATTGTACGAACTGCAAAAAATTCGGCCACACAGCTACTTACTGTAGTAATAAACCAAAATGTATTAAGTGTGAAGGGCCTCATAAAGATAATGATTGCAACAAGGAAATTGAAAAATGTATTTATTGTGGGAATAGTCCTCATGATGATATTTCAGTATGCACTGCATTTAAAGTGCACAAAGACAAAATTAAGATTTCTTTAAAAGCACGGTCTAAGCGCACATATGCAGAAATGCTTAAAACGGTCATTGATGTCCCTCCTTTGGAAACCGAAAACGGGTTTTCAAATCTAGAGGAACCAGAGGACTCTGACTCTGACGAAAATAGTGAAGGTAATTCGTTTATCACTACCCAAGGGTCAGTTAAGAGAAAGAAGTCTTCCTCCAAATTACCAAAAAAGACACCTAAAATTTCATCTTCAAAAAAAGATCCCCGTGTTAAACAAAAAAAGTCAAAACCAAAGACTGTGCCTCCTGGTTTGTCAAATTCACAAACCAATCCAGGATCTAGTACAGAAAAAGATAATAATCCAGTGGGCTCCATTTCACAGCCACCAACAGGATTACTGAAGTTTTCGGAAATTGTTGAATGGATTTTCTCAGCATTCAATATATCTGAACCCTTAAAGACCCTCATAATGGCATTCCTTCCAATAGCTAGAACCTTTTTGAAGCAGTTATCAGCTCAATGGCCAATTGTCTCAGGTTTTGTATCTTTTGATGGATAATTTATCACCCGTCGCAAATGATACAATCACTGTCCTGCAGTGGAATTGTCGAAGCATCATGCCAAAACTTGATTCATTTAAAATATTATTGCATAGTCAAAAATGTGATGTATTTGCTTTATGCGAAACATGGCTTACTTCAAACATAGCTTTAAATTTTAATGATTTTAACATTATACGTCTCGATAGAGACTCTCCGTATGGTGGAGTGCTTTTGGGAATTAAGAAATGCTATTCCTTTTATAGATTAAACATCCCTTCAACTTCTAGTATAGAAGTTGTTGCTTGCCAAATAAACATTAAAGGCAAAGATATTTGCATAGCTTCGGTTTATATTCCTCCAAAAGCACAAGTTGGACAGCAACAGCTTAATGAAATGGTTGAAGCCCTTCCTGCACCACGATTGATTCTGGGGGATTTAAATTCGCACGGTATTATGTGGGGTTCCGTTTACAATGATAGCAGATCATCTTTAATACAAAACATTTGTGACAATTTTAGCATGACGGTATTAAATATGGGTAGCATGACACGGATCCCAAGACCTCCGGCACGCCCAAGTGCATTAGATCTATCTCTTTGCTCAACATCAATTCGACTAGATTGCACCTGGAAAATACTGCCTGATTTACACGGTAGCGATCATTTACCAATCATCATCTCAATTAGCAGTAGCAATTGCATTGCTACTTCCGCTAGTATTCCATATGATTTGACAAAAAATATCGACTGGATTAAATACCAAAGTAGTATCTCTAGTATTTTGAATTCAATGGAAGAGCTCCCTCCACTTGAAGAATATGACTTCCTCATTTGTTCGATTCTGGAGGCAGCAGAACAATCCCAAACTAAACGCTTTCCTGGGCCAACGACTAACAGAAGGCCTCCCAACCCCTGGTGGGACAAAGAGTGCTCAGAGGCTAAACTCGCAAAACAAAATGCTTGCAAGACGTTTCTAAAACGGGGAGGAGGAACTCCTCAGAATTTTGAAAAACTTATGGTTTTAGAAACCAAGTACAAGAGCATACTTCGAGCCAAAAAATGTAGCTATTGGAGACATTTTGTCGAAGGTTTGTCAAGAGATACCTCAATGAGCACTCTTTGGAACACGGCCAGACGAATGAGGAATCGTAACGTGGGCAATGAGAGTGATGAATACTCGAACCGATGGATATTTGACTTTGCTAGGAAAGTTTGCCCAGATTCTGTTCCTACGCAGAGCATTATACGGGAATCTCCTCCAAATAATGGTTTTATTAATAACCCATTTTCAATGATGGAATTTTCTATAGCACTCTTGTCTTGTAACAATAACGCTCCAGGGTTGGACAGAATTAAATTCAACTTGGTGAAGAATAAGCCCAACCTCGCAAAAAGACGTTTGTTGGAATTGTTCAACAAGTTTCTTGAGCAAAATATTGTTCCACCTGACTGGAGACAAGTGAAAGTTATCGCCATTCAAAAACCGGGGAAACCAGCTTCCAATCACAACTCATATAGACCCATTGCGATGTTGTCCTGCATCAGAAAATTGTTCGAAAAAATTATTCTACGACGTCTCGACACTTGGGTCGAGACGAACGGTTTGTTGTCAGATACTCAGTTTGGCTTCCGTAGAAATAAAGGGACGAATGATTGCCTTGCATTACTTTCGTCTGACATCCAAATTGCCTTCGCTCAAAAGCAACAAATGGCATCTGTATTTTTAGACATTAAAGGAGCATTTGATTCAGTTTCCATTGATGTTCTTTCAGACAAGCTTCACCAAAATGGACTCCCAGCGGTTATAAATAATTATTTGCACAACCTTTTGTCAGAGAAACACATGCATTTTTCACATGGCGATTTGGCAACACTCAGAAATAGTTACATGGGTCTCCCGCAAGGCTCATGCCTCAGTCCGCTCCTCTATAATTTTTACGTAAATGACATTGACAGCTGTCTAGTAACCCCATGTACACTAAGACAATTGGCAGATGATGGCGTGGTTTCAGTTACTGGACCCAAAGCTATTGATCTGCATAAACCATTGCAAGATACCTTAGATAACTTGTCCGATTGGGCTGTTCATCTTGGTATCGAATTCTCTGCGGAGAAAACAGAGTTAGTCGTCTTTTCAAGAAAGCATGATCCCGCGCAGCTTCAGCTCCATATGATGGGAAGAATGATCCAACAGGTTTTAACTTTTAAATACCTCGGGGTGTGGTTCGATTCCAAATGCACGTGGGGAGGACACATTAGGTTTCTGATAACAAAATGCCAACAAAGAGTAAATTTTCTTCGAACAATAACAGGATCTTGGTGGGGTGCTCATCCGGAAGATCTAATAAAATTGTATCAGACAACGATACTTTCAGTGATGGAATATGGATGCGTTTGCTTTCGTTCCGCTGCAAACTCTCATATTATCAAACTGGAGCGAATTCAGTATCGTTGTTTGCGAATTGCTTTAGGGTGCATGCATTCGACACATACAATGAGTCTTGAAGTTCTGGCGGGAGTTCTTCCATTAAAAGATCGATTTTGGGAGCTTTCATCACGCCTGCTAATAAGATGTGAGGTGCTGAATCCCATGGTAATTAATAATTTCGAACGACTAGTCGAGCTTCGATCTCAAACAAAATTCATGACAGTATATTTTAACCATATGTCACAGGAAATCAACCCTTCAAGATATATTCCTATCCGTGTCAGCCTCCTAAATGTCCCTGACTCAACTTTATTTTTCGATACATCCATGCAGCGCGAAGTGCGTGGAATCCCGGATCATCTACGTTCGACGGAAATCCCAAAAATATTTTCAAGTAAGTTCAGGCATATTGACTCTGAGAAAATGTTTTACACGGACGGATCGCGAATTGAAGAAGCGACAGGGTTTGGTATGTTCAACAATAATGTTTCGGCCTCATTTAGGCTTGAAGAACCTGCATCTGTTTATATAGCAGAGTTAGCAGCAGTTCATTATAGTTTGAGTGTAATCGTCACATTATCTCCAAACCATTATTTCCTCTTCACAGATAGTCTGAGTGCAATTGAAGCCATTCGCTCAAACATGACTGGCAAGACTGAACCGTTTTTCCTGGGCAAAATAAAACAGTGCCTGAACGACATATTGAACAATAATTATCTAATCACTATAGTCTGGGTCCCGGCTCATTGCTCCATTCCTGGCAATGAAAGAGCCGATATTTTAGCCAAACGTGGTGCTATTGAGGGTGAAATTTATGAGAGACCAATTGCTTTCAACGAATTCTATAGCTCGTCTCGCCAAAGAACACTTGCCAGCTGGCAAGCTTCTTGGGATAAAGATGATCTGGGTCGGTGGATGCACTCAATTATTCCGAAAATATCGACAAAGGCATGGTTCAGGGGACTGGATGTGAGTAGAGATTTCATTCGTGTGATGTCCAGACTCATGTCCAATCACTACACGTTAGATGCACATCTCCTTCGAATTGGGCTCTCCGAGACTAATCATTGTGCTTGTGGCGAAGGTTATCGAGATATTGATCATGTCGTTTGGACATGCGTGGAGTATCGTGATGTCAGATCTCAACTAATAAATTCTTTGCGTACCCAAGGTAGACTATCCAATATCCCAGTTCGAGACATTCTTGCTTGTCGTGACCTTTCATACATGAAACTTATTTATCATTTCATAAAGAAAACTGGAGTTTCAATTTAATAAAGGCCCCTTTCAAGACTTAGTTCTGATCCCAGCTGCGTCCATGAGTTCAACCAATAGCTAAATTAGAATAAAAATAATGTAATGATACAAACAAACTCGAAACAGTTTATGAAATTATTAACAAAATGTCTGAAAATAACAGCTTATTTTATAATTTATAGAAGTTAATCGTTTGGTTCAAATAATATTTCCGAGTAGATTTCATAATTAATGACGAGTTACCTAAGATGATATTTAAGTAATAAGAGAATATGTTTTAATAAATGCAAAACGTTGTGACTATGTTAGAATTAAATTAGGATAAGAATATTATGTAAAAGTGATGCTACGGCGAAGAAAAACTTATGTAAACTGCCTTAAGAAATAAACGTATTTATGAAAAAAAAAAAAAAGTCCAAACTAAAAGATACACCAGTCTCGAGGCGCTGAAAAAAGTTATTGTCCGCGAGTGGGCCAAAATACCTGCAAGTCACATTCGGCCAAACGAAGCAACTCCTTCGCTCTCTCAAGTCATCAAGTCAAGGCAAAAGGTGGTCATATCGAGCAAAAGTGAATTGATTCTGAATTTTGTATTATTTTTACACATTTTGTACTTTGAATTAAGTAAAAGTAATTTTCCAAACTGAATTTATGGCCTTTTTAATTGGTTACACTTCGAGTGCCGGACCCTGTACATAATGCCACTCCAGGAACCCAGTGAATCTATGTCATATCGTAGAATCCACAGCTGATATAGATTTCTCACAATTACTTTTGACTAATTTAATAAATTGGTATCCCTAATTTAACAAATAATATACACAGAATAAGTTTGATTGCCTCCATCTCTTTTAGTCACAAAAATCTTCAGTCGAGTTCGAGTAAAATATTCACAAAATATTTTCCACCGCATATCGTCTGTATAGGATCTTGGTATTCTTCTAGATTCTAAGTTTAGCTTTAAGGGCCACATAATCTTCATTTATTATCTTCAAAACCTCTAAGCAAGTAGGACTTATTTTCCACGATGCTAAAGAATTCGCAGATGTACATTGTTTTAAAGCACTGTATTGCGCCATAGTGCACTCTACGCACGAATATGCTAATTTTGTACAGTCACTTTATTAACAAAACGATATCTAACGCGTTAAAGGTAGCAAACGCATTTTTTTTTATTCGCTCTTCATTGTCTTCCACGGATACCCTCCGAGCCTTCCGAGATGTGACTGACTGGTGCAAACTAGTTAACCTCGATATTCGTTATCTATCCGTCGTGATGTTTCCACGGTAACTTTTGGGCAGATATACTTCAATAACGGATTGAATAAAATTGTCTCCATTAGATATTGATCACCGTTACCCTCGAACTGTCGAAATACTGCTTCAATACATTTAATACAAGAAGTCGTGCCTTAGAGTGCTGTCTAAGTTACTGTAGAAGAACTAGTTTAGATAAGATTTGTTATTTAAATGATTGTAATCAATTGATACAAAAGATGAGTAGGTATTATATCTGTTAGAAAGTCAATTAGACAGAAACTAATTCCAAAGGACTTTTCACAGCTTTAAAATACAATGGATTGTTTCACGTTCTCTTAGTCGGAAAAACTGCAGCGAACTAGATCTCAAGACAATTTTTGTGCAACTTCATAGAAGCTATTGTGCTGCCCATCAGATCGTTGAATGAGAGGAGCCAGGTCTAATAATTAACGATAAATAATAAACAGAGACGAGTAGTCTTTGTCGTGTAATTGAAGATTAGCCAAATTGAACATAAGATTGTATTCTGGTTTTTTAAAAGCAACTAATGGTTCAGTTACTGTTAATAACCTTTGGTTTTACCCGTTTTCCCAAAATTCAATTGCATAAATAGACCACCAATCCATGCCATTAAATTCGCACGCATTTACTCATCTCTGTTGACAGTGTATTGGATTATGTTCACTTTCTAGTGTTGCACAGTGTGTGAATATTCGCATTACAATCCAATCATCTAAATAGAATAATAGAAGTAAGAGCCGATAACTGAAAATTGTTTACTCAGAAAATAATTAACGCTAATTTTCATACTCATCGAAGCTCTTCGATGAGAAGTTACATGAATATTAATGTGTTTGTTTGAATTACAATTACCGACTTGACTAATAGCCCTCATGAACTAATTAAATTTATGAACCATGTTAGTTTTCAATTGCATATCTGAATAAATTTGAGCTTTGGTTCACTAAAAGTAAACAAATTTATTCAATGAAGGCATTGATGCATACAGTCCCTGTGGTTCGTTGTATCCGAATGTTGTAGGTACGTTTGGAAAACTGCGTGTGGAATTTTCCGACTACCTTCAAATGTGTGCAGCCCAAGCAATCAAAGGTAACTCGACAGAACAGCACAGAAAGTGAATCTAACTCGAAAAAACTCGATCGCATACTTTCGACAATAGATGGTAGCTTAGACCGTTTACCCTAGGTATATCAGATGGAAAAAAGATCAGTGATATTAAGTTCATATTTTGACAATCCAATTTGAACTATTAGTGATTAAAATCATGCTCTATGCTCTTACACTACTATATCTCAAGTAACATTTGATGTTCTATTCGATTATTCAACATTTCAACAATTGAAAAATAAGCTGTTATTGGAATTGATAGTAAATGTACATATTGTGAAAGTTCTAAAACTTTTTTTAATTTAACTCAAGAAATCAAGAAAATTTCTTATTTTCAAAATTCTGTCTCCAATTCTATAGAAAGGTAATTGAATTGCTGGGAAAATCGACTTTCGAACAGAGCCTCGGAGATCCATAGTATGTTACATACCATTCGACTCAGCTCTACGAGATCGTAAAATTGAGCTATGGTTCGATTTCGAAGATCATATGACTGACACATCAAGTTTACGCTGCAGCATACTTTTGTGAACTACTATTCATTCGAGTAGTTGGTGTCAAAAATGAGCCCAAAATAGAGTCAGAAATTATCTTAACAAAACGACAATAAATATTTTAATGAGGCTGTTTCGATGAAAGACCACTAGGATTAAAATAGGTTTTAATAGCTATGGTTTTATTAAAATACCCGATTGGAATGTGAATCAGTAAAAGGAGTTGACGATGCAAACTTCTATTAGTTGCGTGAACGAAGGAGTAAATTAATGACATGATAAACAAAACACATTGATGAACGACGGAATGGCATTCCAACATTTTTCTATCAGCTATTTATTATTTATTGCCCTATGTCCAATATATTTACAAAGATAATTTGATTCGAAAACATTTGTTGTAACATGTAGCAAGTGATTCAATGAGAAAGGCTTTATTGCGCCATTAGATCCAGTGTGCGAAGCTAAGTTGTTTATTTGTTGTGGCTCATTACCTTCCGCGCATTTTCTTTAAACCATTTTTGAATTAATCGCATCTTTTCATGCTCAATTTTGATACGCTAGTGATTAAGCATAGTACATGGTAGTTCCCACCTCAGTCACTACTTTAAGTAGGTCTATCACCTGGACCACCAATTTTTACGTAAAAGCAGATATCAGACTGGCATTTATAATCGCATAGATCATTTATAATCGCATAGATCTTGCATCCATAAGAACAATAATAAAAAATGTTTTAATTCACCTAGTGGTGTCATGATGCCTTTTTCATATTCGTTATTTTAGCAAAATTGATACAGGATATATTTTAGAATTACTCCGGAATGGGTATAGCCAGAAGTGGAAATCGCCTAACAAGGAATTGAAAATTTTCTACTGAATGCATGCTAGATTTTCGTTGATTGTTTGGCGCGTATCGAATTGTGCAGTGCTTGCCCGCTGGAACACCAAAACTGTTTGGCTCCCTATATTATGGAACAATTCCATTTGAATTGAAAGAATGTTTGTTTTTTGGTTTATTTCGACTTAAATTTTGCATACGCATTACCACACTCGAAAAGTAAAATTTGCATCATCAGTTATAAACAATTTTAGCTTCTTGAGCTTCATTAGATATCAACCCAAACACAACTGTGTTACAAAAAATACAATCAATTGATGAATGAAAAAAGTTTAGAGTGAAATGTGAATAGATCCTGGTATATAAGATTATAGCCGCTGTTGATAGAAAGCAACAAATTCTTTCAAATATTGTTTCATTGGATCGACTTCTTTCGGGCAAATACATATTTGCTTAGGTTTTTATAAAATTATTGAGCAAAGTCGCGTTTTTGATCGTTTCTCACTGTGAGACGGTTTAAAATATTTACCATTCATCACCTTATAATATATCTCTGAGAAATCGGAATAAGTTCCATTTTAGAATTTCCGATCAATACCACTGGCACATTCAGAACCGAGAATTTAGTTATTTAATAGTCAACCAACGAGTTCTTCAAACAAGGTAAATGTATTAATCAATTTTAAGGAATTGTAATGTAATAAATGTAGGAATGTAGTTTCGGAATCTGAAATTTAGGATTATTTTGGATCCTAAGTACTTAGGTAATACAATTGTTGGATTACCTAGGTTCCAGTAGCAGAATACAAAACAATCTTCGGTAATTACGGTTTCCTGTTTCGGTTTCGGAAGCAGTAATAAAAAACCTGTTTTAATCCACCTAGTGGTGTAATGATGCCTTTCTCAAATATAATATTGTGATATTCTATTCCAAAGTCTGCAATATATGGCCCTTATTTCCGGTACTTCCGGAATCGGAAACCGGGAACCAGAACAGCCGGAATCGGTTTGTTTAGTTGCCTACACTACAGATGATGGCTATCGTTTTATGTAGTTTTGAGATCAGTTTAGACATTTTTTTTACGTTTTTTGTTTCGCCGGTTTCAGTGACGGTGTACAATATTTAACACACTTTACCCTATAACTCCTAAGCCGGAAGTCGGATCCGGATGAAATTCAGGAATTCCGTATGGAATCAGAAGACCTTTCATTTGAATCTAAGTTTGTCAAAGTCGGTTCAGCCATCTTCGACACACACACACACACACACACACACACACACACACACACACACACACACACACACACACACACACACACACACACACACACACACACACACACACACACACACACACACACACACACACACACACACACACACACACACACACACACACACACACACACACACACACACACACACACACACACACACACACACACACACACACACACACACACACACACACACACACACACACACACACACACACACACACACACACACACACACACACAGAGACATTGCTCAGCTTGATGAACTGAATCGAATGGTATAATGACACTTGGCCAATTATCACTAGTCGGTTTTTCAAGTGATTGCATAACCTTTCTTTATGAGAAAGGCAAAAATCAATATTACTTCGATATGGTTGAACCGATTGTAGATGAACTGAGCAAATGTCTGTGTGTGTGTCTGTGTACGTATTGGCTGGACCGAATTTGATTAAGAAGCAAGACACTTTGCAAGCGTATGACTAATGTCAAGAATGTGTGGGTAAAGACTAATTCCTGCGCTTTTTCCCTGACTTCAATCAATAAATTTTCCATATGGTTGAAAAATAAACAAATCGATATATTCTGCTTATAATAGAATGGCAATTCAAAAAATATGAAAATTTTAGTCTAAAACTCTTCCGTTTTTCTGAAAACTGCTCGAGAAAAATTATTTCAAATAAAGAGATGGCTTTTTGGTCAATTTGTTTCTCGTCAAAACATTTATTTTTCGTTAAAGGCCAACGTTTCGAAGGTTATACCTTCATCTTCAGGTATAACCTTCGAAACGTTGACCTTTAACGAAAAATAAATGTTTTGACGAGAAACAAATTGACCAAACAGCCTTTATCTCTTTATTTGAAACAACATTAATTGGTCGCACTCGCATCAAATAAACTCGAGAAAAATTATTTCAGTTTCAGCTTAATTCCACTAACACATTTGATTAGCAATTAACACATTCCTATATGGATTTTCTCTTGAAGAAATTATTGCGAAATAGAGAATCACGTACCTTCTATTAACACATGGATCAATAAGTCCCGAGACTAAAGCAGAGATGACGCTCGTAGTAAACCAGTAACCACGTCTTTCTAGAGTACTAACCTTTGCTTGAAACGGGTCAAAATTTTTAGTCGATCCGACCAGAAACAGCTGAGTTATCGAGGTTGGAGTAAAGTCATTTTGTAGTTTGTTTAAAAAATGGAAAAAACCGAGTTTCGTGTTTTGATAAAACATTGTTTTTTAATGGGTAAAAACACCGTGCAAGCGAAAAAATGGATTGAAAAATGTCATCCGAATTCTTGTCCATCCAAAGGAACGATTTGTCGGTGGTTCGCCGAGTTTAAACGTGGTCGTACCGACACAAATGACGTGGAACGCTCGGGTAGACCTGTGGAAGCCGTTACACCGGAAAATGTGAGTGAAGTGACAAAATTTATAATGATAGATCGTAAAGTGAAGCTCCGTGAGATTGCTGAGATGACACAGATATCATATGAAAGTGTATTTACTATCCTTCATGAAAAATTGAGCATAAAAAGGTTTTTTCCAAGTGGGTGTCGCGATTGCTTTCGATGGAACAAAATGCACCCTGCCACAAGTCGATGAAAACAATGGCGAAATTGAACGAATTGGGCTTTGATCTGCTTCCCCACCCCCCATACTCGCCAGATTTAGCCCCCAGTGACTACTGGCTCTTTGCTGATCTTAAAAAAATGCTCCAGGGAAAAAGATTTGGCTCAAATGAGGAGGTCATCGCTGAAACTGAAGCTTATTTTGAAGCGAAAGATAAATTTTTTTATAAACATGGTATTGAAAAATTGGAAAAACGTTGGAAACATTGTATCACCCTAAAAGATGATTATAGCTGCGTCCATGAGTTCAACCAATAGCTAAATTAGAATAAAAATAATGTAATGATACAAACAAACTCGAAACAGTTTATGAAATTATTAACAAAATGTCTGAAAATAACAGCTTATTTTATAATTTATAGAAGTTAATCGTTTGGTTCAAATAATATTTCCGAGTAGATTTCATAATTAATGACGAGTTACCTAAGATGATATTTAAGTAATAAGAGAATATGTTTTAATAAATGCAAAACGTTGTGACTATGTTAGAATTAAATTAGGATAAGAATATTATGTAAAAGTGATGCTACGGCGAAGAAAAACTTATGTAAACTGCCTTAAGAAATAAACGTATTTATGAAAAAAAAAAACAATTCTATGTAGAAGTGATGCTACGGCGTTGGAAAACTTATGTAAATTGCCTTAGAAAATAAACGTATTTATGAAAAAAAAAAAAAGATGATTATGTTGATGAATAAAAAAAAATTTTGCAAAAAAAAATGTTGTTTCCATTGTTAGTCTCGGGACTTATTGATTATTGAAATCTTGCTCCCAACAGATCATTGATACCATCTGTTGTCGTGTACACTAAGGTCTTTTTTAAGCGGTTCTTTTTTACACATATTTCCTAAGTTACGCGGTATTTTTTACGCGTATTTCTGAATTTATGCGGCTTTTATATAGAGAGGGGGGCAGAGAGTGCATTAGGATATCTTACAAGTAAATGACTGGATGATGGAGTGGATTGCCAACCTGAGTCACGTGGGGGAAGCTTTGTTTGTGTTTTTCCCTGAAGGTCCGGTATGAGTAAAACGCACTCTTCCAACAAACAAACCATCAGGCGGGTTTAAGCTGGTACAGCGAAATTCTTTATTATATGGCCGGATGTACTTGCTGGAAGGCGCCGGGTCCCTCAAATCCATTTTGGCCTTCTCAACAGCAATCATATGAAAGCTATCTGATAATCAAATTCGGATCTACTGTAAGTCTACCCGCATACACTGGTAATGCCTTGAACTGATGGTGGCTTCAAACATACATACACACACATACATGATTTCATGATAAGTTAAAACGATTGGTTTCATGATTTTCTAATCATGGCAGCAGTAACGGATTTCTTTCCGTGTGGATCGATTTTGATAAAACTAGTCGCAAATGAAAGGTTTTCAAATTGAATTGAATAGTTTTCAAATCGGATGTTTACTTTTTGAGTTATACAAAGTTTTATGTCAAACAGATTATGTTTTAGACTTAGATTCCGCACCGTAATAGCTATCCAACAAGCTATAGATTGTTAAAATCCGTCCATTTTTAACGGAGATATCGACATTTTTGTATAAGCGACTTTTCCCCCTATTCCAGTAGTAGGAGTTTTGAGCGCTGTATGACAAAGCAATGCTTGGGAGCAATGTGAAACACGATTTTTTATACTGTTACATACAATTGTTACTAAGTACCAAAAAGACTGTGCACAGCATTCTTTTCATGACATTTTGCCTCGGACCGATTTTAGCATGGTTCATGTAAACCAGATTATGGCAGCATTTCCAAGTTCAAAGTAATTCCATAATTATATTTATTTGAACTACTCAAAGCAATAAATACTGGAAGAACATAACACCCATATACCATTCGAATCAGTTCGTCGAGATCAGCACATACGTGTGTGATAAATAATTTCACTCAATTTTTTCAGAGATGGTTGAACCGTTTTCTATAAACTGAAATTCATATGAAAAGTCGTATACTCCCAAACAAGGTTCCTGGATTACGTTTGTATCCGACTTCTGAATGCGGAACCACAGGATGATACGTGAAACGAAATTAAAACAATGCAACTCATTTTTCTCGTAGATGACTGAACCGATCGAAGATTCAAATAAAAAGTCTTAAGATCCTATAAAACATCTTGCTTTTTATTCAGATCCAACTTCCGGTTTAGGAAATACAGGATGATTAGTATAAAAATGTCTATTTCACATAAATTTATCAGGTTTATCGGGTTGGCAGATATAGGTAGTCGATAACCAAATAAACTTATTTCAGTTTTAGTGGTATTCAGTTTTCGATTCGAAAGGTATTCAAAAATTTCATTCGCGCTACAATTTCTCAAATATATCTACACTGATTTTTAAACATTTTGAATCAAATGTAAACTATACAACTTCTCAGGTGAATTTAACTGACTTCGGTTACACCGATTTTCGAATTCTGGTTCCAGCATCGAATCGTTTCTCAAAGCTCAACCGTTTTCTCAAAAAAACGGCCAAATCAAATTTCAAAAACAAAAATTCAAATTAAAGAATTTATGATCCCATACAAAATTAATAAATTTTACCCTATTCTGAATTCCGATTCGGGAATAACAGGGTGATGAGTTTTTAAAATTCAAACCGATGTAGAAGATTATCATCCTAAAAAAGCTTCTAAGTTGGACTCAAAACTTTCATTCGTCATTATTAATTTACACGCCGAGTTCTTTCAGGTTATGCTGGTTCCTGAATACCGGTTCTACAAGTACCGTAAATAACCGTAAACTCAAAAGTGGAACTTACATCGATATCTCATAGAATGTTCAATCAATTGTCACACGTTTAAATTCAAATTCGATCCGATTTGTAGCTTCAACATTACACAGTAATGTCGAAATGACTGAAATCTCAAACTGCGTCTTAAAACGATGGTCATTAAAATAAAGTCATGAGAACTTAAACACCGAAGAATATTCATGCAAAAAACACATGCGGATGATAAAAAAGGTATCATCTCACTGCTAGGTGGATTAATCACACTTTTAAGCGAATTTTAAGTCCGGTTTTCTTGTTTTGTCTTAGAAATGCAAGAAACGTTGAGAGCTGGTGTAATCCCGATTTTGTTTTAAGTCAATTCTCTGACACTCGATTTCGGGAGTCCCTGCCGATTTTTTTTTTTTTTTGAGATTACATTATATCACAACGTTTCATGCATTCCTAAGACATTTGGTATATTTTTTTTTAATTTTGCGGTTTTTCTACGTGGATTTCCGAAGTTAGGCGGTCTCAAATTCTCGTCCCAAAGACGTTTTGTTTCCAAATTTTTTTTTTCGAGAGCGGTACTCTACGCGGATTCCCGAAGAATCTGGACGTTTTATGCATTCCTAAATATTTGGCATGAAACAATCTTTTTTATACGCTGATTTCCGAAGTTACGTGGATTTCCGATAGGATGGTTTACATGATGGTAAGTCGTTGATTTGAGGATAGACTTCGCATTCGCTGGGTGTGTATAATGCGTGCAATCGAGAAGAACGCGCGTATGAAGGGTATACCGAAGAACTGAAAAACGGCGTCTCAAGAATCAAGACTTACCGAAAAGTCAACAATTTATTTGATTATCTTTCATCGTGAAATCGATAAAAGAGATTAAAAAAAAGTTAGTTGGTTCGGTTTGACTTAATTAATCCAATTAACAATCAACGTTCTCTTCTGCAGACAGATTAGTTCACTGTGCTTTGATTTTGCACTGCTAATTCGTGTCCACGACCTTGCATAATAAAACTACAACTCATAGTTCAAACAACAAAATCAGCTCGATCACAATTGCACACAGTCATTGGTCATGAATCGGAATGATCACCCCACACAAATAGTGAAGGGAGCATTCTACTAAAGGGAACAATTCTTGATAATTAACGCTTACCGTATGTTTTTAATATGCCGTTTTACCATCACAAAACCACTCAAGCTCTCGAAAAAAAAACAACGTGTTATGCACAAAGAACCCCGCAACTGCGCAACCGAACGAGATTGACTAGCAAACCGAAAGCTCCTTGTTATTAACTTTACTGTTTCATAAGCTGAACCGAGCTTGGTCGCACCGCCGCTGATGTGTTGTTGTTTATTCGTTCTCGTTCGTACACAACTTTTGCATTATCTTACAAACACTTTCCGCCTGCTATTATGCACGCACCAATCAACGACGGATGATAACTTGTATCGGTCACGAATTATTGGATTTCACTGCGCATTTTTCTAAACACTGCGTAAGTCGTTGCTACTGATCAAACATACCCGCCTAACGAATTCCGGCAAAACGAAGAAAAACACTGCCGTTCGCATGCACTACCGCAATGGCAATGATCGATCGCAAAGCAGCGCAAGCGCCGGTTCAACGTTGGTACTGTTTTCCGATGGACTCGTAAACTTCTGCTATCATTCAATTTTCGGTGAGTTCATTTGCCACAGTTGGCTCACGTAAACGCAAGTTGCGTTCGCGTAAGCTTTATAATCGACGATTTCCATGTGTTTCATGATTTCATGCTGAGATATCCGTTATTTTCGGACTTTTCTTGGCCCCTGCGACAGAGTAGCAGTAGTGTTATTTGAGCCAGTTTTCAAACGAGTGCATAACAAAAAAATTGGAACTGCCACTATTATGACGACATTATTCCGGTGGATTTAGTTTTCCCTCCCGGAACTTTTGATTTTAACGCAGGGCTTGCTTTTTATGCAGCTTTTGCAACACTTTACTTCAAATACTGTACAACGGAAATTAACTTTTAAAAACGTGGTAACTTTTGGAGACATCTTCAATCACTCATGAACCAACTACGACTGGATGGGGATCTAAATCAAGTCATACTTACATACGCTGCGAGTTCGCAAAATCCTGAAACGACGAGCTAGATTTCTGCTGTTGTAATTGGAATCTTCGACTGAAATGGCTAGACGGCAGGGTCGGGTTGCTCTGGTTGTTTATTCTTGGCGGTAGACTAGCGAATTCACTCCCGTCGTTGGTAGCCGACACGAAATTGCCGCCAAAGCGATACTGATGTTGCAGGAATTGCTGCTGTTGGATAAAGGCCGGCACTGACGACGGTTGCTGCTGATACTGCAGTTGCTGAGTTGGCGAAAAAAGCCCCGATGCTGACGAGGATACGTTCACACTGTCGAGGTAGTTCTGTGAATAATTTGAAGAATATATTACATTGCGGTTTCGGTTGACGATGACATAAGTCGATGTTCGGTTAAAAAGGAGTGGAGTTGACTTGTGGGCGGATTCCGCGAGATTTTCGAAGCACGCTAAATGTATGCGATGATCTTGAAATAGCTATTCAAGTCCAAGTATTTTGCATTCCATCAGCATTTTCGATCAGGCATAAAATCAGGTCGCAATAGATCACCTTTGATTATGAAACTAATGTGAACCGGATATATTTATAATCATATTGCAAAACAGAACGACATTGTTGTGAGACATTTGAATTTGAAAATGTTCATCATTAATTCTTTAAAACCTATAAGTCCTTGAAGTGATTATATACTCATGAACTCTTTCTCTTCTTTTAAATAGCAAGCAATTAAAGATCGACTCGCCAGTAATCCATAATAAGAGGAGATTAAGATAATGAACATAACTTTGCATTAATTATATCGATCGCGATTCATGCAATTTGGTCTCTAAACTAGTGGAATGTGGATTTTCAGGAAAAACTTGTTCACCAGAAGACAAGTATTTATGTTTGAAAGATAAGCTTGTATAAAATTGCGTAGAACTTTTTGTTGCGTAGTCGGTCACTGGACTAAGCAATTTCTCCAGCAAAATTTGACATTCTGTTCAAGACTTCGCAGCCGATTCTTAGCATACAGAATCATTGCATGGCTGGTGCTACGTTCCTACCGACAGTAAAAATCCTTAAAGATCAGGGCACGAACAAGCGACAACTGGTCTGTAAGACCAGCTTTTTATTCATTGAACTGCGAACCCTATTTGACTACCCAGAAAACCATTTCGTACCTATATCGCAAGCTATGATCGCATTATGAGTTCCGTTATATGTTATAAATGAATCGCAGAACATACTGCAAATATGGCATAACACATGGATCAATAAGTCCCGAGACTAACAATGAAAACAACATTTTTTTTGCAATTTTTTTTATTCATCAACCTTTTAGGGTGATACAATGGTTCCAACGTTTTTCCAATTTTTCAATACCATGTTTATAAAAAAATTTATCTTTCGCTTCAAAATAAGCTTCAGGTTCAGCGATGACCTCCTCATTTGAGCCAAATCTTTTTCCCTGGAGCATTTTTTTAAGATCAGCAAAGAGCCAGTAGTCACTGGGGGCTCAATCTGGCGAGTATAGGGGGTGGGGAAGCAGATCAAAGCCCAATTCGTTCAAAATCTCATTGATTTCATCTACTTGTGGCAGGGTGCATTGCAGCAATCGCGGCACCCACTTGGAAAAAACCTTTTTCATGCTCAATTTTTCATGAAGGATAGTAAATACACTTCCATATGATATCTGTGTCATCTCAGCAATCTCACGGAGCTTCACTTTACGATCTTTCATTATAATTTTTGTCACTTCACTCACATTTTCCGGTGTAACGGCTTCCACAGGTCCACCCAAGCGTTCCGCGTCATTTGTGTCGGTACGACCACGTTTAAACTCTGCGAACCACCGACAAATCGTTGCTTTTGATGGACAAGAGTCCGGATAACATTTTTCAATTCATTGTTTCGCTTGCACGGTGTTTTTACCCATTAGAAAACAATGTTTTATCAAAACACGAAACTCGTTTTTTCCATTTTTTAAACAAACTACAAAACGACTTTACTCCAACCTCGATAACTCAGCTGTTTCTGGTCGGATCGACTTAAAATTTTGACCCGTTTCAAGCAAAGGTTAGTACTCTAGAAAGACGTGATTACTGGTTTACTACGAACGCCATCTCTGCTTTTGTCTCGGGACTTATTGATCCATGTGTTATGTAGTAAAGCATTTAATGTGATTCAGTTTATCAGCTTTAGTGATTTTTTTGCAATGTATTATTTTTTGAGAGTTTATTCAAGTGTCTATGCGATTCTAATCATACATCCTACTAATAAGCAAAAAATAACGACGAGTTTTTACAGATCGTGGCTCGAACCTGAAACTTATGGATCGTTGACCGAGTTTTTCTACTCTCAACCATATCTTAGCTGTTGTTAAACTCGATTTCAGACGAATGCATTCTTCTTTTATCGTACAGATGACTGAGTCACATCGCATATCCAAGCATATGTAAGATCTTACAGTGCGAAATACATAATTACGTTTAATGATGTAAACTATCATTCACATTCACACAAATGTGTTCATAGTATATCGTAGAAGAGAAGGTTTATAGAATTTCTTATTGCGAAGAACTTCGTATTATTTCACGAACAAGTCTGTTGTTTACAATAATACTCCGAGATACTGAGAATTTTTAATTAGGGTAAGGGCTCCCTATTTCATCTGAGCTCCTATTTCCATCTCATCCCTTCACCTCATTACTTTGAACATGAATAATATCTTACAACGTACCTGAATCAAACTGTGAAATGTTTCAAATTGAATATTTAAGCTATTGTCACACTTTTCCATTGGAGGAGATGGTATTAAATTCTTCGGTGATCGTTTTTTCATTTAAAACAAACTCACTTTTCGATTTAGGACACATTTTCGTCTTAAGATTTACAGTTCGTCATGTTTCTGAATATCTACTAAACGATTCGTCTCAAAACATGATCACTGTTTCGCACAATTACACTACTGTTGAATGCTGGATGACTTCATAATTAGTAATGTTCACTTGCCACTTAATTAATTAACGACTAAAAACTTCAAAAACTACCCGACAAGCAATAAAAGTCTTCAAAAATATGAGATGAAAGTTTTTCACTTAGTTCAATTGATTCCGCTTTGTTTTCATCTTATTTGGTTTTGCAAAGTTGCCAGGTTTTCCCATAATGTTACAAAACAAAATTGTTTTTCTTTTTCAAATTATCATCAACAAGTATTTTTTATGGTATCCGTGATATTAGTTTAATTATATTTGTGATATTAATATTTCAATAAAACTATTTCGGCTTCGAATATTACCAGAAAGAGTTTGTTAAATACTAATGAAATAACCATTGTGGCAAATCTAGTAGCACTGGTTTCCTTCCGCTGTAACAGTTCGGCTGAAAAGTTCGTATCGTTTAATAGAAACACACATTTTTTTGCCAAAATTCGTTTTTATTATTCAACATAATTGCCATCAGAGGCGATACAGCGATTATAGCGATCTTCCAACTTTTCGATACCATTTTTGTAGTACGATTTGTCTTTTGCCTCAAAATAGGCCTCAGTTTCAGCGATTACCTCTTCATTGCTTCTAAATTTTTTACCAGCGAGCATTCTCTTGAGGTCTGAGAACAGGAAAAAGTCACTGGGGGCCAAATCTGGAGAATACGGTGGATGAGCGAGCAATTCGAAGCCTAATTCGTTCAATTTCAGCATGGTTTTCATCGACTTGTGACACGGTGCATTGTCTTGATGAAACAAAACTTTTTTCTTCTTCAAATGAGGCCGTTTTTTGAAATTTCGTCCTTCAAACGCTCTAATAACGCTATATAATAGTCACTGTTGATAGGTTTTTCCCTTTTCAAGGTAGTCGAAAAAAGTCAGTATGAAAAAATTCCTTGTTTACGAAATTCGAAATATTACTACATTGAATGCCTCAGAATCTGAAGCTAATTCATGACAATACTTTAATGGTTTATTGGAGCCACCTAGAAAATAAATTTTCAATTTGTCTACCACAGTGGCGTCTCGTCCTCACCGAACTTGGATACGCACCTTCTAGAGAGGCTTCTGCGGCTTATGCTTATGGCAGTTGAAAACAAATTGCTGTCTTAGTTTAATAAAAAAATCCTATCTTTCATTTTAATGAAAAATACAAGCGAATCTTTAGCCTTTGCTTACAACGAACTATTCCATCTGATATCATACCACATGCTCAGTGCACAACCCGTAAATTTCGTCACGCGACGCCACTGGTCACAAGCAGTGTCAAAGACATCACACTCCAAAACAATTCTCGTTCCTGATTATAAGAGCTTAGAACTTCATATGCTCACTAGCGCTGCCTGAGATACAGCATGAGAAACAGTTTATCAATCATCTAATAGGTCTTAGTACTTCAATGTACTTTTCCAAAGAAACCGTCTTACTAAATCTGCATGATCTTAAGTCACAAGAATTTTTAATATTTTATTGCATTATTATCTCATCATTTTTGAGCTCCTGACAATTCTTTTCAAAATCACCGACGTTTTGAATCATCATGTTTCAGAGATATATCGTAATTTGTCTTCTATCAGAAACTCTCGAGCACTCTAGCACCGCTTGGCGAATGAGTTGTTGACACTCCAAATACCAAGCCTGGAAAAAAAGTTGGAACGGTAACTTCGAGCTGTCATAGTTCAGCTGTTTTTCAACGAATCTTAATAAATTTTGTGAAGTTCTTAGATTAATTCAAAAACTTTGTAGCAGACGATTGGTAAAGGAAAACCAATGAAAATTTGATTTTTCCCGTTCCAGGTTTTTTTCGCGCGCCCAATATGCCCTATCTGCTTTCCTATTTTCTTTTCTTTGGCATAAACGTCGTATAGAATATATTGAAACTTCAACTTTACCGAGTCATAACTTTGTTGTTAGTTAACCGTTTTTTTTAATTTGTTCACCATTGGAAAGGTACTACTTTCAGAAATAAAATACACTGATAACCCCGAAAAATAGGGTTGTTTACCCAAAGTTATAATAAAAAAAAATAGATAGATGACCTCAGAAAAGGTGAAACTTTTTACAGTAATCGTAAGTATCTCGAAATTCAAAGCGATGACCTATATATTTTTATACATCATTCGATTGCTAGTGATACCAGCTACAATTTCCGCCCAACTACCATTCTCGCAATATCAAAAGAAAACCTTAAAAAATAGATGAATTTATGAATATATACACGGAACGACCGAAATTAGCTCTGCGCCTAATTCGTATTACTGTTTTAGAATTAGTTGATTTTAACAACAAAATTTCCAAAATAACTATAAAATTAGTTAAAATTTAGAATTTACTGTGCTGAAAAAAACTCTTATTTTTAGAAAATGTGTTTAGTTGGCGAATATTCTGGACACAAACCAGCAATATTTCAATCCAACACGAAATTCTCATTGACAACTAATTTCGTTATTAAAATCAGAAACTTTGATTCTATTTATCTATCACCGTCATTACTGAAGGACAGCAGTGTGAAAGCAAAACAATCCAATTAAAAGCTAAAAGGGACAGTCTTGTTGAAACTGCTCGCAAATTGTTTAGATGTTTTTCGCATGTGTTACGATATATCCCTATATAAATTTCTAAACCGATATGTAAAAATGACGTAAAATCTTAGTAGAAAGTAGATTTATTCAGAATTTGTGCGCATTTGGAGCGATTGTGCGTAATAATGTTGTTACGCGGAACAGTGAAATGAGTTTCGAATGTTGCACTCTAATTGTACATGTCAAATGATGTTTTTTGTATCTTCCAACCTTCCGGGCCACGCCGTCCGGTGTACTACTAGTGTTCGGTTTTTGTTTTCCGAGTGCTCAAAGTTTTCAGTGAGAGAGTCGATTTCGCGAAGTCGAATGAAGAAAACAGCGATTTAGAAGTAAAATTTTTCAAAAAGAAGTTTATGTTTCGCTTATGTCTTTTTCTCCAATACAACATCGTATTTATACCTGCAAATATAGAAAAGATAACCGCTACTGAAATTTTTTTTCGGTAGTGGTGTGCCATCTAGTAGTCATTACGGTGTTAACGAGCGCCATATAGCTGCTAATTGCAGAAACCAACTAAACCATTTATGTTGGTTGAAAACAACGTTTTATTTATCTCATTCAACTAAAAAATTAGTTGAATGGATATGAAGCGTGCCTTAGCTAAGAAATGACAGCACGTTTAATTGGTGAATTCAACTAAAAAAAATAGCCATTTCAACAAATATTTTATTATTATTAGGAGAATTAGAATTAGAAAATCTAAATTAGCAAAAGTAAGATTTTTTTAGTTGTCTCAAAAAATAACTAACTAAAATCAGAAAATCAACTAATTTTTTCGCCAAAATGCTAATTTCGGTCTTTCCGTGTATGAATTTTTCATTTTTTTCACATGTTTGTATATAACTCAAAAATTGAAGCGAAGACATGTACATATTTCTTCACCAAAATGTTGCAATCATTACCAGAAACAATGTATTGATGAATAAAATTATTTATCCGTTCAAAGAATCTCAAGTTTGGTACATATACAGAGAATTTCTATTATTGGGAAAATTTTCACAAACAAAATCAAGTCTTCATGACATATATTTTTTTATCATACTAGTTGGAAATTTATTATGAACAAAATTTACAAAAAAAAACTGAATCTTGAATTCCTCTTAAAAATTTTGGTAAATATACCTAATAATATTTTTGTATTGGACAATACTTGTCCGTTTGGGCTGTTCATCTGGGTATCGAATTCTCTGCGAAGAAAACAAAGCTGGTCGTCTTGTCAAGAAAGCATGATCCGTTTTTCTTGAGCAAAATGAAACAATGCCTGAACGACATTTTGAATAATAATTATCAAATCACAATAGTTTGGGTCCCGGCTCATTGCTCCTTTCCAGGCAATGAAATAGCCGATATTTTAGTCAAACGTATTGAGGGTGAAATTCATGAGAGACCTATTGTTTTCAACGAATTCTATAGCGCGTCTCGTCAAAGAACACTTGCCAGCTGGCAAGCTTCTTGGGATAAAGATGATCTGGGTCGGTGGATGCACTCAATTATTCCTGAAATATCGACAAAGGCATGGTTCAGGGGACTTCAAAAAGTTTTGTTTCTACCAGCCACGAGCTCATGTTTGGCCTGATTTGGCCTCTTGTCACTATGCAAAATCCGTCCTGAAATGGTATACGGTACAAGAAGTAAAACTGATGCTAAAAACAATCTGTCCAGAATCTCACCCAATAGAGAAGTACTGGGCTCTAGTTAGGAGGAAACTAGCATCAGTTATGCAATTATTCAAAAATAACTACTCCACCATAAATTTCAGTTATCATATTAAAAATATTTGGTTTTACAAAAGCTTCGGTCCAAAAAGCAATATGAATTTTGTGAACTTAAAGCAGGAAAATTATCAATTCAAAACAGTCAAATGGATCTTTGAAATCATAGTTAAATTTAAACCTAAACTTGAAATGCTTTGAATAGAGACGAAGTCGAATTTTTTGGGAACAGCTTCTTTTGTAGGAAAATGTCAAATCAGGTTGAAAAAAATGTCATGAAGAATGTACCTGCCGTTTGTTGACTTCGTATTTAACTTCCAACTGGATCGTTGTTATCCAGGTGAACGAGCATTTCAATACTTTGTCACGCAGAACATTTCCAATCATTGGATGTTCAGTGTCCATCACAATTATAGCATGAACATGTATCTGTGGTTCCAATCTTTGGACGAACGTCATACGAAGGAATTACCACAATTTGAGCAGCATATATCTATATGACAATTTTTCGTTCCATGATCATGAGCCCTGGCAATGATAACATTGGATTAGGTTCACCATGTCATTATGCCGTTTATAATGTTCCCACAAAACCTTTACGTGGAACATGAAGCGTCCTTTTCTAGTATTTTCAAATTATTTACCTCCCTTCGATTGAAGAGCATCTGATTATGTTCTTGGACGATTCCTGAGCGTGGCTTATTATTGTCATTCTTGGGAAGATGTAAAGCCAAGAAATTCTATGAATGTAATGCTAATTTCATATGTACCTTGACCATTTGAAAAATTCATCAGGACAACCGTGAAAATGTTATTGGAACTAAAATGTATATAGCTTCTTGGATAATTTTTGAAAAAAGGCATTTGTGATCGACCATTATAATAATTCATTATCTAGCTAAGTTTCATCTTCTGGTAGACTTAAACAACAGGTTTATTTATGATCGCCTCAAGCTTTTCAATGATAGACAATAGTTAAATAGCAAATAAATTACAATTGATTTTAAATTTAATTGTGATTATTGATTAGTTGAGCTGATTAAATGAAATAAATAATGATGGGAAGTGTAAAATGAATAAATATTCTGAAAGCTATGATCACAACACATATCTTAGCTGGCTCCAAAAAAATAGTTCGATATTTTAACACAATCCTACATCGATTTCCTGCACAATATCTTCTCGAGAGTGTGGATTTAAATAACTACACTCAAAATAATAATCATATTATAGTTACGTGAAAAGTTATGTGAATATTTTCCACCCTACTTTTCACGTAGGTTTTAATGGACTGACATTTAAAAGCTGTTTAATGCATAATCCAGTAAAAGTTACGTGTTTCATAGGTAAAATGTAATGTACTGTTCATATCACATTTATCTACAATTTTATATATTGGTTGAAGTCGAAAGGGAGATTCCAGATTTTGATATAAATCTATGAAATGAAAAATGCCATGAAATATAAAACATTTATTTCAGAAAATTGTCATATAATTCCAATGCCTTAAAAAGCAACTAATAACGTCGTGGTATCTCAAATCGACAAGCCTCCAGAAATCGTTTATGTTGTCACTGCCATCCAACCGAAGCCGAAGTCGAGATCCAAGAACTCCCACAACACTACCGATGCAGGTTGAAGTCGCATTACATGGTTCCAGTGTCTCTAGCTTCATACCGACGGCCTGTTTGAAGCATTCGGCAGGAGCGGGTAAACTTCCGGACTCACGCAGGCACTCGGTCCAGTTGAACACATGGAAACTTTCATACTGGAATGGTCCGGTCGATGGAGTAAAAAATTGTAATTAAATAACTTTTCTCGCAAATATTTACACTACTTACACTTCGAGGGCCACTGCTCGCCATTTTTAAAATCGAGTTTTTCACACTGGAAATTCACGTAGATTGTTTGACGTTTGGTCAATTCACGTAAACCTTATGTGATGGCTATATTCATTTTAGGGGATGTTCGTATAACATTCATTTTCGTCACGTAAAATGATCAATTTGACATTTGAAACCATTCTACGTGATTTTTCAAGTGAATCGAACGTGAATTTTTATTTGAGTGTACTTTGCACTCAAAAGCATTGACGTGCTTCAATCAGAATTAGAACGATGAAAAAAAAACTTACCAAGTTGGGTGGTAACGAAAGCGGTTCGGTAAAACTCGTCTTCAGAGTGGGACTGTCCAGTTGTTCGGATGGATCCAAACTCGATCCACTTTCTAGACCGCGGATGGCGTTGGCCAGCCAAACATCCAGATGCTTGGAAGGATTGAACATAGGTTGCTGCTGATGGTGAGCTTGTTGCTGCTTCTTGGAGGACTTCTTCAGCCGATTTAAGTTATTCTCTGCGAACACCGATGAATGGAAGAGAAGAAAAACAAAACAAACAAATTAAAAATTCAGCAGGCGAACGGTAATGCGATTGCGGATCTCTTTGATACCCACAAACCTAAAGACACCCGCGCAAGTGGGGGTGAACTCGTATTGGTAAGTCGCTAGATTAGCGGCGCGATCGTTTTCCCTTGTAACGTATTCCGCACAAGGACGTTCGACGCGGTGGTTGATTTCAGTTGTACAGATTTTTCTACGTTGATTCACAGCACGCTATTCGCTCTGATTCTTCACTACTGCCGGTTGCTCTTTGGCTTGCACTAACCTGAACTTGCTCGCCCAAAAACAAATGGACAAATAAGCCAAAAGGAGCGGCGCTATAACTCGAAACTCGTGGCGGTGTGAGCTGCGCGCAATAAAATTCCGGCTCCATACATTTTAGTGTTTATAGCCAAAATTATTTGCATTTTAATATAACTTTTCTTACACATTCATACTCTAAACTTGTTTTTTTTTTTCAGTGGTAGGGGCTTTGGGTAGAGTTGAAAAAATGGAGACGATAGGCTGCAAATGATATTTTGAGATAAGGTGGCTGTTTACGGTTCATATCACAAAATTAGACATTTCTTCAACTTTCTTTGTTGGTCCGAAAATTGACCCGCGTACGTGGATAATGGTTTGTTTTTGAATTCGTGACCGACATGATACCGTCTGAATGTTATCTAACTGTGAACGTGATGAGCTTTTCTGGCAAAATTCATCCTACCAAAGAGAACAAAACGAGGTTTGCCTTTTGCCTTGAATATTTTATCACTTATTACTTTCATTCAGAGTATTTAATTTTGATTATTTTTTGACATTGTTGAAAGAAAGGCTTATATTAAAGAGAAACTGATTGTGTATATGTTAACTGAGCAGACCAGTACCGTAAATTGCCTGTGATCTCAGTCTCTGTCAACACATGAACTAAACAATTCTCGGGTAATTTTTCAAAAGGGCGTATAAGCAAGTGACAGTTTCTCTTGAATCACTCTCTCTTTCGATTATTGTGATGTGATTAAAACAGATTTTCTTTGATATCACTATTCTGTTTGAAAGTCGAAAGTTTCGGGTATCATTTCATGCAAAGAGTTGAGTGATAAACATGGAAACCGCTTGGTAATTAATATAAGAGAAAGTGGACAAAGAGAAACTGTCACTTGCTTATACGCCCTTTTGAAAAATTAACCGAGAATTTTACAATACAATGAAATGAAAGGTTCGGTCTCGTTAGTACTGTAGGGTTTTTTGACTCATATAGAAAGGTTATGCAATCACAGTGAAAACCGACTTTTGAACCGAGGCCCGTAGGATCGAGTGTCATATACCATTCGCTCAGTTCGTCGAGTACGCAAAATGTCTGTGTGATGTGCGTATGTGTGTATGTAACGTATTTTTGCACTAACATCTCCATATAGAATACAATCAGAATGCACATAGTTTCCTATCTTACTTATCTTTTGTTTCATGTTTTTGTTTAATAGATTGATATCGATGAT
Source organism: Malaya genurostris (assembly GCF_030247185.1). NCBI lineage: Eukaryota > Metazoa > Arthropoda > Insecta > Diptera > Culicidae > Malaya > Malaya genurostris. The sequence goes on along the minus strand of NC_080570.1, from coordinate 103,732,530 downwards.
CGAATTTTATAATATATATAAGAATATATCATAGAGGTGGAGTGCCGCAATAACAAAAGATACGTTTTCAAACATACCGAATGCATACAATGCAGAATATATATTGCTACACATAGCTATGATGTGCGCCCAGCTATAATTTGTTGCCATTGTCCTTGGAAACATGCAAGTTATGTGTGAAACTTTATGAATTTAGTCACATCGCTATTACAAACTGGTTCATCAAAGGAACTTTAACATTCGTCGTCGCCATGAATTCTGAATTAGATTTTGAGTAAGTACTAGCAATGCATTGACCTATACTGTTTGGTAAATATTATTTATTACAGGTCAAGTATGAAATCCGATCCTAAAGGGTGACGATTTGTATACCGTCGCATTCTAAAATGGTCTGATTTGAAAAGTTGAAGGAGGGCGAATAATTTTTAACTAATTAGTTCTTCTACCCTGTAGATCAAATAAGCTAATAATCAAATGAGCCAGCTACGGCTACACACTGGTCACCATTTTCCAGTAACAGAAATATCGGAAGTGGTGAACAAGAGTTTCAAATTGAAACTATTTATTTCTCAAAGACAATGACTATTGTTAAAAACGAAAACATTGTTAAAAAAATATCATAAAATCCCAATATTATCATCAAATACAATCATTTCTTTAAATGAAACTTATACATTCTTCATATTGCATAAAAATAATGATGATTATAATGAATCGCTTCACTACGCGGTATATTTATCGCTATTGATTTCAGGAATGTTGTTTCATATAGGTTATTCATTTCAAAATTGTTATTTAAATAATAATCTTTATTGTCGTTATCTTATGGTATATTCAGAAGAAACGATTTATCGCATGGCTTTTAATAGCGCATTGAATAATAAGTATAAATCGGTATCATACTACATGTGTCCGGTAGTCCACATGAATGTTATGTGTACGGCTAATGAAAAAGAATTGCTTTCTGGTTAAAACCGGGTATTAATAAACGATATAATAATAATAATAATAATTGCTTCCTTTTATTGCAGCAAATTATAGATGTTGACACATAACAAAAAAATGTATATTTTTTTGAGTGTAGGGTAAAGTGTGTTAAAAATTTTATATCATCACTGAAAAGGGCGAAAAACCGCAAAAAGTTTTCTAAATCGACCTCAAATCTTCTCTAATTGATAATTGATAGTTTTTATCAGTAGACGGTAAAACAAACCGATTTCGGTTATTCTTTTAAGAATCGAAGAAAATTATTGTGAAGAATACCACAGTATATATATAGATATATATGATAGTATAATTCATATGAAAAAGGCATCATTACACCACTAGGTGGATTAAAACAGGATTTTCAGTTCAGGATTATAGAAATCATCTTTGAACACAATAATTGCACTAATATAAATTTTGCATTTGATCCGATCTTTGAAACGATCATTCTGTTTCTTGAGAATTTACACTGTTTATATGCACTAGAAACTCTAAAAGCAATGTTCTCAAAATTGATATTCATCGAAGATAAACGTTATGAATCTAGTTCTCTCATGGGCATCTTAAACATAGAATCAATTGACAGATCCTCTTTGTTTACTTTTTCTTACATGAAAATAAAAGGAAAAGTAAACAACGAAAAACTCTCATTGGTTTATGTGACTTTATGGAACGTCGCATTCATCAAAGAAAGGGGGTCCTCTATAGAGGATGTCGGAGCGTCTGTACTCCATGTTAGGAGCGGCTTCAAACAGCGTCTGTTCTGGTATCCAGCGGCTGAGTATAAAATGCTGCATCCCGTCCAGCTAAATCCAAGGTGGCAACCCCACCAACGGGATCGTCCTAGTGCTAGTTGGGACGTTAAACAGAGCAAGGACGATGATCCTCCGGCGAGACAGGAGGTTCGCGTAGGCCTAATAAGCCACCCGTACAATATTTATTGCAACTAATACAGGAGAGAATACGACCCGGAAAAATCGGCATAGACCCATGCGACGAAACAAGGACTACGATTGGAAACTTGGAACAAAGAACTGCAAGTCGCTAGGTTTCGCAGGCTACGACAGGATAATATACGACGAACTAAATCCTCGCAGCTCCGACGTCGTAGCGCTGCAGGAGCTCTGTTGGATGGGACAGAAGGTATGGAAAAGCGGACATCGAGCGGCTACCATCTACCAAAGCTGTGGCACAACGAACGAGCTGGGAACTGGCTTTATAGTGCTGGGCAAGATGCGTCAGCGAGTGATTGGGTGGCAGCCGATCAACGCTAGGATGTGTAAGTTGAGAATTAAAGGCCGTTTTTTTTTTCAATTACAGCATCATTAACGTGCACTGGTCACATGAAGGGAGACCCGATAACGACAAAGTAGCGTTCTACGTGCAGCTGTAACAAGCCTATGGCGGCTGCCCACGCAGAGACGTAAAAATTGTCATCGGTGACATGAATGCCCAGGTAGGAAGGGAGGCAATGTACCGACCGGTAATCGGGCCGAACAGCCTGTATGCCGCATCGAATAATAACAACCAACGATGTGTCAACTTTGCGGCCTCCCGATGAATGGTAGTCAGAAGCACCTTCTTTCCCCGAAAGGATATCCACAAAGCTACCTGGAGATCACCTGACCAACAGACCGAAAACCAAATCAACCACGTTTTGATCGACGGAAAATATTTCTCGGACATCAACAACGTTCGCACCTACCGCAGTGCGAATATAGATTCAGACCACTACTTGGTTGCTGTATGCATGCTCTTAAAACTTTCGACGGTGGGTACCAAACGTCGAAACCGAACGTCGCGGTTTAACATCGCGCTGCTCCGGGAAGCTGGAGTAGCTCAAGATTACGCGCAGCAGTTGGCAGTGGCACTACCAACGGAAGAGCAGCTTGGTGCACCTACTCTTGAAGATGGCTGGAGAGACATCCGTTCTGCCATATGTAGCACTACATCAGCAATGCTAGGTACGGCGGCTCCGAACGTGAGGAACGACTGGTTCGACGACGAATGTGAACAGTTAGTGGCCGAGAAGAGTGCAACTTGGGCGAACAAGCTGCAACACCGGACGAGAGCAAACGAAGAGCGATACAAACAAGCGCGGACCAGACAGGTGCCACAGGCCGATATGTGCAAGGACACCAACGGGAATCTACTCACGAACGACTGTGAGGTGATCGAGAGGTGGCGGCAGTATTTCGACGAGCACCTCAATGGCGATGTGGCGGAATACGAAAGTGCCGGCGCGGTAACGAACTTGGGAACGCGTGCGGAGGTCGATAGACTGCCGGTCCCAGACCTTCAAGAAGTCGAGGAGGAGGTAAGCCGGTTGAAAAATAATAAGGCCGCTGGCGTTGACCAACTACTAAGCGAGCTACTAAAACACGGTGGTAATGCACTAGCACTGGGTCGTTACCAAGATCTGGGAGGACGAGATTTTACCGGAGGAATGGATGGAAGGAATCGTGTATCCCATCTACAAAAAGGGCGATAAGCTGGATTGCTGCAATTACCGCGCGATCACTCTGCTGAATGCCACCTACAAGGAACTCTCCCAAATCTTATGCTGTCGACTTTCACCGATTCAAATGGTTACGGTAAGGCTCTTTCGTGTCTGCTATTCGACATTGCTTTGGAGGGTGTGCTGATTACACCGGTTATCCTCTACGGGCACGAGTCCTAGACAATGCTTGTGGAGGATCAACGTGCAACATCAAGCAATCAAAACAGCCGCACTATTAGGATTTCTGACAGCTCACTTACAACCACAAATGCAAATGGATGAACGTTATTCGATTCAGACAATCAATCAACTTCGGTTGACGTCAAGATGAATTTATAAATTTTTTTAGTTGAACATTGCTCACGTGCCCGACGTTAAAATGTTCCGTGAACTTGACGTAATGTCCCTTCATATGAATTGCTTACAATTAATCGCCTGATGCTACGTTTGAATCGCTTTTACACATTGTTTTGTTTCCATCTGGAAACGTATTGGCCACCCATTTTTCAAGAGGGCCACCGTTCATTTTTTACCGGAGATAGAGCCTCAATGTTTCATTGATTTGCACCGCACGAAAAAAATGTACTTTCGGGACAATTCGCGGGCAACTATTTTTCACACGATTTTTTCCGAGCAGCAAGCGTGCAAATCAAACTTTACAAAACCGTTTCATTGATCGACTATCAGAGCAAAACACTGACACCGACGACACGACCAGGTCGACGACACGACCAGACACTCCGAAGAAAATTCAGCAATAAAACTGTTCGCTAACGATTCACCGCCAGTTACCACAAATCTAGCGACCTCTTGTAAATGATAAAAATAATCTTCTCGAGCAACACTGTTTAAGTTGCTATGGACTAGTTACCAAGGAACCCCAAAACAAATAAACATGTTTTGAAAGCGGTGGAATAGTTCTATTAGTGTTAAACTTTATCCAAATTAAGCAGAAATGCATTTAAATGAACTCGATTTTCAGAATTTAATCGAAACTATGGCTGAAATCAACGAACGAGGACTATGATCTGCTTCCAGCGATTCATCCGTACACTTCAACCGCTAGCTTTTCTGGGCAATAGGATTCGGTGTAATATGCCGGTGTCAAAATTGTTGATTGATTGCGCAGCAGTGGAAACAGTATTTCACCTTGTTGGCCACTATTCGAGGATTACTAGTGGAATTCCACAAAGAAATCATTTTACAGTACGTTATGCAGGTACCGCAGAGAACTAGCCTCGCTCAGCTCGTTGTCGGTCATTTCCATGTCTTCCTTCTCACACAACGGTTTCAAGTCAAGACCTGAATTTTGAACTTGGCTTTATAAAAGACATAACTCATACTCCTCAATTTTTACATTCCGCTCGAGTCAGGTAAATCCATTAAAATGTTCCGTAATATCATAACCGATCTGAAATTTATTTTGTTTACATTCATCTTGCCTTCGATATGCAGTAACCAAGGTTATGGTGACTGTTATTCAAAATCAATAAATATATCAACTTGTGCTGCCAGTTTAAAAAAATTCACTAGCGTTTTCGATTTGACATTTCCAGTTACTGAGGGGTAGTTAAATTTACGATACAGTTTTGATAGACGAGTGGCAGGTCGTGTCGTCGACCAGGTACTACGAAGAAAAATCTGAACAAAAAGTGTTCGTGAGTGATTTACCGCCAGTTACCATAAATATAGCGACCCCTCGATAATCATGAAAATAATCTTCTTGAGCAACACTGTTTAAGTTGCTATGAACTAGTTACCAAGGAGCACTATAATAAATAAACAAATCATTCGATAAAGTTGTGAAACTTTTCTATAAATTTAAATATTGTTACAACGTTCTTTTTAGATTTGCGTCGACTACAATAGTACAATAACCTCTGGTACTAGAAGTAGTGTTGCGACAGAAAGGCGTCATCCTATATCATCCACAGCTATCCATTAGCTCTATCTGCAGTGTAGTCATATAACTCATCCATGATGATGGTCTTTCTTTTTAGAAATATCCACTCGAGTTTCCGAAACACATTACTATTGCTTAATATACTGTCAACCAACCCGGAAGTTAGTACCAGTCTTCACGAAACGAAAATGAGACTTCATTGATAAATTGTATCCGACACTCTTCATATTCGACTACTTCAACAGGTTCCAGCCGCCTTACGGTAGATCGTAGTTACAGTCTATTTTCTGTTTGAGACACAAATAATCAAATTATTTGAAGGAGACCTGTTTTCACTGGAGGTCTTCGATGTCTTTCATATTCATCAAAGTATACAAGCACTTTGCGAAGACTTCAAATCACTGAGAGTAGAAGTAGAGAAGTTTCCAAAATATGACAGCGCATTGTTTCACAACATGTATGCTGATTAGCAACGAGGGTTGAAGGATTAGGAACAAGTGGCGAACTGGAATGGTTTTACTTTAGGAATTCATTCGAAAAGAATAAACTGATAAAAAGTTTCGCAATGACGGATTGAATGACTGCAAAACTTAACACCATTCAAAAACTCAATTACATAGCAGATAGTCATTACAGATCTAAGTATGGTTACGTCAAACTATTTAACAAACATCCATCAATATTGAATTGTCTGGAATTCATTTTTAATTTGTTCGAACACCAGCAAGCCTTAACGAAGATCTCTATACGATTAAACTAACTGATAATTTCACTCGAGGCAGTTTGTTTTGTTTACATTTCCCACTCTTTAATGTGCTGTAACCAAGGTTATGGCAACTGTTATTTAAAATCAATAATCTATTAACTTGTGTTGCCAGTTCCAATTGTTTTTCAGGCGATTTCGTTTTGACATTACCAGTTACTGAGGGGTAGTTAAATTTGCGATACAGTTTCGATAGACGAGTGGCAGGTCGTGTCGTCGCTGACACCATAAATCAAATAATTTATTTGATTTATGCTGACACCGAGCGAGTGGAATCAATGGAAAACGACAGAAAAAAAAGAAATTAGCACCTTGCCGCAAAACTCAATTACCAATAGCGACACCTGCATATGAAAAATGGAACCAAGAAAAGAAATTGCCATGTCGGAAGTTGTGATTGTTACGATTTTTCGTTTATTCAATAATACAGAAAGATATCAGCGATAAAGTTAAACGGAGGAGGGTAAGAAAATCGATTTGAAAGTGATTACTACTATTACGATTAAGCATGGAAATTATTCAGAAATGTGTAAAATTTGATTAGGTTAGTTTTTTACAGACGAACATTTTTTTAAACAGAAACCAGTTGACTTCTCGAGCAGTGGCAAATCACTGCTGCTGTTAAGAGAAATTCAGAAAAGGCCTAACTGCAAATGTTTATTTCTCTTTGTTTACTTTTTCTTTCACGATTTACCGCACTGATTTCATATTGCACGCCTTATCGTTCGCAAAATTTTCAAGGTAAAACCACAAGCTTCCCTTTTAGAAAAAAAAGTTCAACGGTGGTCCTCCGTTGGTCCAATACGTTGGATCATTGGTCCAATGAAAGTCCAATCAATCGTTCAACGGGAGGCCAACACGGGACCTTCGTTTGCCAATTTTGAAACAGACCGTTGAACCGCATGCCATTTTTTTCCGTTCAACAAACTCGGCAGACAGAGGTCCATTGTTGAACCATTTTTAATATAAGGAATTGGAGCCCCGTTGGACTAGTTTTACTGGAGAATTTATGAAGTTTTTTTCACTTATTTTTTTTAAATAACATTACATAACTGCACAATACTTCAACTTCACGTAGAATAACAACAAATTTTCTTTATATATGAAGGTTTTCACACTATTTTTGCAAGAGAAAAAACAACAACAAACCGTTCCAGGAAACTGACAAATATTTCGTGCAGTATGTCGTTCAACAAGCGCTCAACGACCAACAAAATAGAACCGCATGCTGCGAGGGTTTCGAGTAATGCTGGAAACTTTCGAGAAATTGCAGCTATGGCTCCGTAATAATCAAAAGAGAAAGTAAATAAAGAGAGGCTCTCATTTCACGCGTTTTTTTTTGAGAACGGCTAATAAGCCACCTGTCAACTTCCACTTTCGAAAGAAATTGCAAGCGAGCTATGAAAGATAGGGTATTAAATTTAACACCAGACAAAAAAACGTGTGATTTTCAGTTACGCCCTTTTGTCGTGGGACTATCGAATTATCTTTTTCTTAGTTTCATTTTCCAGATGTCGCTATCAATAATTGAGTTTTGCGGCAATACACCAATTGTGATTGAAAAAATAGACCTTTGAATCAGTTTTTTATAGCGCATTTAAAAAAAACCTGCACATTCCTCGTTCTAAATATGAGTGCACTCATCGGTATTTTCAGAATGCTACCATAAATTAAGTAATCCTCCATTTCTCCATACATCAAATACATCTAGATTCATAATAGTCCGGCCCTGTCAGCCTAGAAAGAAAGTTGTCTTCAGTTCAACTACGCCATCGCACGGCATCAAATTGAACATATGTCAATCGTATGGATGTGCAATACTTCCATTTTGGTTCGCGAATTTGACATTTATCTTCCCTACTAATACGAGATTTGATGCGGACTCGCTTGAGGGTGCTATGTTCACAAAAAAGTATGTTGCTTGCGATTGCTTCGTACAATATGAACTATAGTGTAATCGTAATGTAATTGCACGCAACCCACGTCAAGGCGAAAGAGTTGAATGTGACCAAATTAACTGTCATCAACACGTCAGCGTTCCGCCCAAGAAAGAAATATTGGATCATCGCGAAGCGAAATCTCAAGAATACGCGGGATAGCACAAAATTAACAGGTGTTCTACGAGCAGGAAAGTGACCAAAGAGGTTATGAAAATTTGGTAGGAACCAGAATCGGAGTATAACATTCCGCTAAACATTCCGCAGCGGAGCTAAATCCTTGGTTTTGACGGATTTCGCCGTCTATTCCTATTAGACAAGGGCTTGGTTAGGTACTACGATTCAAATCCTTTGCAAGTCGAGACCTTAGCTTTCGAGATCACCGCCTTACACTCTGAACCACGCGTTATTCAATCTACCTGACTCTTGGCTTAATCAAGTAGTTCAAAACAATAACATTTACATCGTGATTCTGAACCACACGTTATTGAATCTACCTGACTCTTGGCTTAATCAAGTAATTCAAAACAATAACATTTACATCGTGATTCATCTCTGGCAGCATTTATGTTATGATGATATGATCACTTGACATTCAATTTAAACATTCCATATTCTATTTGTACAAACTCAAGCAGTTGGCGATTCAAATTGGCACGAAATATTACCTTGTAACATAAATTATTTTTCGATAAACCCAACAATCACTTGAACTGTGTCTACAGTGGTCTTCGTTCTTCTATGCAAATTTAAACAAGATTATAAACCTCCTTGAATTATATTTGATCGTACACAAATCAATGAGCCATTCCATGTGAATTCCTTTATCAGATAACATTAAATAACACACAACGACGATGGACACAAATCACGCCAGTTGAATAAACTCACGCTGCCAGGGTTGTTACTGTTAACACTAGACACCTTCTCTACTGGCCGAATCATTACTGACACTATTGATAAATGGATAAACGACATACCACCATCAGAAACTTGCGAACGACTCACATGAGCAGGTATTTGTGCGCGGGTGGAACGAATAAAGTGATAAGCAGGCCTTGTCGTCGGTCGGTTGCGTCTTGCTTTCGACCGCTAAGACCATAAACTCTTCCCTGACCCAAAAGATGCAGTTCAAGATAGCACAATGGTCACAAGACCGCAAGTGAAGTAGCAGGCAGCAGGGGAAAAACTGTCGACCGCTGTAAATTTCATGCTCTATCACTCTCAGCACTGGTGTATGTGTGTTCAGAATGGTAATTCAATTAATTAACATAGCTATTTTCTCACCGTTACCGTTGCTACTGTTGCTGCGCGGCTGGCCGTTGTTGATCTGGTTGCTGTTGATTTGAGAGGTTTCCCGATGGAATGGTGACGATGATGACTGCTGCTGTGTTTGCTGTTGGTGCTCAAAGTCTGCTATCGCGACCCCTGCACCAGAGCCGTTGTCTAGCCGCACATCCGATAAACTGGAGACTGTTATTTCATCAAAACTGGAGGTAGGAGAAATGTAAACCAAATCACCCCAGGTGAGTAAAGTGAGAAAGAAATGAAAGAACGAAACAACGGTTGTGTACTAATCGCGGCGCGAAAAAAAAGGTATTAACTGTAGGAGTTATGCGTTTATGCCATCGTACAAATACGAATTAGAGTACTGCCTCAGCAGAAAACGCAATGCACAACACGCATATACACCTATGATACCTGTTACAGCACTTGGATGTTTACGAGAACCGAATTACCTTTTCTCCATGACGAATCGCTCTGTTGAGCAAGTTATTCAAGTTACTTGTATGTTGTACAATCAAATCTCTTAAGTTTTCCGATAGCACCTGCTTGAAAACTTCTCTTACAACTTGACATATAAACGCACCGGTCGATATAAAATAAGTTTTTTCAACGATGCCACAAACTGAAATTGTGATTATTGATCACACTAATTGCAAGTATTCAGCCAGACGTTCGTCTATATTGACTAACGAAGAACAACCAGTCGCTTTTCTCTCTAGCATTTTAAAACGGGTATCTTTTGCTCTAGCTTTACTATCGAGTTTTCAAATGTAACCGAGCAGTGGGTTCCCACAGTAATTTTCAACCGTACAAATACTATTCAAGCTTGTTTTGTTTTGTTGCTGAGGAATAGTCACCCTCGTACATATTACAGTTAATACACAGCACACACTACCACAAAAACAAACCCGTAATCCAAGAGGGGATCAAACGATCAGCAATTTCAAGTTATTATGCACCATTTAATGAATTCCAAATTATGCATTTAGGTGAGACGTAAAGGCACTTGGAATTGACAAAACTAATTGCTGCGACATAGTTATAATGGAAGTACAGACAAATTTCCTATCAGCAGCACCTTCACAACTGTCGCACAAATAACAGCACAATAAAAAAAATTCAACAACACACGGCAAGCAGCGAAGAATCATATCAACCAAACCGACGGATGGCTCACACAAAATATATCTCTTGACACCGTTTTCGGATTCCTCTTAGATTGCTGACAAATCCAACTTGTGTACACTTGCTCTCCCTTTTCATTGACAGCCCAAACCAGCTGACGGAATGACAGCCGACAACTGAACGTTTTACCGTCATTATTTATTCGCGATCCTACGTTGTATTTCACTGGTAGAGGGCGAACGAGTGGAAGAATAACAATGTATTCACGATTTAACATAGTCCCACATTATCGAAATGACGGAATGCGTAATGAATTCTTATTAATTCTTCAATGCTAGAAATTTCGCCTGAGTTGGTTGCTCGATCAACCTGATTGACAGTGAAATTATAAATGTCATTGAATATTCGCTCATTTTATGAATGTGTTAGTGTAAAATTTAGGCGACTTAAGCCATTTCATTACACTCCAGCTAGAGAAATGGATGATGCTGACTAAGATAGGCCGTTTTGTTAATTTCCAGCGAATTTCAACAGTTTATGTTGGAATTCTAAGAAGAACTGGTTATTTACTAGTTCTGTATATTCGAAAAACATGAAGATTTCAATGTGTATATTCAGTTATGTAATGTTTTCATTTAAAAATAAACTAAAAGTCAGCACAAAAACGTGCAAAATCGGGAAAGAAGAAGAAGAAGACAAATTGACAATTCAGTCCGCATCTTCTCACTCAATTCCGACTGATTTCCGAATCAATCGGTTGTACACTCAGGCAAAAAATATATGGAATTTCATAATGATTTCGTATGATTTTTAGCCACAAGAATATCGTAAGCGAATCATAAGATCGCCTTATGAAATCCCGAAAACAGGAATTCCAATAAAACGCCTTATGAAATTTATACGAAATTTTTAGGAACATTGTGCGAAAATTCTATGATAAACATAACTTCTCTCATATATTGTGAAGTTCATAAGTTGTTCGTATGAAAACTATAATAGTGATAGATAAGATGTACATTGCAGAGGTATATTTTTCATATTTATCTTATGAAATTTCGATTTTGGTGATTTTTGATGCATCATAAGATTTGCCTTATGATTTTCACTACTCAATTTGCCTGAGTGTAGGCGAAATTCATTCGGAATCGGTTGTTGCACTGGAGTTGGAATTGATTCGGAATTCATTATGATTTCCACATGAAATTCCGAATGAAAATTTCTCGCCGATTCGGAATTGATTCGGAATCCATTCGGATCTGATAATGTGGGGTAGAGAGCGCAAACATATGATCACAGACTAACAGACATGACAGTATGAGTAAATTCTTATAAAAATAATTTTTCGTGATGCACTAGTTCCACCTATATTGTACTGCGCGAACTATTTACTATCTGTACACCCCTTGTGTTATGTACAAGTTTTTTTACTAGTTGGATTCCCCTCGTTTGTCAACACCGATCAGCTGCTTGCAGGGATGCCTGATTTCATCAAAATATTTGAAAATGAATCGTCACAATAAATTATTGGATTACGTTGATAATATATTTAACTTTTTCGCGATGTTGGAACCATTTTTTTGACTCAACGTTGTTCATCTAGACTATTTTTTATTGTGTTGGTAGTTTTCACCCGAAAGTAAGTGGCGACAGACCAGGAGCAAGTAAATATTGTAACAAAACGGGTTCGATTTTGTATTGCGTTGGAGGATGAGAAGTAGGCACAATTATGTATATAGTTTTGGCAATATGTATTAAATCTGTATCCTGCATGAAATTCGCATGGACGTATACAAATCAATACATTGCAGGTAATTCTGTATGAATGGCAACTCTGTTGGTAAATGAAAAAAATAAACACAGTCTAGATGACAGACAGGATGTTTTTGATAGGGTAACGTGGCGCCATCATGACACATGTGAGTACTGTCCCAAATAAAGGAATATTCGAAATGACCGTTAAAATGATTGAAGAATCTAATTTGAGTGTCCTGTCTGTTAGTCTGTGATATTACCTTGTAACATAAATTATTTTTCGATAAACCCAACAATCACTTGAACTGTGTCTACAATGGTCTTCGTTCTTCTATGCAAATTTAAACAAGATTATAAACCTCCTTGAATTATATTTGATCGTACACAAATCAATGAGCCATTCCATGTGAATTCCTTTTTTATCAGATAACATTAAATAACACACAACGACGATGAACACAAATCACGCCAGTTGAATAAACTCACGCTGCCAGGTTTGTTACTGTTAACACTAGACACCTTCTCTACTGCCCGAATCATTACTGACACTTTTGATAAATGGATAAACGACATACCACCATCAGAAACCTGCGAACGACTCACATGAGCAGGTATTTGTGCGCGGGTGGAACGAATAAAATGATAAGCAGGCCGTCGGTCGGATGCGTCTTGCTTTCGACCGCTAAGACCATAAACTCTTCCCTGACCCAAAAGATGCAGTTCAAGATAGCACAATGGTCACAAGACCGCAAGTGAAGCAGCAAACAGCACGGGAAAAACTGTCGACCGCTGTAAATTTCATGCTCTATCACTCTCAGCACTGGTGTATGTGTGTTCAGAATGGTAATTCAATTAATTAACATAGCTATTTTCTCACCGTTACCGTTGTTACTGTTGCTGCGCGGCTGGTCGTTGTTGATCTGGTTGCTGTTGATTTGAGAGGTTTCCCGATGGAATGGTGACGATGATGACTGCTGCTGTGTTTGCTGTTGGTGCTCAAAGTCTGCTATCGCGACCCCTGCACCAGAGCCGTTGTCTAGCCGCACATCCGATAAACTGGAGACTGTTATTTCATCAAAACTGGAGGTAGGAGAAATGTAAACCAAATCACCCCAGGTGAGTAAAGTGAGAAAGAAATGAAAGAACGAAACAACGGTTATGTAGTAATCGCGGCGCGAAAAAAAGGTATTAACTGTAGGAGTTATGCGTTTATGCCATCGTACAAATACGAATTAGAGTACTGCCTCAGCAGAAAACGCAATGCACAACACGCATATACACCTATGATACCTGTTACAGCACTTGGATGTTTACGAGAACCGAATTACCTTTTCTCCATGACGAATCGCTCCGTTGAGCAAGTTATTCAAGTTACTTGTATGTTGTACAATCAAATCTCTTAGATTTTCCGATAGCACCTGCTTGAAAACTTCTCCTACAACTTGACATATAAACGCACCGGTCGATAAAAAAAAAGTTTTTTCAACGATGCCACAAACTGAAATTGTGATTATTGATCACACTAATTGCAAGTATTCAGCCAGACGTTCGTCTATATTGACTAACGAAGAACAACCAGTCGCTTTTCTCCCTAGCATTTTGAAACGGGTATCTTTTGTTCTAGCTTTACTATCGAGTTTTCAAATGTAACCGAGCAGTGGGTTCCCACAGTAATTTTCAACCGTACAAATACTATTCAAGCTTGTTTTGTTTTGTTGCTGAGGAATAGTCACCCTCGTACATATTACAGTTAATACACAGCACACACTACCACAAAAACAAACCCGTAATCCAAGAGGGGATCAAACGATCAGCAATTTCAAGTTATTATGCACCATTTAATGAATTCCAAATTATGCATTTAGGTGAGACGTAAAGGCACTTCGAATTGACAAAACTAATTGCTGCGACATAGTTATAATGAAAGTACAGACAAGTTTCCTATCAGCAGCACCTTCACAACTGTCGCACAAATAACAGCACAATAAAAAAAATTCAACAACACACGGCAAGCAGCGAAGAATCATATCAACCAAACCGACGGATGGCTCACACAAAATATATCTCTTTACACCGTTTTCGGATTCCTCTTAGATTGCTGACAAATCCAAATTGTGTACAGTTGCTCTCCCTTTTCATTGACAGCCCAAACCAGCTGGCGGAATGACAGCCGACAACTGAACGTTTTACCGTCATTATTTATTCGCGATCCTACGTTGTATTTCACTGGTAGAGGGCGAACGAGTGGAAGAATAGCAATGTATTCACGATTTAACATAGTCCACTATTATCGAAATGACGGAATGCGTAATGAATTCTTACTCGACTGCATGATTTTTCAGTGCTCGATCGGTTATGTGCTAGAATTTTCGCCTGAGTTGGCTGCTCGATCAACCTGATTGACAGTGACATTATAAATGTCATTGAATATTCGCCCATTTTATGAATGTGTTAGGAGACTTAAGCCATTTCATTACACTCCAGCTAGAGGAATGGATGATGCTGACTAAGGTAGGCCGTTGTGTTAATTTCCAGCGAATTTCAACAGTTTATGTTGGAATTCTAAGAAGAACTGGTTATTTACTAGTTCTGTATATTCGAAAAACATGAAGATTTCAATGTGTATATTCAGTTATGTAATGTTTTCATTTAAAAATAAACTAAAAGTCAGCACAAAAACGTGCAAAATCGGGAAAGAAGAAGAAGAAGACAAATTGACAATTCAGTCCGCATCTTCTCACTCAATTCCGACTGATTTCCGAATCAATCGGTTGTACACTCAGGCAAAAAATATATGGAATTTCATAATGATTTCGTATGATTTTTAGCCACAAGAATATCGTAAGCGAATCATAAGATCGCCTTATGAAATCCCGAAAACAGGAATTCCAATAAAACGCCTTATGAAATTTATACGAAATTTTTAGGAACATTGTGCGAAAATTCTATGATAAACATAACTTCTCTCATATATTGTGAAGTTCATAAGTTGTTCGTATGAAAACTATAATAGTGATAGATAAGATGTACATTGCAGAGGTATATTTTTCATATTTATCTTATGAAATTTCGATTTTGGTGATTTTTGATGCATCATAAGATTTGCCTTATGATTTTCACTACTCAATTTGCCTGAGTGTAGGCGAAATTCATTCGGAATCGGTTGTTGCACTGGAGTTGGAATTGATTCGGAATTCATTATGATTTCCACATGAAATTCCGAATGAAAATTTCTCGCCGATTCGGAATTGATTCGGAATCCATTCGGATCTGATAATGTGGGGTAGAGAGCGCAAACATATGATCACAGACTAACAGACATGACAGTATGAGTAAATTCTTATAAAAATAATTTTTCGTGATGCACTAGTTCCACCTATATTGTACTGCGCGAACTATTTACTATCTGTACACCCCTTGTGTTATGTACAAGTTTTTTTACTAGTTGGATTCCCCTCGTTTGTCAACACCGATCAGCTGCTTGCAGGGATGCCTGATTTCATCAAAATATTTGAAAATGAATCGTCACAATAAATTATTGGATTACGTTGATAATATATTTAACTTTTTCGCGATGTTGGAACCATTTTTTTGACTCAACGTTGTTCATCTAGACTATTTTTTATTGTGTTGGTAGTTTTCACCCGAAAGTAAGTGGCGACAGACCAGGAGCAAGTAAATATTGTAACAAAACGGGTTCGATTTTGTATTGCGTTGGAGGATGAGAAGTAGGCACAATTATGTATATAGTTTTGGCAATATGTATTAAATCTGTATCCTGCATGAAATTCGCATGGACGTATACAAATCAATACATTACAGATAATTCTGTATGAATGGCAACTCTGTTGGTAAATGAAAAAAATAAACACATTCTAGATGACAGAAAGGATGTTTTTGATAGAGTAATGTGGCGCCATGATGACACATGTGAGTACTGTCCCAAATAAAAGAAATTAAAATGATTGAAGAATCTAATTTGAGTGTCCTGTCTGTTAGTCTGTGATATGATCATGGTATTTGGTAGTTCATTTCAAAATTCACAATAATTTATAATTCGACTACCCTAATATTATTTCTACCTTAAACTATATTTTTGTGATTTCGTGATTTTATTTCTATCCGCGACATCAAGTTGAGTTAAAGATTTTTATTCACTTCAACCAAATCGGCCATCGGTAATCTAACGAAAAGCTAAATTTATCTGACGCGCCATCTAAGTTTTATTATTTGAACCTTTGTTAGGATGACGATTGAATTTACGCAGGCTGCTATGGAGAACTCATATAATTTCAATAATTTTGAAAAATTTTAGGACCTGTCTTAAGAACTGTTCCTTTTAAAATGTAAGAACATTTATTTTCTTTTGTTTGGTGTAATCATTTTTGTTTTTAAAAGATGATATGTTGACCAATATCGAGAGCCGGAATTAGTTCTGTTTGGTTGAGGTTATTTCGAACGTTAGAGAACGTTAACGTAAAAAAATTCGGTTAGGTTTGCGCAATTGTACGGTCTTTCAAGTAATATTTCATAAAAAACGCGTCGAATAAAATCATTTCAAAATGATCAACATAACATTTTATCGCATGCTAAAATCGGAACTGAAAAATATCAATGTTTAAAATAGAATCTGGGATACTACAAAAAAACAGAGGTAGAAAATTACTTTTCCCCCACTAAAATTACCTTTTCACTTTAACAAATGGTATTGTAAATAAGTTATAAATTATTTTACATGTAGAAACTTGTTTACCTTGTATTTTGACAGCCAAAATTGCAGCTACGTAGCGTTCTTAGTGCCGAGGAATACGCTGAAATGTGCAGTGATAATCTTCTCAAGAACGTATGTGAGGGTGATCGACAGGTGGACGCAGTATTACGATGCTCGTCGTAAAGTCTTGGTATAACATTCCTTTTGTGGAATTTGGCCTTTCTGTTTAAACAGGCTTCGCAGCCGATTGTTAATGTACAGAATCATTGCATGGCCAGTAGTACGATCCTATTGACACTATGAGTCCTTCCAGACCGGGGCTCGAACATATGATAACTGGCTTGTAAGACCGTATGCATTGAAATGCCAACCCGGGTTACGACGAGCATCTGAATGGCGAAACGCAAGATACAGAGATCGACACAGGCTTCAATCTGGGTGAACGGTCATCTGATGATAGATTCCTAGCACCAGATCTAACGGAACTATGCGAGGAGACACGAGTGGTACGATCTTACGAAAGTCCGCACAGCCTTTTTGCGCCACTGACGACGTTGAGATTGTGACACGAAGCATTGAGAAGATGATGGAAATTTATATCAGCCTGAAAACCAAAGCTAGGCATATTGAAATGACTATTAATGCGCCAAAACCAAAATACAAGAGAGGAAGAGACTCTGAAACAGTAACACTACACCATACATTGATAGACAGTAATGTTTTTTTTTATATCGTTTATTTATACCCGGCTTTAACCTAATTTTGGTCGTTCGCCGGACAGTAATGTTTCATTTTCAATGTTTTCATTTGTTGTTTTTGTACTCGGGTGTTCGAAACGCTCTTCGTCGCTCACATCTTCTCGATCCTCTGTGAACATTTTGTACGACCGACAAACGTTACTTTTGTCCACAGTAGCTTGACCTTAACTTAGCTTAACCTTAAGCTTAGCAACAGTAAACATTTTTTATGTATCCACGCACATTAAGTTGCTCTTCACACAAAATTTTATACAAATTCTTTGATCCAGACTCCAGACGTACACACGGACAAAAAGTAGATGTTAATAAATTCATAATTCATAAATTAAAAATTTAAACTCATCAAAAACCTCATGAATGGATTAGGAAATGTTTTCACTGATTCCATTGATTAAAATATAAAACACATTTAAATTAAAATCATGATCTCACTGATGCATTATATTTAAACGTTGCAGCACAGAAACATTTATTACTTCGAAAAGGAAAAGTTATGGAATTTGTTGTCGTGCTATCCAGAAAGGCTTTCGAGTGCTGCATATGATATTTTAAAAGAACATACCCAGGGACCTACCCAGAGAGGGGGTCCGAGACCTTAAGTGTTTGGACGCCGAAGAAAAGAATACTAGATTGTTGAAAAAAAAGTTTGGCGCGCAATGAGTTGTTTCATATGGATATTTCACATGCCACGTGCTTAATTGGGAATCAAAATGTAAACTAGAATTGAATTGATGTTTACAAAAAATAGCGAACACAATTTCTAATGAATAAGTTTCACATTTGATTTTCAAAACAACTGCTCGTAACACAAACATGGAACTCTAAAAATATTCTGCACATAAATAAATGGTAATACTACATATTGTAGAATTGATCTTTTATGTTTTAGTAAATAGAAAATCGACAACGAACTGCATTTTTATGGTGAAACATGGGTTCGTACGCCTGAAATTTTTAAGCGCTTTTGAATGTACGTGTTTTTATGATTGCACATCAATTTCTATGAAAATAACAATCTATTATATTCAATGAATATGATCGGGATAAAGTTTAAAATATGTATAAGAAAGCTATCAAACATTCATACACCTTTTCAGACGATTTTAATCATATTGATGGTTCAATTAATCAGAAAAATCTAGAAATGAATTTTTCTTCAATATTTTCCAATATGGCATCGAGGATAACAGTGTGTTGAAAAGAAAATGGTTCACCCAATGTAATGATTTATTTTACCTAAATAAATTGAATTACAAGTATATAAATAATGAAAGGAGAACTTTTGGTTTTTATTTTTTATCAAACTAGTTGACTTAAACAACAATACAGTTCAGTCATTCATCTTAGTGAACCCGACATTTATGATACGTACTGTAGGTATTATTTTGATGAGCCCATGTGCTTTAGTTGCAAAAACAAGTTGCTCAAGCGGTAATATATAACTATGAGAGTAACTATGATGAACTGACTTTTCGTTCAATATCTTTGAAAAGTGATGTCAGGTCTGTTAATTTATTCGCGAGATGAAAACCGAATACCAATTATCTGATTTGATTTTTATTTTCATTGCGTGTGTAATAATGTATTTCTGAAACATTTATGATAATATTCTCATGTCGGCAAGTTTTACGTTAATTTCAAGCAGATAAACCTGGTACAACTTATATGCAAGTTTCGAATTGTTTTTCTGAAAATGAAGACTACTACATACACTGACCTACAATTTCATGAGGCAGTCAAGACAATGCGGACTCGGCAGCAAAATAGTTTTTACTGTGAGGTTTTCAATTCGGCTTATCAGTTTTTGTCTTGCGGAGAGCATAATTTCACTATTTTTTCTTCACAAGAGATATACAGCCTTTTCGGCATATATTGAGTCCGATACAGTTATGACAGCCATTTGGAAAATTTCTGATAAGTTGAACAATTGTTTCAGTTACTTTGTTTTTACATGACGATGTGAAAATTTTAGTAGAGCTTCTATAACTACTAGTGCAACGTGGGCTAGTTGGTGATTTGCTGCATAATTGTTTTAGATATACTTAAAATTTTTCTATAGTGATTTTTTCGATATAATCGTGAAACTTAACAGGTATAACTTGCACAACCGGTTTTAATATATTTAAAAATCTTTTTGAACATATCTAACATAAAAAACAATTTTAGAACCTCTTGAAATTTCAATAAATTACATTTGCTACTTGGGATGGAAAATGTTATTGCCAATAACATTGCTTCTCACTACCAAACATACCCATATTTCAATCATAAGATTCGTTTTTTGTATGTACATGAGGGATTGACGAATACCAAATGAAGTCGAATAAAAAAAAAGAAAAAAGAAGGAAGAGGAGTAAACAAGACACGTGCGGCGAGATAATGACACAATTTCGCCTGGACAATTTTGACAGCAGCCGGAATGCAGCCAGCCTTCTGACGGCTGCCAGAATTCCTCACAAGCGGGGTTATTCATAAATTTCACGTCGTTGGTTTTGCCGAACATTCAGTAAAGGTTATACCGAACAAACAGTGAACTTTTTGCTGACAATTTCGGTAATAACTGACGTTAGCTAAATTTGAGATTACCAAGACTCCGCAGTTCATCTTTTGCCGAGATGACAGTGCAAATCTCGGCAATTATTTTGCCGAGGTTCAGCGAAAAAAATGTGTGTAGTATTATGAACACATGTGCTTTCTATTTTTTTACAACTGATTCGCTCAGGACCGAAGAGTAGGAAGTACTTCACAAAACCTGCCATACACGGAGAAGCCACATATCATCAAAGTTGAATATTGCAATTGCTTTTTTCTTGTCCAGGCTGTATCAACTAAAAAATCATTGATTCATCGAGTGATGTCATTAAACTAAGAAAGAAGACGGCTAAACGATAAACGTCAGAAATGCTTGATGTTGAACCATACAAGATAAGAATTGATTGTGAAGCGAGTTTGAATTGCACTGACTAGATATTTTTGCAACCAAACTAACTGATTGGAATCAATACTGCGAGTAGTGTATTTTAGAGAATGTAGAAAAGCTTTTCCTGCAAATCATTTTGCATGTCAAGTAAGATGCTCGATACACTAAATATAGTCTCTTTAGAAATAGAAAATCTTTATCTCGTTTTTGCAGTCAAAGTGTTTCACCTGACTGACGCAGCGGACGAAGCATGGTTTCCACGACGAACCTAGCACTATGATTTGTTTAACACATGGTTTGATTGTTTATTATAGGCGGTCTGATTTACGCTCTGTTCTGAAACAACAATAGAAATAAAATAAAACTTTGAATGCCTTCAAAATTTTTAAATGGATTAAACTCAATACTTGAACGGGGTTTTCAAACTAAGACGTACTCCGATTTTATGCATTCAGCCTCTTAGTTATGAACTCCAAAGAATATGTCTGTCACAGGAACGGCAGGTTGTACCTGCAGTCGAATTTAGTCAAGTCAAACTAGACTAACACATAAAGCAAAAATCAATACACATTGCTATCATCAATCAGTAGGAGACCTAAATCGGCGAACTGAATAAGCAACAAATTGACTAAGACAATTACGAGTGTAATTCCGACTAGTAAAAGTACGTAGACAATGATGGCCAGATGATATGTACTTGCTTGTAATCGAACACGTCGTGTCCTGCATTCAACCTTTGCTTGCAAAACATGGATGGGAAGCACACTTCGAACTAACGCATGTAGAATCAGAACCGTATAACAATCAGGGTGCCATAAGAACGGTGAGAAAACAGATTGGTTTTCAACAGCAGCAGACTTGCTAAACTCACTTTACATAATCCCTAGTACTCCAGACCGTACTATGGCCGTAGAGTCCCACAGGAATGTTGTATCTGCCAGCGGTATCGATTGGTAAGTACTTTAAGGTAGGATTCCTCGTTGTCGGTTGTCTATGCTTACATCACAAAGTGAAATTGACATAATTTGACTAATTAAATTAAAACGGCCCTTCGTCAGTTGGAGAACTGATTCCTAGGTATTCGTGTTTCGGTTGTCGGTCGGTATACTACAAGTTTTAGGACTGTAGCCTCATTCGATAGTTTTTGTAAGAATAATGTTGATCTAGTGGTGACTTATAGAAGACAGCATGTGCATTTCCTTTAATTTCCATAATGTATAACGCGATCCAATAAACTTTTGAATGGATTCTAGACAATGACAAGAGATACATCTATTGTACAATGACATTTTTGTCATAAAATACTCTTAAAAAATTTCTGTTAATTCTCTAAAAAACATTTCCGAATGAATCTTGATTATTACTAGTTTAAAAAATAGTGATTACTTGAAAAACTTTTTGGTGAACCTCCTTTGTCTAAAGCACTTATCTAATTAATTAATTACTTCAGGTATTTTAAATCTGCGCGAATGATGTAAAAATCAATCGCTTGTGATTGAACAGTGTTCTTGTGTGTGCGTGTTTGAGTTTCTCCGGAAAATTTAATTTGATTTGACATGACGAAAACTTCGGAGTCCAAGGAAAATCTTGTCGAAAATCATGGCAGGAAAGGTTCGGACGCAGAAGAAGACCGTCGATCGACAAAAAGTACGTTTTCGGAGTTCGATCGGGAGATTCCGGAAGTCATTCTTACAAAAACGGAAAAGCAGTTTCTGCTGAGTGCCGAACGGGGTGACTGTGCTACGGTGAGGAAGTAAGTAATTTGTGTAGCATGAAATGTAACCCATCTGAATGTTTGTGCACACTCCGTTCAAAAGGATTACGGGAGTAGTACGTAAATGATATAACTTTAAGGGGATAATTTAATACAGAAAACAGATACTGTAAAATTAATATAATATTGTCTAAAATTTACTCAATCTGCATGGCGAACACTTGCAGATGTCACCACGATCGATACAAGGTGCCACCACGATTCGGGTACCGCTTTCACATGAGACACAATTTTGGATGCAACATTCACTTCACGCTAAATTTTTGTTTTGCCGTTGGTTAAGGGGCGGGTAGGGTCTAACACTTTTGAAAAATCATTCTATTATTTTCTTTATATTTTTATTTGTAAAACAATTGAATATTCTGTGAAATTCTCAAGCCTATTGGAACGAAACTCTGAAAGTTATAGACCTTTATATATGGTTATCTCATTCTGCGAAGAAGCAAGAGCTCGGCGCACAAGCCCAAGATTTCCACTTCGACTGACTTCTAACTTGAAAAAAAACATTCTTGAAATGTTTCATTATAATAAATTATAAAAGACAAAACAGGATTTTTTGATAATGTTGGAGTAATAAACTGTTTCCATCGATTTTATAGACAAAAAACTTTAAACGCGTTTTTCTCTCGAAAGCAGTTTTTTTTTTGTTTCAATTATAGAGGCTTTAACATCTTAGATCATTCGCCTCTTCGGACCAGAAAATTTTTCTGACCCTATGTGCGGGGTTGGGAATCGAACCCAGGCGGGCTGCGTGAAAGGCATCGACTATCCCATCACGCTACACCCGTCCCCTAAAAGCAGGTTTTAAAAGTCTGTGTCCATCGTCATTCAAAAACTATTGCACCAATTTTTTTTAAATTTTGCACACATTTTCTACATATAAAAAACCAGACCCCAATCTTTTTCCTTTTTGTTGTTTGTTTTTTAGGGGAGGTTTTTTGTGAAAAATCGTAGTTTTCACTTTGAACAACCACCAAAAATTTAAAAAAATCGAACAGAATCGTTGGGGTTAACTTCTACTTCAACTATGCTGCGTTCAATTGTTCACTTCTGATTAGCTTTATTTTTTGCTAAGCTTTGGCATTGCAGAAGATATTTTTTTATCTTGTAATTAAATTTAATTTAAAGTCTATTCAAACATTTCCGATCCGGTTTAAGCCAATCCGACCGATCAGACTTATTCGGCATCGACTTTTTTTTTCTGGTTCGGCTATGGCTCAGCTGCACATGCTGCTGTATGCATGTGCAGTTTAGCCATAACCGATGCAGAAAAAAAATTGGTGCCGGATAGGTCGGGTCGGACTAATGCGGGTCAACCTTTATTGGCGGCACGGCACTGTGCTAAGAAGTTTTTTCAATGTTGTTCAAATTGGTTTTCTGTCGGTTATGACCCGGACTAGTGTGAATACACGTATTCAAACACATGAAAGAATATTGACGTTTGTGCATGGGATAAAGAGCAAAACCACTCAACTGTAGAGTAAATATAACGTACCATTGAGTAGATATAACTCATCTTTAAGTATTTTTTTTGCACGTGCCTTACGGAAACTACCTAGAGCCACATTACCTAAAATTAGGTTATTGAGTGGAACCCCCACATTTGGTGGAATGTAAAAGGTGATTTTTTTGAGGTTAGGATTTTCATGCATTAGTATTTGCTCAGATTTTTTGAGGTTATGATTTTCATGCATTATTATTTGCTCAGTATGCTTTGACATTTCATCATGAATAGACTTACTAACGAGCAACGCTTGCAAATCATTGAATTTTATTACCAAAATCAGTGTTCGGTTCGAAATGTGTCAAATTCGACAAATTTTGTTCAGCGATGAGGCTCATTTCTGGTTGAATGGCTACGTAAATAAGCAAAATTGCCGCATTTGGAGTGAAGAGCAACCAGAAGCCGTTCAAGAACTGCCCATGCATCCCGAAAAATGCACTGTTTGGTGTGGTTTGTACGCTGGTGGAATCATTGGACCGTATTTTTTCAAAGATGCTGTTGGACGCAACGTTACAGTGAATGGCGATCGCTATCGTTCGATGCTAACAAACTTTTTGTTGCCAAAAATGGAAGAACTGAACTTGGTTGACATGTGGTTTCAACAAGATGGCGCTACATGCCACACAGCTCGCGATTCTATGGCCATTTTGAGGGAAAACTTCGGAGAACAATTCATCTCAAGAAATGGACCGGTAAGTTGGCCACCAAGATCATGCGATTTGACGCCTTTAGACTATTTTTTGTGGGGCTACGTCAAGTCTAAAGTCTACAGAAATAAGTAAGTAACTATTCCAGCTTTGGAAGACAACATTTCCGAAGAAATTCGGGCTATTCCGGCCGAAATGCTCGAAAAAGTTGCCCAAAATTGGACTTTCCGAATGGACCACCTAAGACGCAGCCGCGGTCAACATTTAAATGAAATTATCTTCAAAAAGTAAATGTCATGTACCAATCTAACGTTTAAAATAAAGAACCGATGAGATTTTGCAAATTTTATGCGTTTTATTGTTTAAAAAAGTTCTCAAGCTCTTAAAAAATCACCCTTTACTTAAAATTAAGTTGTTTTGCGGTTCCGTGTAGCAACCAGCGAAATTACATGATGTTGAAATACTAGGTAATCACGTTCTGAGTAAATGCGAGTGTCACTTATTTTCGGAAGAATTGAAAGATATGCAAGTGCTATCGTAGCCAATATCTGGGGCATTTGGTGGGCAATCAGAGCGCTCAGAGTATGGTAAACAAACATTCGAGCATTTCAAATCAAGTAAAATCTTAATTTCCTTATCGTAGTGATGATATTCTGATCGATAATTTGCGGAGAAGTGCATTAAAGGGTACTGAATAAACAAGTAGTGTGTAATATCCAATTTTTTGTTAGCCATTCTTCTTCATTGTTTTGGTTTTTGCAGAATTATGCTGGCCACAGTTTCATGACGTCATAGCAGGGAGCTGGAAATGAATCATAAAACGTAAAAATGTGTCATTACAGGATCATCCGTTTAGTCACGTTCTATGTTAAACTTACGTTTACTAAGCAAAACGTTTTGTTTGATTTTTATAATGCTGGAAATATTTGACCACTTTTAAACTAAACCGAAATACCCGAGATCTTCACTTAGTAACTCGATTTTGAATTAAGAGCCTTGTTTTATTTTGACGTTTATATACGACGGGCCTGGGTGCTGTACTGCATTTCGTAGATTCAATAGAAGATTGCCTATATTCTGGTCGAATTCTACTTATAATACTATGTGATATTAGATCTAATGATACTGTATACGTGAGTCTGTGCAACTCTTTTATATTAAACCTGCGAGGCCGCTTTAAGATAACTTTAACAATTTTACTCTGCATCTTGAGCTTTGAGCTCAAGCAACCACCCTTGTTTGCTACTCCGTCACTGATCGGGATTAGCTAAAATTGTACAGAGAATTTCTAGATGGTCAGACCTGGGATTGGCAAATCATTTTTCAATGTACATCTTCTGGTAATCCCGGAATTCATTGATCACTACCGGCGCCGACCAGGCCCGAACATTGATCGACTGAGGAATGGGAAGGGATGTTAGTCCAACACTTGTAGTTAATACAGGTCGCATGTACAATTGTGCACTCCCCAAGTGTCACGGGAGCAGGATTTTTGTTAGTATTAAATCTGGTAGAAATGCTGTTGTCTGAGCGCAAGTTTGCAAGCTATGCCAGTAGCTGGCATGTTTGGACGCAACCCTAGAACGAATCCTGTGCTTTATCCATCTAGCTGACAGTGATAAAGCAAGACCTTTCATTCGTGGTGCCAGATCTAGCCAACTCGTTCGAGGTAGTTAATGACTGACCATTTCCAGCATCCCATTTGTCAACGGTGGGTGGAATCCCAACTGCATCATCAGCTTTTTGCTTTGCAGAACCAACAAACAACCCATAAACGTCAGTGCTCAAGATAATAAAGATTATGACACTTCGTTTGGCAGCGTGATGAACTAACACTATGAACAACTAAGTATTGTATGAAAACAAATAAATAGAAATGAATTTACTATTGATGACTTTGCCTCCAATGGAATTCATATGATATGAAGAACATGAAGTCATCGCTTAGCAAAGACCAGTTATACAGCAAATATGCCGACCTATAGACATATTTTCTGTCTATACCTTCAATTAGTCTAACTGTGACACGGAGTTTCGAGCTCCGCAAGGGCAGTCATTCTTCAAGGTTACTAGGGGCCGCATATACTACTGCGCACTCCACAAGTGTGACGAGAGCATAAAGTTCAGAAATACTAGAGAGTATAAAGTTCAGCAATACTAGTTTTCGCGCGCGACCTGGTGACATATTGAAATCATACGAAAGCTCTATTAAGTGTTCTATAGATTATACCAAACCATTTTAAATTGCCAAACAAAAGTCAACAGATTTCACGCGCGTCCTAGTTAACTATTTACACGAAAAAAACGGTTGGTTTATCTTTAAACTTTACTTTTCAATCAGGATTCTATAAAACATTGGA
The DNA here is from genome assembly GCF_030247185.1 of Malaya genurostris. Lineage (NCBI taxonomy): Eukaryota > Metazoa > Arthropoda > Insecta > Diptera > Culicidae > Malaya > Malaya genurostris. The sequence continues at coordinate 103,705,602 of NC_080570.1, read as the reverse complement.
AAAGTTAGATAACTGAAGGAAAAAAGAAACTTCTGCAATTGTCGCCTTTTACAACTTGAAAGCAGAAACCCAGTGGATTTATTTTTGATTAAGTATTGTTCCCGTCGGCTACGTATCCGCGGCACGTACCCAGACGGAGGGCCAAGAGGCCCTAGCACCTCCCAAATTCGGACACCTGTATAGATGGCATTTTACATACTTTTACCTTTATGTAGATTCGAAAGTTTCGTGATGATCGAGCCCGCAGCGGTAGGGCTTCCGATGCGCTTACAAAGGACAGTGTCAAAATTGTATGAAATGATGCTGGACGACTGGAAAGGAAAGATCCGCATGCTAATAGATTCCCTTATACACCCTATTCACCCAATTTGGCATCCTCGAACTGTCACGATCTCTTTGCGCTTATTTGTTCCAAAATATTAAGATATATCGATATGAGTTTTATTTCGAAGGTTTCGACCGCTACTTCCGGAACTTGAAATCGGGAACCGCCGTTTTTCATTGAAAAACACTGGTGGCGTGGATTGCTCTGGTTTTGCACTTTCGAGCAGAAATGGCAATGAAACACCGTCAAAATATTGCATTTCTGCTCGAAAGTGCAAAACCAGAGCAATCCACGCCACCAGTGTTTTTCAATTAAAAACGGCATAAGTTTGTATGGCTATCAACTAATATGGCTTACAAATTGGAGTAACTCAATTTCATGCTATTCGTGAATGATCTTCGCAGTGAATTCTAAAAATATATCGCATCATCGCAATCCCTCGCGCAATCCTTGTAGTGGTCTTCAAAGGAACATTTGGAGGATTTTCTACATGTGTAAACGAAACAGTATCCAGATTGTTTTTGTTTTTGTTTATGCAGTTTTGGTACTCATACTACGCAACACTGAAGACTTAAATGAAGTGTATTTTCTCTAAAATGTTTATATTGCACTAATACGCAGTATTCTAGAGTATGGATCTACAATTTGCACCTTATATCACAATGTTCACAGCGATCGGATCGAAAGGGTATGAAAGTCAAAAGTTTTTCTCTTTGGTTACATTTCTGTATAATGTTACATGTTAAGTGATGTAGTGATACTTTTCATCTTTGAATTTACGGTATTTTTCTAGTTAATAAGTTTTGATTAGATTTCTTTTTAACATTTTAACTGAGACACAGTTTGATTTATAGAACTGGAAACTGTGACAGAGCTTAAATTTATAACTTCCGTTTTGTGAGAAGAATTCATACTGTGCGAAACGGAGCGAAGCTTTTTCAAGCTTGACGTAAACACTGATCAAGCCAGAACTGCTACTGAATGAAATTCGAGGTGTAAGGCAACAATTGAAACCGTCCGCCGTGCTATATAAATCAAATGGATGACATCATTATGGCATGCTGTGAATGGTTTGTGGAAACATAGGTCAATTCCAACTAATTTTTCAATGGTATGCTATTGAAATACTATAGCGGCATTGCCACACATGTTTAAGTAAAATGTTTCCGAATCGATTGGTCATTAAATTATATCAATCCATCAACAAATGACTGAGTCATTATCGCTCAAAACTATGACAGAAAAAGGTTACGATACTAGTTTTGCATTTTTTATTGACACCCGACCTGGTATAGTGAGTAGTTTCAATGCAAAATAAACAGATTCTTCCAAATTTGTACTCTGACAACGTACTTGTTCCTACGAACCCGTTTTTTCAATTACGCTGCTGATTCACCTAACAAGAACTAATATTTTGATTTCCTACCGTCAATTACACTTCACTGACGTTTTCGTTAACATATTTATGAAGAGTCGGACCGTTAAATGTGGTAACTTTGTTAATTATACCGTCCAATTATTTTGCCGAAAGAGTATTTATGATATCATGAATTTTGATAGTATGAATAAGTTTCGAGAAATATCAACACGTTAGTTAAGGCGTGAATTTGTGGGCTCTGTTAGCAAGAACATGTTTAAAATTCAAGCGCGGACAACACAACGCAAGTTGACGGTGCAGCTTAACGAGCCGTGGTATCTAATAAAAGCAATCTAAAAAAAAACTCGATACAGCTTTTGACTGCTTTACATATTCTTATCTAGTGGCAGGTGATAATCACAGAATGATGGCACCTATTTTCATTTTTGTTTTGTTTCAAAATAAGAAGAACAACAGTACATATCAAGCGTTAAATTCAAATAAAACGTTCGTTCATTCAAATAAAACAAAGGTCTACATTAGCTCAAATGAATTGTATCAATAGAAATGCTAGGATAAAAAATTGCGACGGATACCCAATTTATTACTTGTGAAATGAGACTTTTACTTTCTGTTGAATATGGCCGTTCATAGCGACGATTCGATGTATGTCTCTCGCTAGCCGTGATCGTCTAGTGGTTAGGACCCTACGTTGTGGCCGTAGTAACCCAGGTTCGAATCCTGGTCACGGCAATGAAAGTAATCATTGTCACGGGGAGAGGGACTTTTTTGCAAGTTAGACGTTGACAAATTGGCCGTAAAATTCGAAATGAGCTCAAATTTATCCACAGTATCAGTAACATCCTTCAAAAATGTTACTCAAAATCGATTATGTATCACTCCGGAAGTTTTCCTCACAAATTTGAATGAAATTGGGAAAGTTTTGCCAATAATACAAGGAACAAAATTTTAGAACTTTTACCTTACCTCTTTGACTTATCAGTTTATGTTGTAATAAACTGATCTGATGAGTCGAAGACGAAACCTGAAAGCTTTCTGAATGCATGATTATAAACGAAAAATTAATTGGGTTTTAAAATTCGTGGATCGTTTGAATTGTGTAAACAAGAAATTAACCAGCAGTTCTCGGAAAATTTCGCAAGTATTATCTGTGGTGAATTTTTAACCTCGCAGCAAAAAGAATTCACTGTATCAATGCTCCTGTTTATAATTACTCTATCGATTCTTATAATCTAAAATTTGTTTTAAACATCCTCTAGCTGGAAGTCATTATATATGATTTTGAAGTCAGTCAAAGGATCAATTTTAGATTAGAATAGACCAGCGCAACTTTTACAGGGAAACATCGGGGGCACGTGCCCCTAGCCCACGGTCTTAGGGAGCACTTGACGGGACTCAGCGAACAAAAAAGGTCGGGTTCATTAATACGTAAAAGTAAACACCGATAATAAATTTCGGTATATATTCGCCCAGAAACACATATTTTAAGAAAACGTCGTTCACAAGAGACGACTTTTCAATTTTATTATTTACTTTATTTAGTTATGGCCATTAAGAAATCATTTGCTTCTGCGATACTGTGATATTTGGTTGTAGGAAAATTTGTAAACCTACTTGTCTTTTGGTCACAGTTTTTGACTAGGAATGAGAAACACATATGAAGAAAGTATATCAAGCGTTAAAATTCAGTCGGTGTTGAACAGTCGTTCGCACCGCACGCGTATAGCTCTTGGCTCCTGGAATTTTTTTCTGGCTACCTAGAGTTTCATTGATTCAAGGCTTCAGTCTTTTTCAAGGCTACCTGAATCACTAACTAAGTGACTAAGTGATACAAAGAGTGATATTAGAGTGACTAAGTGATACAAAGAGTGATATTAGAGTGACTAAGAAATTAATCAGCCTTTTTTAAGGCTAGCTAGGAGTCTAATCGAAGACTAATTTAGCCTAGTTAATTTAATTTAAAATTTCATTAATTTCAAAAATGCCTGCGTCCAACCGGAAAGGCAACAAGCCTAAGGCTAAAAATAATTCAATACGGAATAAATCACAATCCGTTATTCAACATTTTTCTAATAACATTCACGATCTTATAGAATCTGAATGTAAAAATAAAAGACAACGGACGGATTTCCCTTCCGTTGATCCTATGCCGTCTAACAATATTTACGAGATTCTTCCTGAATCCGATTGTAGCGACATAGAAGAAAATTCTTCAAAAATTCCCAAAATGGACGCTTGTCGTTCTGGGAAGAAACATCAATCTATGCCACCAGTGACGGTGATGATTTCCGACTTCAAAGCATTCCGTACTGAGCTTTCTACTTTTCTCCCGGAAGTAAAAGTCTCATTTCAAATCGGACGAAGAGGAGAATGTCGAGTCTTGGTGGATGGATTGGAAGATTACGAACGTCTTATTCGATATTTGTCCGAAAAACTTCATAAATTTTATTCATATGATATAAAATCAGACAGACCCTTCAAGGCTGTCTTGAAAGGATTATCAAATGATCAAAGTATTGATGAAATTAAAAATGAAATAAAAGAATTGCTTGGTTTTGCCCCTTCCCAAGTAATACTTATGAAAAAAAGAGCGAATGGTACTTCTAAACCACGCTCTGGAATTTCCCATGAGCTTTACCTAATACACTTCAATCGAAGTGATGTAAACAATTTGAAAACTTTAGAAAAAGTACGTTTCATTTCCCACATTAAAATTCATTGGGAACATTATAAACGGCATAATCGTATTGCAAACTTAACGCAATGTCGTCGTTGCCAAGGCTTCGGCCATGGAACCAAAAATTGTCATATGGATATACGGTGTTTGAATTGTGGTAAATCGCATTCGAAAGACGTTTGTCCAATGAATGAAACCACTGATAAATTTTCATGTTCAAATTGCAATGGAAATCATAAATCCAATTATTTGAAATGTCCTGTCAGGGAAAAAATTTTAAACGCTCGTTCGCTTAGACAACAAGTCAAATCAACGACCTTAAATTTACAGAACATACCTGAAAATTCTTCTAAGGCACCTGCCAATTCGTCTTCTAACGAAAACAATTTATTGACAGGTAGATCGACCTCGTCATCATCTTCTTCTAATGTCAGTTATGCTGGTATATTAGGTAGAAATCTATCTCCTATTTCTTCTAATGTAAATAATCAAAACACAGGACCGCCTTGCAGTTCTTCTTCTAACGAAAACAATTTATTAATAGGTAGACCGGCCAAATCATCTTCTTCTAATGGCAGTCTACCTACAAATATTCCTTCAATGCCATTCGCTTCTTTAAATGAAGTCGATTTAGGCGATATAACTGAAAATAAAATGATCTACCTGCAAGATCCACTTTTTAAAATGATCATCCGAATGAATTCGACTTCATCACTTTTTGAAGCATTTCAAATCGGATGGAAATTTGCAAATAATATTATAATGAATTTAAAATTTAACAGTGATGTTAAATAATTATTTGAATATTTTAAATTGGAATGCTCGATCTTTGAAATCGAGTGAAGATGAATTTTATAATTTTCTCAAAGTTCACAAAATTCATATTGCCATTGTGACAGAAACTTTTCTTAAACCAAATGTAAAATTGAAAAGTAATCCACATTATGTGGTTCATCGATTTGACAGGTTTACTGGAATTGGTGGTGGAGTTGCCATTTTTGTCCAACGGCAAATTAAACATCGAATTTTACCTTCTTTCAATACTAAAGTTATTGAAAGCTTGGGAATCGAAGTTGAAACCATTCATGGAATTTATTTCATCGCTGGAGCATATTTGCCATTCCAATGCACCGGCGAACAATTAAATTTCTTTAAAGGCGATTTGCAAAAACTTACAAGATATCGATCGAAATTTTTCGTAATAGGGGACTTAAATGCTAAGCATGTCCAGTGGAATTGTAGGCAAAATAACAGTAATGGTAAAATACTTCATAATCAACTCTCAGCTGGTTACTTTACAGTTCTTCATCCCAGTAATCCTACTTGTTTCTCTTCCGTGAAAAACCCGTCTACAATTGATCTGGTTCTAACAGATCAAAGTCACATTTGTAGTGAACCGATTACTCATGCTGATTTTGACTCAGATCATCTTCCTGTAACATTCAGACTTTCCAACGAAGCTATAATTAATCCAATTAGTTCTATTTTCAACTATCATAGAGCTAATTGGTTGGATTACAGATCTCACATTGAAAATCATGTGGATCATGAAACTATTTTAGAAAATTCTGGGGACATCGACACAGCAATTGATAATTTGAATCATTATATTATCGAAGCTAGAAATCTTTCAGTTCCCAAAGCTCAAACTAAATTAAATTCTCCTATCATCGATGACAATCTTCAACTGCTCATTCGGTTGAAGAATGTACGTCGACGACAATATCAACGTTCTCGTGATCCTGCTATGAAAAACATAGTTAAGGATTTACAAAAAGAAATTAAACATAGATTTACTCTTTTGCGAAATGAAAATTTCGCTAAATAAGTTGAACAAATTAAACCATATTCTAAACCTTTCTGGAAACTTTCTAAGGTTCTTAAGAAACCTCAGAAACCAATTCCTGCTCTCAAGGAAGGAAATCAAATACTTCTTACAAATGGTGAAAAAGCTCAAAAGCTAGCTCAGCAGTTCGAGAGTGTCCACAATTTTAATTTAAACGTTGTGAGTCCTATTGAAAATGAAGTCTCACTGAAGTATGATCATATTTCAACCCAAGTGTTATCACACGATGACATTATTGAGACGAATTTTGATGAAATTAAATCAATTATTAGGAAACTCAAAAACATGAAGGCTCCTGGTAATGATGGAATTTTTAATATTCTTATTAAAAATCTTCCCGATGTTGCCTTGAGACTCCTGGTTAAAATTTTCAACAAGTGTTTTTCATTAGCTTACTTCCCAAAAAGATGGAAAAACGCTAAAGTAATTCCTATCCTAAAACCTGATAAAAACCCAGCAGAAACGTCAAGTTATCGCCCAATTAGCTTACTTTCTTCTATCAGTAAACTTTTTGAAAAAATTATCTTGTTAAGAATGATGACTCATATAAATGAGAATTCAATTTTTTTACCAGAGCAGTTTGGATTTCGTCATGAACATTCAACTACTCATCAACTTGTCAGAGTAACGAACATGATAAAATCAAATAAATCTTCTGGGTTATCCACTGGAGTTGCTCTTCTAGACATAGAAAAAGCATTCGACAGTGTTTGGCACAAAGGTTTAATAGCAAAAATGTCTGATTTCCAGTTTCCTATTTATTTGATCAAAATGATTCAAAATTATTTATCTGATCGTACTCTTCAGGTTAGCTATCAGAATTGTAAATCTGAATTGCTACCCGTACGAGCCGGTGTTCCGCAGGGTTCGAGTGTAGCTCCAATCTTGTATAATATTTTCACTTCTGATCTTCCAAATCTACCCGTTGGTTGTCAGAAATCGCTATTCTGTGACGACACAAGTCTGTTAGCCACGGGTAGAAATCTAAGAGTGATCTGCAGTCGCCTACAAAGAAGTTTAAATATTTTCAGTGATTATCTGTCAAAATGGAAAATTAAACCAAATGCAGCAAAAACGCAATTAATTATCTTTCCTCACAAGCCAAGAGCTTCTTTTCTTAAACCAAACAATAATCACATTCTCAAATTGAATGGCTTGGAATTGACATGGTCTGATCAAGCTAAATACTTAGGTTTAACGTATGACAAAAAACTCACTTTCAAGGATCACATTGAAGGAATCCAGGCAAAGTGTAATAAATATATTAAATGTTTATATCCTCTTATAAACAGAAATTCTAAGCTCTGTCTAAAAAACAAATTGTTAATTTATAAACAAATTTTCAGACCGGCCATGCTTTATGCGGTACCAATTTGGTCAAGCTGTTGTTCCACCAGGAAGAAAACGCTTCAAAGGATTCAGAATAAAATTCTGAAAATGATTCTGAAGCGTCCTCCCTGGTTTAGTACAAATGAGTTACACAGACTCACAAATATAGAACCATTAGATGTAATGTCACATAATATTATAAGCAAATTCCGACAAAAATCGATGCAATCTTCAATTGAATCGATTCGCTCTCTGTATTAGTTAGTAAGTTAGTATATAAGTTCCTTTTCCCCATTACACAATACAAGTAGGTTTAGAATTTTCCCTACACAAAAATCTCAGAATTGCGGAAGCAAATAATGTCCTCATGGTAATAACCAAATCATATATATATAACAGGGCTGAAAAGTCACCACTTGTGGCTGAACACCCAATTTAAATCTTAATAATTTAATTTTAACTCATATTCCAATAAATAGTTATTTAAAAAAAAAAAAAAAAAAAAAAAGCGTTAAAATTTATTCAAATAAAACGAAGATCTACATTAGCTCAAATGAATTGTTCCGATAGAAATGCTACGGTAAAAAATTACTACGGATACTCTATTTATTACTTTTGAAATGAGACTTTTACTTTCTGTTGAATGTGTCTGTTCATAGCGACGATTCGATATATGTCTCTCGCTAGCCGTGATCGTCTAGTGGTTAGGACCCTACGTTGTGGCCGTAGTAACCCAGGTTCAAATCCTGGTCACGTCACGGCAATGAAATAAATCATTGTCACGGGGAGAGCAACTTTTTTGCAAGTAATACGTTGACAAATTGGTCGTAAAATTCGAGATGAGCTCAAAAATATTTAGAATGATAATGTTACTCAAAATCGATGATGTATCATTCCGGAAGTTTTTCTCACAAATTTGAATGAAACTGAGAAAGTTTAGCCTCTAAAACAAGGCACAAAATTTTAGAATTTTAACTCTACCTCTTTGACTTATCAATTCATTATCTGTTCATGTTGTAATAAACTGAACTGATGAGTCGAAGATGAAAACCTGAAAGCTTTCTGAATGCATGGTTATAAACGAAATATGAATTTAGTTTACAAAATTGGTTTGGAACGTTTGAAACGTGTGAAAAAAAGATTAGCCAGCAATCCTCGGGAAATTTTGCAAGTATTGCTATGGTGAATTTTCATTCCCGCAGCACATAGAATGCACGGTATCAATGATCCTTTTGTTAATTTTTTGCTTTATCGATTCTCATTATGTAAATCTTTTATAACACATCCTCTAGCTGGAAGTAATTATATATGATTTTAAAGTCACTCAAAAGATCAATTTTAGATTAGAACAGTCTAAATATACCAATACATGAAAAAGGGAATCGATTTAATATTAAATACTAATAACGAATTTCGATATATATTCACCCTGAAAAACATATTAGGTCTTGCACGATGACGACACAAATGAACGGCCGATGAATCAAGTTAATCTTTGACAGTTGCCGTGTACTTGTTTTTGTTTTGCGACTGCAAGTTAAAAATTGAAAAATGACGAATAAGTGCGTGTTAAAAACGTATTCCACAGTGAAAATAACTGAAAAGATTGCTCTGTATGTGTTTCCAGCATCAAGGAGCGATACATGTATGAATCTGTTGAGTGTGAGGCGACTTGCAATTTTTACATTCGAACGATGAACTTCTGATGAACTTTTAACGTCATAAGGTTCGTTCACAAGCAGAGAAGCCAGATCTGCAGATTTGTCTGTAAATCTGCAGATTTCGTAAATAGTGCTGCAGACATTTTTTGTTGTGCAGACTTTTGCAGACTTTTGAAAATCGATGTTTTCGCAGACTTTCGTCAAAATTTACAAACTTTTGAAAGTGTCGTGACCTTTTTTTGCTCGCCAAATCAAACTAGCATATCATAATTTATAGAATTTATGCCTGCCAGAAAGACATACTTGCTGACTGCAGATTTTTTTTTCGGATTTACAGACATGGGGCTGGGCATAAAAGACGTCACGCCGCATGGGAGAGGGGGGTGTTTCATAAAACGTGACCTTTGGTGACAGGGGGAAGGGGGGAGGTTTTTGGAATGTGACGTCCAATATTTTCAATGAGCGCATTTTTTAAATATCTAATTAAATTACTGCTTTGCCCTATTTCCTGAAAAAATCTCCATAGTAAACGTTTACATTATACGTGTATTTATTGATGTAAAAGCTTCTTCTTGTAAATTCGGAAATGAATGATGCAGGAAATCATTTCTGTTGTGATCAGCAAAAGTGCACGGAGGAGCGAGTAAATTAGCGAAATTAATAAATTTGGCCTAATATGAGTAAAAAAGAGAAAGATGCCTTCAAACGGTTTAACTTAAGTTATGCACTGACATTTTTTTCAGTAATTTGATTTTCTATCATTGATAATAGTATATCATAAGAATTTCTCTTATCTGATTCTGATGCAGTTTATTCAATTGTACTCCATTTGAAAAAGGGCGGGAGATCAACGATTTCAGACGTAGATCATGTCATGTCTTATCTTGATCATATGTGATTTTCCTTTTCCAATATCAAAGCTTATCGAATCATCCAATGATCGAACTTACATAAATCAAGAATCATTTTAGCTCAAAATCACTACCCATTGTGTGACGGAAGATCAGTACCGATATTGATCGATGTGATTTAAATTTCACTGATCAACTGATAATGAAAAGATTCTCCGGCAGTGATCTCGTTTTGATGAGGTTTTGGTCTTTATTTTCTCAGCCCTGTATGCTACACTAAGGAAATATTATTCTTTACCTAAAACAATAATATATCTGTGTATCCCTAGGAGGAATAAAACAGATGATTTAAAGGTTTCATCAATTCCAACCAAATACTTTTGTAAAATTATATAATTTATTTAATTCCGATGATTTTGTAGTTTTAGGGATATTTTTTAATCTAATGACAGCGTGTAATAAATCGATTTTTCCCTCATATTTGTATGGTTTGTCATACATATTGAAAATGTATTGAGATGAATTTTATTTATTTTGAATTCGTGACATGTGACATAGGGGGTTTGGGAGGTCTTTGCTTCTGTGACAATTTGTGAAATGGCTTTGTGTCACGAGCCGAGATTAAATTTTTTGTCGTAACGTCACAAACAGTGATGGCCCAGCACACGAGCCAGCTCTCATACAGTCCGTGTGCAGTACCTTTTCAAAAACACGCACACGAAGTCTGAAGCACACGCTCGTGTGCCGTGTTGCTACTAGATCGAGAGTGGTATGCTTCGAAGAACCAGCTCGCGATGCTGGTTCATCTGCTGGCTCATGAGCTGGAATGGGGAGCTAGCTCGTGCGCTGACTCATATAATAGCTCACGTTCTGAGTTAAGTGTTTGTTTTTTTATTTAATAATATAATACAATTTTTAAGCACACAGTGTCCGCTCTTGTATTGTCTCTTGTCAGTAGGTGGACTACTCAAATAGCACACGCTCATGAGTCTGGTTTGAAAAAGCACAACACACGAGTTTAATAGGCACACACTGCAGGTATAGAGCAGCTCGTGTGCTGAGCTCGGACACCACTAGTCTCATCCTTGACATCCTTGACAGTCCATCGGTATTGTTCACAAACAAGATTTAAAAACAAACAAACAAAACTCTGTTAATAAACAGTATCACTGAACTGTCAAAATGTTTTCATCCGATTATGGTTAGCAGTGACGATAACAAACCTAATGTGCAGTACAATTGACACTCCAATGGTTGCGATATACAGTGACAATAACTGGAACTTATCTCACCATATCTGTCGAGTCAGCTCACCGGGAAAGCCCTAGTCATCCATTACATCTTCCAACATTTCTGCAGTACCTGACACAAGGTTAAAATTTATTCGGTTGTTGATCTTTCGTCAGCAGGTTGTTGTTGTCCTGTAAGAACATGAGACGTGAACAATGCTCGAGAACGAATTGTTCGTAGACACTCGAACCGTGTTTAGTGGAGAATCGACGAGAGTGAAAGAGAAGAATGAATCACGAGTTAACATATCTTCACTGTGAACATGACATCTTCATAGTGACAGCAGCTGGTCGAATACGGTGATCGGCAAACTTTTAGATTTTAAAAGAACTTTTGAGGCAATTGAAAAAGTGCGGTTGTTAAACGTTTTGTTCCAAATTCGGTTTTAACACCTTAATCACTATTCGATACAGAGTTATACATCTAATAGAAAGAAAGGGACTAAATTTGGAATTTCCTTTTCAAATCATCAATCAAACTATTTCAGTGTGCCTCAAGGAAGTTTGTTAGGTTCACTGTTGTTTATTGTATACATAAATGATACAAGAGATTGTCTGGGCAGGGCTAGGATGGAGCTCTTTGTCGAAAATATATTGGGAAAATGAGAGCATAAACGATACTATCGAGTGTGAAAGATCTGAATCGAGAATTTTCAAAGTATTTGGAAACAACGCCATATCTTAATTATGCCAAAACTAAATAGATAACTAGTGGACATCGTGAAGTTGAGGTGACAGCTTCATACAAAAACATAGCTAATATTTGTTTATTTATTCCCTGAATTTCCCAAACATGCTACTAAAAATGATTTTTTTGTGATCACTTTTCTCTATTCCATTTATTTTGAGTACAGCCAAAATAAATGCAATAGAGAAAAGTGATCACAAAAAAATCATTTTTAGTAGCATGTTTGGGAAATTCAAGGAATAAATAAACAAATATTAGCTACATTTTTGTAAAGTTTGTTTCATCAACCTCCTCTCCAAATGTAAATGGACATACATTAGACTTAGAACTATCCATCAAATACGGTGAAACACTTCTGTCATCTTTTTTACGTCATATTTTTTTCACTTTCATCTATTCTCTAGTTATCCCAAGGTTTCCCTTTATAATCACATAAAATTTTTCTATTGGGCGAAGACACTGTAGGCTTCGTACCACTTCATCAACGTCTCGGGGCTGTAAGAAGGGTAACAGGCGCTTCTGGAAACATTATTCCTCCCATATATTTGGCCATTGATGATGAGAGTCGTTATGTACGGCTTGCTGAATCTACCGCACCAACAGATCGCTTGCCACACCAAATTTATTGGAAAATTTTGCATTCTTCTTTTTCCAAAACATACACGGAACATCATGGCGGGACTTGTCGATGATCTGCTTGGTACGGAATTTGGCCATTGTATTCTGTTAGTTTTTTCGGTTACGCCTATTCATTACATGCTGGATAAACCAGCAGGAAGAATTGACAATTTAAACCTCGTTCGAATAAAAAAATTCAGATTGCGCTTTAAGTAATCTCTTTAAGTAACTTCCTTGCATTCACAAGGTTGCCATTCTGTGCTTTTGTTCCACTGCCAACTCGCTGTGCGGTCGTCTGAGGCTCCTTGAAAACCGACTTTTGAATGTCATATACCATTCGACTCAGCTGTATGTATGTATGTGTGTAAGTGATAAATAATGTCACTCCATTTTCTCAGAGATGACTGAACCGATTTTCATAAAATCAGATTCAAATGAAAGGTCTTATGATCCCATAGATAACTATTGAAGTTTATTCCGATTCGACTTCCAGTTACGGAATTACAGGTTGATATACACAAAAACAATGAAAAAATTATCACTCACTTTTCTCAGATGGCGTGTCCGATTTTCACAGACTTAGATTCAAATGAAAAGTCTTTTGATTAAATTTTATTTTTTTTCCAATTTCCGGTTTCGAAACTACAAAGCAATATGTGCAAATCTATGAGAAAATGCGTACTCAATTTTCTCGAAAATTCCTTAACCGATTTTTACAAACTAAGATTCAAATGAAAGGACTTAAAATTCTATAAAAAGTCCTCGAAAAGTTGATCCACATCCGACTTTCGGTTCCGGTTTTCAATTTCATGAGTATTTTTCCACAAGCGATGGTGAAATGAGGCGCACATTTTTATAAAACTTACTGCTAAATTCATCTAGTTGGCAGATCTTGCTAGTTAGTGGGTATATGAACCTATTGTGAGACTAGTAGTCCCCGGTTTCCGCTTCTGGAAGCACCGATAATAATGAAGAAATGCTCCAAAACCGGAACATCGATTTCTCAGCAAACAAATCATGATTCAAATTAAAGCTCTCGTTGTCTTAAAAGATACTGTACAATTTCATCCGGATCCGACTTCCGGTTCCAAAATCATAGGGCAATAAGTATCAATACTTTCAAACTGTTGCATAAAATGAGGTAAAATCAGTACGCATCGAAACGTGCTGTTAAGGAAGAAGAAAACGCCACCGCCTATCACACAGCGTGCTTAGTTCAATTTTCTATAGCGCGCCACATTTCAATCTACATTAACTTGACATAACTGTTTACAAATTGAAAAGGTGATGGTAGTTTATACCAGAGAAAGTTTTTGATTTTATTCAGGTTTGAAATAAAATCTTAACAGAATCTTCTAGTAATGTTTTTGAAAATATAATCAATATGAGAAAGGCATCATTACACCACTAAGTAGATAAAAAAAAGTTTTTTTTTCTGTTCAAGCACATGGAAGCCATCTCCATAATTGCTTGACATATTGTAAAATATCGGAGCAAGTATTGTGAAATGACCTATGCATCGCAACAATTGTTGATAAACTTAACATCTATCGCGATAACCTATGTTTTTTTTAATATTAAATCTTCCATATTGACACTAGTGATAAGTTAACAGATTTTTATTCGAAATTTGACTTCGAAGAAATCAAATATTTTCACAAAGTTACATGTAGTTCACTCCATTTCATTTATTTCTCAAGTTTGGAATTTTTTTAACGAATTTTTAACTTTTTTCTTTGAATAAACAATAAGGTTGTTTTTTGGAATCGGTTATTTGAAAATAGACATTTCATGTCTTAGACGAATTTTGGTATCTTCATTAGATTTCTCAGTAAAAGCGTAAAGTAAGTAAAGTAAAAGCTACGAAATTAGGCTCTGTTTGATGAACGCGGAACTTCAAAAAAATAATTTCTCAAAAATTCCACGTATCATACTGGAAAAAAAAATAGTATCAAATATTTTTGTTTGAACTATTTTGAACTATTTTTACTGCGGTATTGCTTCCTAGAGCCGAAGCAAGAACATTGTATCGGATTTTATCACAATTCGTTGATTTAAAGTTGAGTAATTTGCAAAATAACATGTCGACTCTACTAATGAGATGATAATTAGTACAAAAGCCCTAGTTGTATTTAATCGGTCTTTTTCTAATTTGTTTATATAGATACCGATAAATACATAAACTTTACTTGATTTACAGAATCATACATGACAACAAGGGCGACCCGGATGAGTTTGACATCAACTGCGTGGACCCGCTTAATCGTTCAGCGTTGATCGCGGCCATCGAGAACGAGAATATTGAACTGATAAGGTTGTTACTTTCTGAAGGTATTCAAGTACAGGTAGGTTGTTGAAAAAAAACTATTTGTTTTTTGTTCAGTTTTTAATTTAATTATTAAATTAGTCGCTAGGCTTCAATGTACAATTTTCCATAATGATGATAACTACCTTCTTGTGATTTATTTTAAAATAGGACGCCTTACTGCACGCCATTAAGGAAGAGTATGTAGAAGCGGTGGAAACACTACTGGTGTGGGAGGAACAAACGCACATTCCTGGTCAACCTTACGTATGTGTCATCTTTTTGTATAGTATTAGCACTCTATTTATTTTTATTTAAAGAGCTGGGAATCAGTGGATCGTTCATCATCCTCGTTCACGGCCGATATCACTCCACTTATTCTGGCAGCCCACAAAAACAACTATGAAATTCTCAAAATTTTACTAGATCGTGGGGCAACTCTTCCGATGCCACATGATGTTCGGTAAGTATTCAATTCTATCGAAGTTGAAAATTAAGAAACTGACGTACAAACAAAAACACGTAAATCGATTTATGAAATTGCCGCCTCTTCAAATAAGCACATTATTATCCAAACGTGTTACTTCATTCGAATTAGTAGACACATGTCGTCATTACGTGAATAGTTCAAGTTGCATTAAAATGCCAAGTCACGACTGGCAAGGATTACTGCATCTCGTACCTAACGCAACTTCCGAATTAATATTCTAATATGCATTCACAAATTGAGTTGTACCACCAGGAAAACTGAAATACATCCCTTATTACCATTTACAGCTGTGGATGCGACGAGTGCGTTACATCAAGCGAGCAGGATTCCCTCCGCCATTCCCAGTCACGTATCAACGCCTACCGGGCGTTATCTTCCAGCTCACTGATAGCGCTCAGCTCTAAGGATCCCATTAGCACTGCTTTTCACTTGTCGTGGGAATTGAAGCGGCTCACACGAACTGAGACAGAATTCCGGGCAGAGTACGCAGTAAGATTTAAATCTATACAGTTAGCACCGTATTGCGTAATAGTCCAGCATTATGATTAGAACTTGCCTAAATTATTTGAAATGCTTCTGCCTGACTGCATACGAGTATACCTATACTGTTGGCGTTTTAAAGCGAGACGTGACGATAAACGTAACAATTGGTTCATTTCATAAAAACTCGAGAGACTTGCTTTGCATTTTCTTTACGTGATTTTATTTCTGAGCCTGGAAAATAACTATCGAACTGTCAAAACCAAACATGCTCCCGAGCTAGGTTGGTTTTGAGAACGTGGAAAATAAAAGAAATTATTTTATCCAAAAATCAAATCACAGCATCAGAAACAGAATAATTTTCTGAAAACTAGATTATTCAAGTTAAAGCGTCCGAAAGGGTCAATATTCATTTTTGGAAATGAAGAGAAAAATGTGCTAGCATTTTGTTGTTATCATGATTTGCATGTAACTTCAGAAATATCGCAAAGAACAATTGAAGAATAATTGCTTTCCTTGATGCTGGCAGCAATGTTAAGTTTAAAAATAAAAAAATTAATTGATATAAATTGAACGATAAAACTACATAGATTAAGGGCTTCTTATAATCCAAAGCTGAATTCAGGTTCCAACTAGAACTAGATTCAAAAATTCAGTTTCATAATTAATGTATAGAGTTCTGTACCATTTCTAGAATACTGGTCTAGAATTTTGACAATGATACTGAATTCTGAACTTGAATCCAATAACTGAAACTAAAGTTCTAGACCCACAATTCAATTCTAGAATGCGGGACCAAAATCGAGGTCTACAATTCAGTTCAATTATAGAATTCAAATCCGTAATTCTGAAACAGAATTTCTAGAACGTCTTCTGGATTGATCTGGAACGCAATTCAAGTTTAGATCATAATCCAGGTCCGGAATTCAGGTCCAGGATTTAGTTTCAAAATTCTGGTCCGGAATTCAGGGTAGGATCTAGTTTTAGAATTTAGTTCCATAACCCAGATCAAGAATTCAGTTCCAGTTCCAAAATTCAATTTTTGGAATCTAGGTCAAAGATTTCGTTCCAAAACTCAAATTCCGTATTGTATTCCATTTTCATTCATTATTCTATTCAGTATTCTGTTCCATTTTAAACATTAGGGTTAAAAATACAGGTTCAGAATCCAATTCCTCAATTAAGATACATAATTCTGGAGCTGAAACTGAATTCTGGAATTTGTTCTTAAACTAAATTTTGGAACTTTTAAACTGAGTCTAATCACAGAAATTCTTATATCAAAATTCAGACACAGACCAGAATTGACATCCCGATTTCAGTTCCAGAATTCAAATCTAGAATTAAGTTTCAAAATTCAGTTCTAGGATCCAGGCACAAAAATCAGGGTCGAAATTTTAAATTGTTGAATCCAGGTCCGAAAGTGAAGTCTAGAATTGAGTATCAAAATTCGGTTTCAAAAGCCAGGTCCGGAAACCAGTTCCAGAATCCATGCGCGACAATCAGATTCGGAATTCAGTACCGGAAATACGTCCAGAATTTTGATCTAGAATTCAGTTTCAAAATTCTGGCAGCAGTTCAGACCAGGTGCAGAACTCCGATTAGGCATCCACTTTCAGAATTTAGTTTCATAATCTAGGTCAAGCAAGAATCAGTTCTTGTGATATGGGTAAAAAATTCAGTTCCCAAAATCAGGTGCAGAATCATGTTCCAGCTCCAAAATTCAGTTTCTAGAATCTAGGTTACAAATCGAGTATGAGTATTCTGTTCCATTTTCAAAATTTGGTTTCGAAAATCAGGTCCAAATTCGAGTTCCACAATTCAGGTCCAGCATTTCGAAGCTGAAACTGATTTTTGGAATTTCTAAACTATACAGGGTCCGGCACTCGAAGTGTAACCAACTTCAGACCTTCGAGCATGGCGTCAAGGTAAATGCGACATATTATCGGGAAAGTATTCTGGAGGTTACTTTGAAGCCGTGGGCAGACAAACATTTCGGTGGTAGACCATGGACGTTTCAGCAGGACTCGGCACCGTCTCACAAAGCTCGAGTGAACCAAGAATGGCTGAAAAACAACGTTCCGAACTTCATCACGTCCACACAATGGCTCTCGAATTCACCAGATGCGAATCCAATGGATTATTCTCTTTGGGCCATTTTGGAGAGCAAAGTCCGAACTAAAAGATACACCAGTCTCGAGGCGCTGAAAAAAGTTATTGTCCGCGAGTGGGCCAAAATACACCTGCAAGTCACATTCGGGCAGTTTGCGATTCGTTTTTTGACCGTCTCAAGGCCATAGTCAAGGCAAAAGGTGGTCATATCGAGCAAAAGTGAATTGATTCTGAATTTTGTATTATTTTTACACATTTTGTACTTTGAATTAAGTAAAAGTAATTTTTCAAACTGAATTTATGGCCTTTTTAATTGGTTACACTTCGAGTGTCGGACCCTTTATATTATATCTGAATTTTGGATCGAGATTCTGGATTTAATTTTCAAAACTGAATTCTAGACCGAAATTCTGGTACTAAAATTCAAGATCCAGAATTCAAGTCCGGAAAACAGTTTCTAAATTGAGTTCCAATAACCTGGACAGGAATTCAAGATCGGGTTTGAGTTGCAGAATCCAGGCCAAAATATCATATTAGAAATTCAGTTGCAGATTCTTCTTCTTCTTTTCTGAGATTTGATGGCACAGCAACTAAGGCTATATTGTCAGTTAATTTTCGTTTGTAGTCCAATGGACTTTCTTTTCACTGGACTACAAGCGAAAATTTCGCTGTGTGGCTGCGTCGAATCGTCAAAGTACTAACACGATGTAACGTGCTCACCCGTTGAGAGTTTCACCGGAAGTGAGTTGCAGACTCTAGATCCATAATTCAGTTTTAGTGCAAGTCTAGAATTTAGGCTAAAAATTCAGTTCTTGAACTCTGTTTCGACATCCAAGAATTCCAGAGTTCCAAATTCAGAACTCAGGTTCTGTTTCTTAATCCGTGAATCATGAACTGAAAAATTACAAAAAACTAGTACACTTAAGGCAAACCTCACCCATTATCACCCCATAGACATATACATTTAAGAAACTTTTTCTACCATCCACTGCGCAGTTGCCATGATGTGGTTTAAGCTAAAAAGTTATGCATAATTATACATAGATACGAAAGGTATTTTTCCTTTCCCCTGCGGCTAAGAATTTTGCCTAACGATTCCTTGCAATGATATACAACTGAACGTGATATTAAATTGCTAGGTATTTGCCTAATCCAATCCATCGTATCAACTATTAGCTAGTTCTGAAATTTGAACGATTCAGGCAAAGTGAATGTTCATACAGGTCAAATACTTTATCTATGCCAACTTAAAATTACCAGGCAATGCGTTCTACAGTGCAAGAATTCGCCATGTCCTTACTAGATCACGCTCGTACCTCCAACGAACTGGAAATCATGCTGAACTATAATGCCACTTCCCACGCTAACTGGGAGCCAGGAGAACGGCAAACCTTAGATCGGTTGAAGTTAGCGCTCAAATTCAAGCAAAAGTTGGTAAGTGATAATTATCTATGATTCGATCGCTACAATAACCATCACTTCCGTTCCATAGTTCGTAGCACATCCGAACGTTCAACAGTTGCTGGCTGCCATTTGGTACGAAGGTCTTCCAGGATTCCGTCGAAAGTCTCCGATTGGGCAGATGACTCAGGTCGCGAAATTGGGTTACATGTTTCCAGTTTACAGCATGATATACATGGTCGCACCCAACTCCGAAATGGGTCAATTCATGAAGAAGCCTTTCGTTAAGTTTATTGTACATTCCGCAAGTTATGCCTTCTTTTTGAGTATGTATTTTGCACAAACTTTCACATTATGAAAAGATTATGATGTTGATCGGTCTACGATTGTAGTGCTCTTGGGTGGTGCCTCGCAACGTGTTGAATACTTGGCTATCGAATGGTTCGGACCAGATTGGATGCAGGATATACTGAAAGAGTGGAAACGTAAGGAACGAGGATCATTACCCGGGCTGTTTGAATGCATGGTTATTCTTTATATAATAAGTATGAAAAATTCCATGTGAAATCGACTGTTTATTTGAATCACATCCAATTCTAGGTTTAATATGGCATGAGATGAAATCCTTATGGAATGACGGGATAGTCGAGTACATATCGGATCTTTGGAACATAGTTGATTTCATATCCAATTCGTTTTACATCGCTTGGATATGTTTACGCTTTACATCGTGGTTTACGGTCTGGGTATGTAGTGAATGTACATTTGCTGAAAAATTTACTTAAACTGGGTCTTCACCACCACACAGCGCGATGCAAATAGAGGTCTCAATCCATGGTACCCTCGAGAGCAGTGGGATCCGTACGATCCAATGCTGATATCAGAGGGTGCTTTCGCTGCAGGGATGATATTTTCTTTTCTTAAACTCGTCCACATATTCTCTATCAATCCACATCTGGGACCACTCCAAGTATCACTCGGTCGTATGATTATCGATATTATCAAGTTCTTTTTCATCTATACCTTAGTCCTGTTTGCATTCGGATGTGGTCTTAATCAGCTACTTTGGTATTACGCCGTGTTGGAGAAAAACAAGTGCTACCACCTACCATCTGGTCTCCCGGACTTCGACAATAACGAAAAAGCTTGTGGAATTTGGCGTCGGTTTTCCAATTTATTCGAAACATCACAGTCTCTATTCTGGGCATCATTTGGTTTGGTTGATCTAATGGCATTTGAACTCACTGGAATAAAAAGTTTCACTCGTTTCTGGGCTCTTCTAATGTTCGGATCGTACAGTGTGATCAACATTATTGTGCTGCTCAACATGTTAATTGCTATGATGAGTAACAGTTATCAGATTATTTCCGTAAGTTGAACCCTGCTTCTCTCTAGAAACCATCATATGTTAATATATGCTGTCTTACCCGCAGGAACGTTCGGATAGCGAATGGAAATTTGCTCGCTCTCGATTGTGGATGAGTTACTTCGAGGATGGAGACACCCTTCCGCCGCCATTCAATTTGGCACCCTCTATCAAAAACTTGTACAAACTTGGCGGTGGATGCGGTGAAAATAAACGTTCGACAACAAGCGTCATTGTGAGTTTTGCCTGCGGTGTTTCTGAAACCATCGAATTATTCACCTAACTATTTTTTTCATATTCCATGCATACTTTGCCAGAAGCGAAACAGGGATAAGGCAAAGAGGCGGCATGAAAATGTCATGAAACTTTTGGTACGAAGATATGTCACCGCCGAACAGCGGAAAAGGGATGACTTCGGTATAACGGAGGATGATGTGATGGAGATTCGTCAGGATATTAGTACCTTGAGATATGAGCTGATTGACATTTTCGCTAAGAACGGCATGAAGACACCCAACGTTGACAAATCAGACGGAGGTGGAAGTAAGTATATGTAATTGAAAAAGTGGTAATTGGATCGAAAGTATATTCATTCGAAAATTATGTGCGGTTGACAAAAAGCGAAGGTTTCTTGGTAAACTTTTCAAATTTCATCATTTCGTGGTTTGATTTATTTTGGATATTATAAGAAACAAATTTATTATTACATTTTTCTAGCCTGAAAATTTAGAATAAGTGGATAAAGTTCTTCATTGATGAAGAAACGAGATCTATTGATGCATTATTATCATGATGTGAGAACAGTTTCAATGATTTAAGAACAAAATCTCAAGTGCTTAATACTTGACACAGACTTACATGACAGAGTTAATACTGATTGCATGCAGTGAAAGAATTCTTAGCATTTTGGCGTCGGCATTTAATGGCAAGTTTTCTAATAGTTTAATTAAGGGTTTACTACAAATTAGGACATTATTCAATAATCCACATGAAACAGATCGCTCGGACCGGTAGGCCATATGATCTTCAACATGATACACAACCAAATATTTGTCTTGAAAGAGCCTAAACTTGATTAAATTGGCTTGGCCATATCAACGAAAATTTAACGAAGAGAAAAAGAAGTGAGTTTTGGAGGTTACGTCTTCTATACCACTATATCTCCGGAATCGAAAGTGACATCCATTTGATCTTCGAACTTAAATAATTCACTGATAGTAGCTTTCAAACAAGCCTAAGATTGCTGAAATCGGCTCAGTTATCTCCGAGAAAATCTTCGAAGTTGATTCATATTCCAAGACAAGCTTTCAAACGAGCCTAAGCTCGTGAAAATCGGTCAAATCATCTTCGGGACAATTGAGTATAGGGAAAAAGCAAGTTGATCTTCGAACTTGATTCTCAGTCCAAGTGCAGATTTCAAATGAGCCTTAGTTGAAATTGAGTCAGCCATTTCCGAGAAAATTGAGCGGTGGATTAAAACTGGTTTTCATATAAGAATAAACATAATTTAATTGCCTTTTCGTTACGTTTCCTTCTTTTACTCATTAGTGCATAACAGTTTATGTCGAACTGTTATGCCACCTAGTAGTCCAACATAAACCGCTAAACGTAAAGTTAATTTAATTTAAGTGCATCAAAAGACGGACACTAGTTTTTTTAATAAATCACCTATAAAACAAGTAAACAATACATTCGTGCAAGGATTTTTTAATATTTGATAAGATTGAAAAATTACACGCTCAAGAATACATGCAGGTAGAGTCCGTTCAAATTTTGTACGCGTTATTCTCAATAAAGTATATTTTTTTTAAGATTTCAAGGACCATTTTTAATAAGTTATTCTTCTTTTTCTAAATAACTATTTATTGGAATATGAGTTAAAATTAAATTATTAGGATTTAAATTGGGTGTTCAGCCACAAGTGGTGACTTTTCAGCCCTATTATATACATGATTTGGTTATTACCATGAGGACATCATTTGCTTCCGCAATTCTGAAATTTTTGTGTAGGGAAAATTCTAAACCTACTTGTATTGTGTAATGGGGAAAAGGAACTTATATACTAACTTACTAACTAATACAGAGAGCGAATCGATTCAATTGAAGATTGCATCGATTTTTGTCGGAATTTGCTTATAATATTATGTGACATTACATCTAATGGTTCTATATTTGTGAGCATGTGTAACTCATTTGTACTAAACCAGGGAGGACGCTTCAAAATCATTTTCAGAATTTTATTCTGAATCCTTTGAAGCGTTTTCTTCCTGGTGGAACAACAACTTGACCATAACACAGATAAAAATGCTTTGTGAATTTACATTTATTTTCATGCACATATTAGGAGCAGGTAATTGAATGGAAAGTTACATTACAGAACTAAGCGATTTGTAAATATACAGCCTTGTTCAATGAAAAAGTAAATGCATTTCAATGTAATTTTACATCAATCATGGTTTTAAATCAGATTTTCGTTTCAACCGACGTCTGTTTAATAGTACTATTGGTTTACATGTCGTGTAAGTTTCATCTTTTCTTTCTGTGAAAGCATGGCTGGTCTGAAAATTTGTTTATAAATTAACAATTTGTTTTTTACACAGAGCTTAGAATTTCTGTTTATAAGAGGATATAAACATTTAATATATTTATTACACTTTGCCTGGATTCCTTCAATGTGATCCTTGAAAGTCAGTTTTTTGTCATACGTTAAACCTAAGTATTTAGCTTGATCAGACCATGTCAATTCCAAGCCATTCAATTTGAGAATGTGATTATTGTTTGGTTTAAGAAAAGAAGCTCTTGGCATGTGAGGAAAGATAATTAATTGCGTTTTTGCTGCATTTGGTTTAATTTTCCATTTTGACAGATAATCACTGAAAATATTTAAACTTCTTTGTAGGCGACTGCAGATCACTCGTAGATTTCTACCTGTGGCTAACAGACTTGTGTCGTCACAGAATAGTGATTTCTGACAACCAACGGGTAGATTTGGAAGATCAGAAGTGAAAATATTATACAAGATTGGAGCTACGCTCGAACCAGCAAGCAATTCAGATTTACAATTCTGATAGTCAACCTAAAGAGTACGATCAGTTAAATAATTTTGAATCATTTTGATCAAATAAATAGGAAACTGGAAATCAGACATTTTTGCTATTAAACCTTTGTGCCAAACACTGTCGAATGCTTTTTCTATGTCTAGAAGAGTAACTCCAGTGGATAACCCAGAAGATTTATTTGCTTTTATCATGTTCGTTACTCTGACAAGTTGATGAGTAGTTGAATGTTCATGACGAAATCCAAACTGTTCTGGTAAAAAATTGAATTCTCATTTATATGAGACATCATTCTCAACAAGATAATTTTTTCAAAAAGTTTACTGATAGAAGAAAGTAAGCTAATTGGTCGATAACTTGATGTTTCTGCTGGATTTTTATCAGGTTTCAGGATAGGAATTACTTTAGCGTTTTTCCATCTTTTTGGGAAGTAAGCTAATGAAAAACACTTGTTGAAAATTTTAACCAGAAGTCTCAAGGCAACATCGGGAAGATTTTTAATAAGAATATTAAAAATTCCATCATTACAAGGAGCCTTCATGTTTTTGAGTTTCCTAATAATTGATTTAATTTCATCAAAATTCGTCTCAATAATGTCTTCTTGTGATAACACTTGGGTTGAAATATGATCATATTTCAGTGAGACTTCATTTTCAATAGGACCCACAACGTTCAAATTAAAATTGTGTACACTCTCGAACTGCTGAGAAAGTTTTTGAGCTTTTTCGCCATTTGTAAGAAGTATTTGATTTCCTTCCTTGAGAGCAGGAATTGGCTTCTGAGGTTTCTTAAGAACCTTAGAAAGTTTCCAGAAAGGCTTAGAATATGGTTTAATTTGTTCAACTTCTTTAGCGAAATTTTCATTTCGCAAAAGAGTAAATCTATGTTTAATTTCTTTTTGTAAATCCTTAACTATGTTTTTCATAGCAGGATCACGAGAACGTTGATATTGTCGTCGACGAACATTCTTCAACCGAATGAGCAGTTGAAGATTGTCATCGATGATAGGAGAATTTAATTTAGTTTGAGCTTTGGGAACTGAAAGATTTCTAGCTTCGATAATATAATGATTCATATTATCAATTGCTGTGTCGATGTCCGCAGAATTTTCTAAAATAGTTTCATGATTCACATGATTTTCAATGTGAGATCTGTAATCCAACCAATTAGCTCTATGATAGTTGAATATAGAACTAATTGGATTAATTGAAGCTTCGTTGGAAAGTCTGAATGTTACATGAAGATGATCTGAGTCAAAGTCAGCATGTGTAATCGGTTCACTACAAATGTGACTTTGATCCGTTAGAACCAGATCAATTGTAGACGGGTTTTTCACGGAAGAGAAACAAGTCGGATTACTGGGATGAAGAACTGTGAAGTAACCAGCTGAGAGTTGATTATGAAGTATTTTACCATTACTGTTATTTTGCCTACAATTCCACTGGACATGCTTTGAATTTAAGTCCCCTATTACGAAAAATTTCGGTCGATATCTTGTAAGTTTTTGCAAATCGCCTTTAAGGAAATTTAATTGTTCGCCGGTGCATTGGAATGGCAAATATGTTCTAGCGATGAAATAAATTCCATGAATGGTTTCCCAAGCTTTCAATAACTTTATTCTAACTTCGATTCCCAAGCTTTCAATAACTTTAGTGTTGAAAGAAGGTAAAATTCGATGTTTAATTTGCCGTTGGACAAAAATGGCAACTCCACCACCCATTCCAGTAAACCTGTCAAATCGATGAACCACATAATGTGGATTACTTTTCAATTTGACATTTGGTTTAAGAAAAGTTTCTGTCACAATGGCAATATGAATTTTGTGAACTTTGAGAAAATTATAAAATTCATCTTCACTCGATTTCAAAGATCGAGCATTTCAATTTAAAATATTCAAATAACTATATAACATCACTGCTACATTTTAAATTCATTAAAATATTATTTGCAAATTGCCATCCGATTTGAAATGCTTCAAAAAGTGATGAAGTCGAATTCATTCGGATGATCATTTTAAAAAGTGGATCTTGCAGGTAGATCATTTTATTTTCAGTTATATCGCCTAAATCAACTTCATTTAAAGAAGCGAATGGCATTGAAGCAATATTGGTAGGTAGACTGCCATTAGACCTGCCATTAGAAGAAGATGATATGGCCGATCTACCTACTAATGAAATGTTTTCGTTAGAAGATGAACTGCAAAGCGGTCCTGTGTTTTGATTATTTACATTAGAAGAATTAAGTGGTAGATTTCTACCTGTTATACTAGCATAACTGACATTAGAAGAAGATGATGACGAGGTCGATCTACCTGTCAATAAATTGTTTTTGTTAGAAGACGAATTGGGAGGCGTACCTGTTTTATGTTTTAAATTCGAAGAAATATGTGCCTTAGAAGAATTAGGCGTGGCATTTGTAACGGTTTTTTGATTTTCAGGTATGTTCTGTAAATTTAAGGTCGTTGATTTGACTTGTTGTCTAAGCGAACGAGCGTTTAAAATTTTTTCCCTGACAGGACATTTGAAATAATTGGATTTATGATTTCCATCGCAATTTGAACATGAAAATTTATTTGTGGTTTCATTCATTGGACAAACGTCTTTCGAATGCGATTTATCACAATTCAAACACCGTATATCCATATGACAATTTTTGGTTCCATGGCCGAAGCCTTGGCAACAACGACATTGCGTTAAGTTTGCAATATGATTATGCCGTTTATAATGTTCCCAATGAATTTTAATGTGGGAAATGAAACGTACTTTTTCTAAAGTTTTCAAATTGTTTACATAACTTCGATTGAAGTGTGTTAGGTAAAGTTCATGGGAGATTCTAGAGCGTGGTTTAGAAGTACCATTCGCTTTTTTCATAAGTATTACTTGGGAAGGGGTAAAACCAAGCAATTCTTTTAGTTCATTTATTAGTTTCATCAGTACTTTGATCATTTGATAAGCCTTTCAAAACAGCCTTGAAGTAACTGTCTGATTTTATATCATATGAATAAAATTTATGAAGTTTCTCGGACAAATATCAAATAAGACGTTCGTAATCTTCCAATCCATCAACCAAGATTCGACATTCTTCTCTTCGTCCGGTTTGAAATGAGACTTTTACTTCCGGGAGAAAAGTAGAAAGCTCAGTACGGAATGCCCGTGAATGTTATTAGAAAAATGTTGAATAACGGATTGGGATTTATTCCGTATTGAATTATTTTTAGCCTTAGGCTTGTTGCCTTTCCGGTTGGACGCAGGCATTTTTGAAATGAATGAAATTTTAAATTAAATTAACTAGGCTAAATTAGTCTTCGATTAGACTCCTAGTTTGGAAATGTCTTGATAAAGACTGATTTTGTGGTAGTCTTAATAAAGACTGATTAGTTCGAAGAATAGTTCTTTGAATTGCTAGCTTTAAAAAAGGCTGATTAATTTCTTAGTCACTCTAATATCACTCTTTGTATAGCCTTGAGGAAGGCTGACTAATTGTTAGTCTTTAAAAAGACTGTTAGTGCTTCAGGTAGTCTTGAAAAAGACTGAAGCCTTGAATCAATGAAACTCTAGGTAGCCAGAAAAAAATTCCAGGAGCCAAGGGCTATACGCGTGCGAACGACTGTTCAACCTTAATATGTTATTCGATTGAAATAAGTTGAGTCTACACCAGAATAATCAATGAAAAAATCTTATTCGTTGAAGTTCAGCTCAGGCTGTATTCATTCGTGCTCACGTCAACCAGTTATGTCTCTGACATTACTCATCCAGTGTCAGTGTACAACAGTCAATTTTGCACTGCTATGCCTTTTAGCAGATAAACACGAATCGCTATAAATAATCAAAACGCAAAGCTTAAACTCTACATGGGCATCAACAATTTGTGCTGAGGCGTAATGTTTTCATGGACTTGTCGAACGGAAATTTAGTGTAAGGATTAAGTGCTGTATGTTTTTAGAATACTTTCCATCAGTTCATGCAGCTGGCGCACAACTTTTAAAGTAAACACTTTGAGAAGGTGAGCAGCTATTGAGCAAAGCAATGTAAACAAATAAATATACCGCAAGTTTCGGGATTATTTTAGTCATTCAGTAAAATTGTATTTTTAAGTCTTGTTTATGCAAGAAGACATGTTGTGTATGAAAATTAATAAATGTTAATTAATTTTCATACGTAACATGTTTTCTTAGGTACAAACACGATGTATATGTTTTTTTTTACAAAAACCGTTATTTCATCACCATCTTTAAATTTACTTGTTCACAGTCGCTGGCAAGAAAGGTCGTGTGATGGAGCGTCGCATTCTTAAGGACTTCCAGATTGGATTCGTCGAAGGCATACTGAATGAAACGTTCCGCGACACGAAGGATAAATCTGCTCAGGATGTGTTCACCACAATTGCCAAAGCGATCGGTGGACGCCAGAGTGCCAAAAAGAAGTTTGTTTCCTTTCGCCATATGGCGCTCTATTGTCAAACTAATTTTAATTTAACATTATTTCCTAGGAAACCTGAGGACTGGAACGCACTGGTGCGTAAGAACACTATGGTGGGTGATCCTATCGGCAATTCAATGGAAGTGCAAAATCGCCGCAGCCGGCAAAGTTTGCGTAAGCAAATTCTCGATAGTTCTCAACAAGGTCTGGAAATGAACACGGAAAATGTGGTCGAGTACAATCCGAAACTGTCCGAAGTAACGCCGGTAACGCGTGTTGCTTACGTGAAATTCATGACCAAGAAGCTTAAGAAGGATATGCAAGAGGGTGGAACGGATGAAGCCAATATCGAAAATGAGCGTAAGCCGTCGATTAAACGAAAATCATTGAAAAATTTGGTCGAAATGAAGGACAAAATCAACGTGAGTTGGTTGCATCATATGTTCGAAGGAATCTTTGGTTCTTCAGTAGAAATTGTTGTGTTTCTTACAAACAAACTAGAGTTAGTTAGCTTATGTATTGCTATGATCAATCGCTTGATAATATTTATATATATGTAGTTGATTTTTGCTGCGTGTTGAAAAATACAAATGATTATATTGCAGGCTGCAGAGGACAAATCATCTCCAGGTGAAAAAAGTGATGAGATTCCTCTGAAAGAGGCATCAACTAGTTCAGCTTCAACTGCAGTATCTGATACTCCTGCAGTAGTTGCAACACCTGCAACAACAGCAACAACAACAGTAAAAGATGATAATAGAATCGATCTCACAAAAGTGCGAGTTCGCTCGCCGATTATCGAAGATGACGAGGTGATGAGTGAGAATGGGGACCGTTCCCTATCACCGAAACCAGTCCAAGATCGTCCTGACACACCCATTCCAGCTAGTAGCTCACCGATGGAAAGAAAACCGGGCGATGGTAAGCCTAGCTCTTCTGCCGTTAGCTCGACAGGTTCGGTTAAAGGTGATGACTCCAAGGAAACCACACCGCCTAGGTCAACCGGAAGTTTGGAAAAAGATACTCTTTCGCCAACCGCTTCGTCAAAGTCAAAGTCACCCTCTCCTTCTCCAAGTTCCAGCGAACCAATGAAGCATCTGGAAAAACCTTCGCCTTCCCCGGCGCCAATTTCCCGCACTCCCTCACCAGCTGTCTCCGACAGAGGAAAATCAAAGATCACCGGTAAAACAATCAGTGGTTGGATGTGAAAGTCCCCACTTCCAATAAATATCGTTTATCTTGTCTTGAATGCTTAATTATTTTCGTTCGCGAGGCTCTTTGCGTTTATTTGTTGGTTAATTAGGAAAGCAAATCGTCTGTCATCAATCAACTTCATTGCAGTTTAAGTGTATATTATTTTGATCCTATAGAAAAGCATAATAAAGTTATTAAATGGAGTTTTGTTTGAATGCCGGAATAAACTTGTCCAATGTTTTTGATGGATACAATTATTGTATAGATGAAGCGCCTTATGATACTGTCGTCCAAAAATCCAGCACATACACATGCTCATTCTCTTTCCGTTTTAATCTTCACCGAGGAAGTTTTGTATCCCTTCGTGCCTACTGTATAGTAGTTTTATCAATCGCCAAAGGTAAAATATATCAGGCAACTTGAAGGTTTTACCCTTGAAATAGAATTTGTTTTCTTTGCAGACATTAAATTTGTCTGTATAGTGAAACAAAAAAAACAATAGTGGGAGGTTAAGATTTCATTGAAGTAGGCAGCGACTGATTGATTTGATTCAACCTACGTTTAGATAGAATGTCAAACACTAAACGAAAATAAATCGTTGATTATTTGTTTCAATAAAATGTTTCTTCCTCCTCTACCTCCTATACCGATGTCCGCGGGAAAACAGCATTTTTTAATGTTATAGCCGTATCAAAGCAAAAATATCTGCATTGAAAAATGTTAGTGGAAAAAACCGAAAGCAAATTTTAGGAAATAGAGTAAGCGTGCTCATAACCTTTCCTTTGTTCCACCATTTGAGCTTTTTTGATAGAATGTGATCTGCTCTCTGTCTCAACTCGACGAATTATTTTGAATAAAACTATGAAACACGAGGTGTTTGATTCTAACTTTTGCTTCAATGAAACAAATCTATATATGATATGAAATTTATTTTAATAGCAAGGGTGACATCGATGATGAAATGCGAAACAAAAGTCAACTCAAATTTTACAATCTATTAAACATGTCTATCAAATTCAAGGGGAGCTAATCCAAAGTAATTGACAGAACCCGACAATCCAATCCAACACAAGAAATTTAAACCGACATGGCTCAGCAAACCCAGTTGCACTGTTATGAAAAGCCAGAAGAAATGAGAAACCCTCTGCCTGGAACACTATCGATGGATGTGGATAATTCAATTTTCCATCACATTTGGCACCATCAAACTTGAAAATATAAGGATTATATAGCCATCAGAAGTATTAAGCCTAGTCATTTTTTTTGCGGAGTTTTGAATCCTGCCAGCGTGTTCCATTTTCGATATAAAAAAAACCTAAAATTTTAGATTTAAAAAAACCTTAAAATTTTCACAATTCCAAAGAGGATGAAAAATAAACATGTTTGAAAACATCATACTATCAAGATATTAGCATAACAGCAGGTGAGAAACAAGTCAAACTCGTACGCGGGAAAATAACAATGCTGTTTACTCATAGATTTGACGTATTAATTGTTAAATGTTATACCGTGCGGAGGCATTGCGAAACTGAGAATTGATTGTAAACATTATGGTTGTGTAAAGTATTGTTATTTACACAACCATAATATTGTTCTTATTTTTTTCTTAATAAAATAGAATTGGAGACAATTTTTGCTAGTCATTTTTGTGCTAAATTTTTACATTTATTATATTCGAGACGATACACACATGTAAATATGCCCATTAAACATATTTTTCATTTAGATTAGTTTTGACAAAAAAATCAGGATGATCAAATTATACGATTATATCTGCAGAATCGAAAGTCTACACTAAGAGTTATTTTCACTTATTAAGCAATCCAAATGTAGCTTTCTGAGCTAATCAACGAACGCCACGTAAAATATAATATCCCCAGAACCGGAAGTGTTCGTCATGAGACTTCCAAACTTAACCATTGGCCTAAGAGAAGAGCAGCTTCCACACAATCCTAAGATTGATGAAATCGATCGATTAATCCATGAAACGGTTAATACGCATAATACACACTAAGATATTTGCCCATCTCGTCGAACTGAGATGAACAGTTTAAAACAGTATGAATCTGCGAGCCTCTGATCAAAAATCGGGTTTTCAATAATTCTATATCCTTTCTATAGAGAAAGACAAAAAGTATAGAATTCATTCGAACTTTGTTAGAATTTCTTTTACACCGAACTGCCATGTTTGTACTGAAGTGTTGAAAAATCTTAACTTAGAAACGACTTTCTGGCCGCCAACAGATAACAGTTATATAATACCAGGTTCCACCTAACAATTTTCAATAAATCGAAATAAGATTTCCCCATTAATTGCTAGAAAATACTCTTAGACATGATATACAATTAGTCTCAAGAATACACGCGACCGAGAAAGTGGTAATAAAAAAGAAAGCCGCGAGGGAAGTCGCGAATAAAAACTTTGTTCAGCTTTTTCTTGAAACCACAATTTTTCAACTGGGTTTCGCTCCCAAACAGCATTTTACTAGTTAGATGTATCTCTATGGTCGAAGCCACAACCAAAAATATTCATTGTAATTTAAAATAGTTTTTAACAATTCAAAGTACAAAAGCGAGTCAAAAATAGAACGATGTCTGCCATTTTGTTTTTTCTCGGTGGAAATTTTAAATTCAGGTTCTGACCGTAGCCAAATCGATACAGAATATAAAAAAATCGAACGAGTATGAGCAGCTGTTGCTTTATGATGCTTAATATGTGTACTTTTATCGGTAAAAAGTATAATTTTGAAATATTGTCTACACGTTTTTTGTGGGAACCTGGTCTTAGGTATAGCTAGAGTGTAATCTACACATTAGTTCCAATCCATTATTTCATCGTTTAACCTAATAGTTTGAGCATAATTGAAGATATTCGCTCGTAAATGATTGAGAAGATTGAATTGTTTTTTTTCTGGGCATTCTTTTTTCCCGAACCTTGGAAAAATCCTTACGTTTTTCCCGTTTATAAGAAAAGCGATAAATCTCTTATTTCAAACTATCGAGAAATTGCCGCATTATGTTCAGTTTCTAAACTATTTGAAATAATAATCCTGGACGTCATAACTCACAATTCCTCCAGTTACATATCTGATACTCACTACGGTTTCATGCCTAAACATCGTACCATTACGTGAAACCGGTAATCTGCCCATACTCGCATATCAGTCCCATATCGTTTTTCGCCAATTTTGAGTTAGCTTGAGGAATAAAATCTATCCTCAATATACTATCAGAAATTGCAATAAAAGTTAAGGGTTTGTTCAGTAAAACGTGAAAAAAATATCAACTCATGTCTGTCCCATATGCAAAGTACTCTCATATGAGTTCGATTAATTGCAAATTTCAATCATTTCATTTGTTGCAATATTGGAATAGCAAAGGTTTATTACCGATTTTTCATGTAATAATATCATAATTTAGCATTAGGTAGCACAATAAATCAAAAAATTCGGAAATAAAATTTTGATCGTCTTTTTCTCAACATGCCGATTTGCCATATGGGACTGATATGCAAGTATGGGCAGTAATGGAGTGGTACAAATTCAACGATTTTGTTTATTTTTTTGTTTATTTTTTGGGAGCAGGGAAAAGCCCGATGGAGATGAAATTTGGCAATCTCTCTCTCCAGCAGGCATAAAACCTCATCCTCATCTTTCGTATCAACAGTGTTTATAGTGACGAAGGAAGCAAATCTATCAAACTCGTCAGAGCTTCGTCCAAGTTTCTGAGCGATTATGAAACACGTGTTTTGAAAAACAGAAAAGGTGTCCAAAAGCGAAAATTATTCGGTTGACAAGTTGATGAAAGTGTGTAAGTAAGATGCCGCAAGTGCTGCATAGGATTTGATGAATAACGTTAAGTACAAGGTGCGAGCCTAGGAGAGGAGGTTTAATAACTAACTTTGCAAAAGTATGGATAATACTGTCTGTTGTATTTTTTTCGAGTGAATACTTTCGTTTGGTTTTAAGCGCTTTGCTCCGTTCCAGTCCGTTTTGCCAAGTGTAGTGCTCATTGTTTTGAATACATTTTATGGCCTCCATTATTCCTGAAAGCTCGACAAAGGCATAGTTAAGGAAATTGGATATGAGTAGAAATCCGTTTAATGTCAAGACTCATGTCTAGTCAAGAAACGTTCATCGCATATCTTCATCGTGTTGGACTTTCCGAGAGTAATCATAGTGCGGGAGGCGGAAAGAATCGTGATATTGGTCATGTCGTTGGGACATGCGTCGAATATTGTGATGTAAGGGCTCAGCCGATGAAGTCTTTGCGTATCTGAGAAAGACTACCCATGCATGACATAGCTATATTCTGAAGATTGTCATTCACTTCTATGAGTGCAACCAATAGTAAGCCATTTTACATTGAATTAAAAAATGTAAATGTTCAATATAATTATGCTTTTTATATAATTTACAGTAGCCAGTAGCTCAAGATAAACAAGAACTAGGTGATTTCTATTGTCTTTTGATTTGAATGAATGAAAAATAGAAACAGAAATTAATGAATGAAAAATGGAGACAGAAATTAATATGTTATTCAAGACTGGCTGCTAAGAATATAATATAATATTTGTCACATACATACATTTTGTGATCTTGACGAACTGTGTCAAATGGTATTTGACACTTGGCCCTCCGTTCAAATTTCAGTTTTCACAGTAATTGTACTGCCTTTCTATATGAGCGAAGTAAAAATTCAAAATTGCGGTAATTGTTTAAAACAAGAAAGAAAATGATTGAAGTTCGCATCGAAATATTTGATTTGGCAGGCTCATTTGCACAGGTGAAATCAAGGTGATTTTGGAATATCACGATGAACAGACACTATTTAGCTGGATTTAATTTTTCGATTTATACACAATTTTGTATCGTGCAATAATTTCATATTCGTCCTGTTTGTATCGTTTGAAGATTAACTAATTATTTACATCGGTATCTTTTTACATACAGAAGCAATTATAGCATAGCAATTCATCGTAATGAGACCATTTGCAACTTAATTTTTTTTTGTGTTACTACAAATGAAAATATTGAAGAATGGATTCACGTTTTCCTACATATTTAAGAGTTTTGATCGGATACAAAATGGTCATTTAAAGCGATTCAATAACTTATAGTGATAATATAT
Source organism: Malaya genurostris (assembly GCF_030247185.1). Lineage (NCBI taxonomy): Eukaryota > Metazoa > Arthropoda > Insecta > Diptera > Culicidae > Malaya > Malaya genurostris. The sequence continues at coordinate 103,670,988 of NC_080570.1, read as the reverse complement.
GATGAAATGTTGATGCACGTCGTGTGCGTCACAAGTAAAATCATTTTAAATTTCTAAAGTATTATTTAATCGGACCAATCTAAGCGATTCTAGAACTCTGTTCAACTCTGATTGATGATTAATTTTTAGCTCGAATAATCCCCTTTTAATTCTTCCAATACCAATATCGTGCCTATATCCCAGAGCTATCGATATGTCTGCTCGAAACAGCAAGATAACATTATTAGCATCATCAATGTTACGAAATCCTCATCACCTGTTTGGTCATTGCTGTTACTGAGATTGGTTGCCTTTTCCGTAACCATTAACCAGTAGGTGAGCCAGCATGCCGCCCACTATAACAGCGTCACGCCAAGGAATAGCTTGACAGAGGATCTTCCTGACCAGCAGCATTCCCGGTGAATACACGTTCGAATCGAACTTTAAGGAGCGGACATGCGCTTGCTTGTACTGTATTGATGCTTTTCATGACCTACGCTTCATATAAAAGGTGCAAAGATACAGCAAATCGTTATCATTCGATTTCAAGTCCGCACCTTTGCTGACCAACTGCCAGATCTCGATAGCCAGTTGCTGGACCGTTTGAATCCAAACCCAGCGTCTTTTTTCGTTTGAGTTTCTATTCTCGCACGCTAATAGTTCGTTTGCATATAAAACTTAGAATAGGATGCTACCAGTTTCTCAGTTGAAAATGATCGTGTACATTTCCTTAGCGCTAATTGTACTTTCAACGGCCAAACTGTGCCATGCGGATGGTGAGTGGTGTGCTGCATAAAACGTGCGATAATTGTTGGTGAAAAAAACATAGAGTGTAAAAGACAGTTACTAATCGATGTGGAAATAAGTTTCGAATATAATCCTTACAGTTAGTCAATAATGCAGTCAATTATAACCTTGAGATTGTAGTAACTAATATAAGGCGGATTTCACTAAACAGCTTGAGTGTTCATTCGTGTGTGATTTGTTGTTACAAAATATTTATATATCGCAACAATATTATTATTTTAACAGAAACCATCCGTAATGTTTTTATATTGAAAGTAAGAAGAAATATTTTCTTTCTCGGTTTTTTTCTAGTAAACTTTCTTAAATGTAGCAACATGCACTCGTTATTAGGTTGTTTCGAAATTTGACCATCCAAAGTCTCATCGCCGATTTTAAGCTGCCCAATCCCAATTTCAAAAACTTATAGGATTTTTTTACTTTTGATCCGAGGGACGAGTGTCATATACTATTCGATTCAGTTCGTCGAGATCACAAAATGTCTGTGAGTTTATGGGTATGAAACGAAAATGATTTTCTCGGAGATGGCTGAACCAATTTTCATGAACTTAGATTTGAACGTAAATTCTCGTGATTCCATAGAGTGCTCTTGAATTTTGTCCAGAACCGATTTTTAGTTCCAGGGTGACATGTGCAGAATGTCACAAAAATGTGCACTTACTTTTCTCAGAGATGGCTAGACCGATTTCGACAAACGTAGATTCCGATTGTATTCAGATCTAACTTCCGTTTACGGGATCATAGGGTGATATGTACAAAAATGTATCATGCTCTCAATTTTCCGATTTTCCCAAACTCAAGCAACCGATTTTCCCAAACTCAGAATGAAATGGTAAATGTTATGGTTTCAAACAATACTATTAAAATTCATCAGGATCTGACCATTAGTTCCGGAATTAGAGGATGATGAGTGTGAACATTTTTCAATTCAAGGGTGAGTTTTGCCATATGGAAAGTGGCAAGTTCTTTGAAAAAAAGTTATAAATCCTTCTAATTTACAGAAGTTAGTTGTTTACCAAACAAACTCTCTTTAGATATACTGGTCGCTGGATTTTTTCGGAATCAGTTTAGTTGATTTAGTTTAAAAAAGTTACAAAATTTATATCGATTCATCAGATACGTCATTACCGATTTTCACAAAATCAAAGGTCTTTTGATCTATTAAATGGATATTGAATTTTATCAAGAACCAATTTCGGTTCGGAAATTAAAGTATAATTAGTATTGAACATTTCATGCCGTTATTTTGGTGGCGACGCAATGACAGCTATTGTTAGTTGATGTCCGAAAAAATTACTTCGGTTATATTGAATCTCAGTTTCGGAAGCTGGATTCTGGACCTAGATTTTGGAACCGTGTTCTAGAACTAAGTTTTAGATCAGTATTATGAAACTAAATAACTAGTATATCTTCAAACTGAATTGTTAACCTGAATTCTGAGTCTAAATTATGAAAATGAACTCTGGTACTGAGTTCTAAGCATATATTCTGGACTTGGATCCGGAAGCTAAATTCTGGATCTGAGTCTAGTTCTGGACCGGGTTTATAAACTTGAACCTATATCAACTGTAAAAACGTAGCTACGATGCACTGGTCAAAAAGTCAATAAAAAATTTCGGATGAATGGAAATGATCAGGCTTTTGCAGCTTTCAAATATTATTCAAGGCAGCCTGTTTAGCTCTTCACAAAACAAAGGATTTGCTATCACTGGGCAACACGATTTTTTAGCAGAGTCCTGAAAGTATGTCGAGATCACAAAACGTCTCAATGTGTATGACACAAAATTTACTCAATTTGCACTAAGATGGTTGAACCAATTTTCATAAGTCTAGAATAAAAAAAACATCATCTGATTTCATAAAAACTTCCTCAAATCGACTCTCGGTTCCGGAATTGAAGGTTGAAATGAAAATAATGCTACTCACTTTCCTCGAAGATGGCTTAATTGATTTTTATAAAATACGATTAAGGGAAATGCCTTATGATCTCTTATAAAGAATCTGGATTTTATTACGGTTCCAAAAATACTCAGTTTTCCAAAAGATGATTGACCCAAATTTCACAAACTAAATTGAATTAAAACTAAATTTAAGAAAATCCGATATGTGGTTCCGGAAGTACTGGAAACAGTGATCACCCTCTAAAAGTTACCATTAAAATTCATCCGGATCCGACTTCCGGTTCAGAAATTACAGGGTGATGAAGGTTTTAAATTTAAAACCGTCATTTAGTGCGATGATGCAAATTACATTAATATACTTCTAAATTTCTACTTTAGTTGCTGGTCACACGAACTAATTTCGGTCCACATTTTTTTATATCCGGGAGCAGTGCCGTAGTTGTTCAAATTTCATTGGTTAGTCGTTGACTTTGTTGATGGGGCGCCTGGATTTCCGCAGTACAGGGGCGCATTGCAATTGACTGAAGTTAGATTTTTTTAACAGGGTTTGTTGTTTCTTCATCTTCGTATTTTTGTATACAACAGTTATATAGTTCTAGTATCAGACTTATTTGTTGCGAGCGAGGCGCCGTATTTTCCTCAACAACTCATTTTTAACTCTTTTGTAAGTTTCCTGAAGCTCTACAATTTCCACACAAATCAACCATGAAGACTCATTTGCAACATACATAAGTGTTATCATTATCTGTATATTAATATTTCTAAGTACCCAGGTGTTGAGATTTCCACTTTCTGTATTCATTATTCTTTCAAATAACAGTTCCGATTGTGTGATTTTGAAATAGAGGTCAAAATCTACTTCTTCAAAACTACACAGAAAGAAATTATGAATTTTACAGATGACATAATTCTTACTAATTTACAGCCAAGCAGATATGTGCTTCTGTTGCTCAGTCGACTATCTGGTGTGTTTTGTGATCTGTTTTTCGATTCAAGTCATGTTGTTGCTCTCGATCTTTAGATTTTTGTTATTCCATTCGTTATAAAGCCATGTAATTTCCAAATCACACAATTTTTCAAGTTCTTGAATATAAATTTTTGTAAAATATGACGCTCCATTTATGTGCATCTGATAAGATGTAAATTCACAAGCATTTTTCGAACTGTGTGAGTCTTTTTATATATCCATGGAAAGCCTGCAGGCTTTTGGTTACACTGAAAACATCTTGCTGCGCAAGTTGCGAAATTTCTATTGATGATTTCCATATAGAAGAGAAAAAGTATCTGGTCACGATCAGTTTCAGTTTGTGTCATGTGTGCCACCACACACCGTGCGTTTGAGATATTCATGTTATTTCAATGTAACTTAATTTAGTTAACCGCGCGTGTTTGCCGTGAATCATCAAAATCCAGTTGAAATTGCATATTGCACCAAATGCATGATACTTGAAAATATTAGATCATGCTTAACGTGCAACCTAAACTGATTTAGAACATGAAATAATCGATAATGTAAAAGGCTCCGTGTGTAGTGGAGGATGTACTGAAACCAATTGCCAATTGCGCTAAACCTGTGCTAAATTTTTTGCACCGATACCACCTCGCAGTTTGGAAGAAACCTGTAAAATTGAATTGAATCAGATGTAACGAAAAGTATCCATCAGAAATTACAAAAATTTACGTGTGATTTGAAAAAAATAATGCATAAAATTATCGAAATAAAAAAGATAAGTTCGATTGATAACAACTGAATTTCAACCAAGAACCATTTGATTACAAAGCGTCCGTCTATT